>NW_004443976.1:2555764-2573320 GCF_000243295.1 Trichechus manatus latirostris | reverse complement strand
TTCCGAGGTTCACCATTCAGCCAGTGAGTGGACAGCCCCATAAAACCAAATGGGACTAATGAGACACAGCAGTCCAGAGACAAGGTCCAGAAGGCAGAAGAGGACAGGAAAGCTGGTGATAGGGAACCCAAGTTTGAGTAAGGATAGTGTTGATGTATTGTGAGGTTGCTAACCATTGCTACCCTGCTAGGTTGTGGCCCCATTCCCTTCTCAGGCACACTTGTCAATGCCTACCTCTAGGTTGGTAACCTCTCCTCCCATCCTCCCCTGTTCCAGCTGGAAAGTCTCAACTATGGCACAACCTCACCCTCTCTGGACTTGACCTCAGCTCCGCTTTTGTCCTTTCCTGTTCTCCTGACTTTGGTTTGGGAACTCACGGCTCACATGAGAATTTGACTTTGATCCCTTACAGCTTTCCTTATACTTTGAACTCACTGTTTATAATCGGAGCCCTGGTGGCACAGTGGTTAAGAGCGCAGTGGCTAACCAAAAGATCGGCAGTTCAAAGCCACCAGCAGCTCCTTGGAAACCCTATGGGGCATTTCTACCCCTGTCCTATAGGGTCGCTATGGGTCAGAATCGACTCAAAGGCAATGGATTTGGTTTTCGTTTATAATTATTTCCTTTTCTAAATAATATTTTATTGCATTTAAAGTGAAAGTTTACACAGCAAATTAGGTTCCCATTTAACAATTTCTACACAAACCGTTCAGTGATATTGGTTACATTTTCCACAATGTGTCATCATTCTCATTCATTCTATTCTGGTTGTACCATTTCCAGTATTCAAGGTTCCCTGCCTGCTTAGCTTCTCGTCTTTGCTCTAGAATAATTTTTGGCTGTTTGGTCTCATATAGATGATTTTTTAAAGGAGCTCATCACTCACTGGGGTATTCTTTATTTTATGAGCTAATATACTATTTTGCGAAAAGGTGATCTCAAGGGATAATAATTTCAGTTTATGGTTTAAAGAGTATCTTAGGGCTACAGTCTCAGGGAGTCCTCTAGTCTCAACTGCTCCAGTAAGTCTGGTCTTTTTAAGAATTTGTGTTCTGTCCCACTTTCTCTCATTCTATCAGGATCCATCTATTGTGGCCCTGATCAGAACAGTTGGTAGAGGTAGCCAGGCACCATCTAGTTCTTCTGGTCTCAGGGTAGATGAGGTCGTGGTTTATGTAGACTGTTAGTCCTGAAGACTGTTTTCTTCTCTGAGTCTTTGGTTTCCTTCTTTCTCTTTTGTTTCAAACAAATAGAGACCAATAGTTGTACCTTAGATGGCTGCTCACAAGCTTTTAAGACCCCAGACACCACTCACCATATAAGGATGTAGAACATACACTTTATGAACTATATCATGCCAATTGACTGAGCTGTCCTGTGAGACTATGGTCCTAAGCCTTCAAACCCAGAAAACCAATATTTCCAAGTGTTTTGTTATGTCTAAGAAGTATCTGTAACTGTGTCCCCTATGTGGTTTATTATGTATATGAATGTACATTCATGCACACACATACCTATGTGTACATTTGCCTATAGATACATCTATCTGTTCTGTAACTAAATATGCAGTACCTACATGTTTATACCCATACACATATATGCCAAAGTGCATATTTGTGTAACCACACACATATTTTTGGTTGTTGTTGATGTTTTTGCAAAATCATATTTGTCATATCCTTTTCCAAAAAGTCCTTTTGTCTGTGCACTTCTTAGTGGTATCATTTACCTAGGTCAAGCTGTGTACACTTCACCCACACTCAATGCTACCTTTCCCATCACCAAAAATAACAAGTGTCTACTATCTTAAGAGTGCTTCACCCTCTCCCCCACCCCACCCATCCCTGGTAACCTCCAACGAGCATTGGTCTCTCTCTCTGTATATATAAAAGTATGTATATTTTCTTGTAAAAGTGTAATCATACAATACTTGTCTTCTTGTACAAGTGTAATCATACAATATTTGTCCTTTTGTGATTGACTTATCTCACTTAATACAATGTCCTCCAGATTCATCCACATTACACGTTGTTTCAAGGACTGTGTAGTATTCCAACATATGTATGTACCACATTTTGTTTATCCATTCATCATTGGGAACTTAGGTTGTTTCCATCTTTTTGCTATTGTGAATAATGCTGCAATGAACATAGTTGTGCTAATGTCTGCCCCTGTCTTTTTTATTAGATCTCTAGCATATATATGTAGGAGTGGGATTGCTGAGCCATAAGGTATTTCCATTTCTAGCTTTTTGAGGAAGTGCCATATGGTTTTCCATAGTAGTTGTACCATTTTACAGTTCCACTAGCCATCGATAGGTGTTCCAATCTCCCCACATCTTCACCAGCATTCGTAGTTTTCTTAATTATTTCTGATGAATCCTAATGTGATAGAAGGACCTGATACTTTTGACATGACATAAAGTGACTTATCAGGATTAACAACATTTTCTTAAGGCATATGCTTAGTACAGAATATTCATTCTTTCTGAAGAGGGTTCATTCTCCCCTACCCTCATCTCACTTCTTTCTTCTAGTTCAATTAAGATGTGTCCATCTTCCCACTCAATGACTCCAAATACTGATCATCCTTTCAAGAGGAACCATTCCTATTTCTTCTGCTATGTTGCCATCACATAATATTATAGCTTTTGAGTAATTATTGAACTTGATTTTCAATGATACTTAAATCATATCGCAAACCAGTTTACTCTCTATATATTATGAACTCAACTCCCCCATTAAAAAAATCTTTCACTCGACTTCTCATCTCCATGCCAACTTCTCTCCTCTTTCCACTCTAATGCCTCAAAAATGTTGCCTAGGCTCACTGTCTCCAATTCTACACTTCCCAGTTCTTAGTCAATAATTATAATATGGCTTTCATCCCCATTGCTCCCCAAAACAACTCTTCCTAAGGTCATCAAGGACCTCTTTGTCACTATAAGCAATAAACTTTTTTTTTAAATTTTATTGTGCTTCAGATGAAAGCTTGTCACTCAAATTAGTTTCTCATTCAATAATTTATACACAAATTGTTTTGTGACAATGGTTGCTGTGATGGTTAAGGCTGTATGTCAACTTGGCTGGGCCAAGATTCTCAGTGGTTTGATAGTGTTATGATGCTGTAATCACATCCATGATGAGATTTGATATTATGTGATCACCTCCATGATGGGATCTGCTGTGAGTTGCCAATCAGTTGAAAGGAAGTTTCCTTGGGTGTGTGGCCTGCATAGAATATAAGTGGATATCCTGGCAAGGCTTGGGAACTTTTGCTCATTCTGAATCCTGCAGCTGGCTCCTGTTTGTCTGTCCTCCAGTTCTTGGGACTTGAGCTAGCAGCTTACCTGGAGTCTTGCCTGACGATCTCGGGATTCGTCAATCTATGCAGCCTGTAAGCAGGAGCCCTACTCTCTGACCTGCCATTCTTGGGTTTTCCAGCCCCTTCAGCTACGTGAATCAGGAGAGGCCTCTATCCTGACCCACCAACTTGGGACATTCCAGCCTCTGCTACCATGTGATCCATTTTCTTGATATAAATCTCTCTCTATTATATATTTATACACTTTACTGGTTTTGCTTCTCTAGAAAACCCAGACTAAGAAAGTTGTTATCCATTTATCCAGTTTTCCTGTTCCTTCCTACCTTCTCATCTTTGCTTTTTGCAGATGTTTTTCGTTTGGTATCATACACTTGATTAAACTAAGAAGCATGTTCCTCACATGTGTTATTGTTTGTTTTTATAAGCCTGTCTAATCTTTGACTGAAACGTGGACTTCAGGAGTGGCTTAAGTTCTGAGTTAGCAAAGTGTTTGGGGGCCGTAGTCTCAGGGGTTCTTCCAGTCTCTGTCAGACCAGTAAGTCTTTTTTTGTGAATTAGAATTTTTTCCTACATTTTTATCCCACTCTATCCTAGATGTTTTATTGTGAACCCTGTCAGAGCCCTCAGTGGTTGTAGCCGGGCACCATCTAGTTATTCTGGGCTCAGGCTGGTAGAGGCTGTGGTTCATTAGTCCTTTGGACAAATACTTTCCTTGTGTCTTTGGTTTTCTTCATTCTCCTTTGCTCCAGATAGGAAGAGACCAACAGATGTATCTTTGATGGCAGCTAACCAAATGTTAAGACCCCAGACACTACTCACCAGAGTAGGATGTAGAATATTTGCTTTATGAACTATGATATGCCAATTGACTTAGATGTCCCACAAGATTATGGTCTCCATCCCTCTGCCCCAGTAACTTGGTCCCTCAAGGTGTTTGTATGTGTCTAGGAAGCTTCTATGACTTTTCCTTAGTCAAGTTGTGCTGACTTCCCCTATATTGTGTGTTGTCTTTGCCTTCACCGATGTTATCACTTGTCTACTATCTAGTTAATGATTTCCCCTCCCCTCTTCTCCTTTGTAACCATCAAAGATTGTTTTTTTTCTATGTGTAAACTTTTTCTTGGGTTTTTCTAATAGTGGTCTCATACAATATTTGTCCTTTTGTGATTGACGTATTTCACTCAGCATAATGCCCTCTGCATTCATCCGTGTTGTGAGATGTTTCACAGATTCATCATTGGTCTTTATCGTTTCATAGTATTCCATTGTATGTAAGAATCATAATTTGGTTATCCATTCATCTGTTGATGGGCACTTGGGTTGTTTCCAACTTTTTGCTATTGTGAATAATGCTGCATTGAACATGGGAGTTCAGATATCTATTCCTGTGATGGCTCATATTTCTCTAGAATATATTCCTAGGAGTAGGATTACTAAATTGTACGGTATTTCTATGTCTATCTTTTTAAGGTGGTGCCATATCATTTTCCATAGTCGTGGTACCATTCTACATTCTCACCAGCAGTGCATAAGAGTTCCAATCTCCCTGCAACCTCTCCAACATTTGTTATTTTATGTTTTTTGGATTAGTGCCAGTAATGTCGAGGTGAGATGGTATCTCATTGTAGTTTTGATTTGCATTTCTCTAATAGCTAATGATCGTGGGCATTTCTTCTTGTGTCTGTTAGCCACCTGAATGTCTTCTTTGGTGAAATGTCCATTCATATCCTTGTCCATTTTATAATTGGATTATTTGTTTTTTTGTGGTTAAGGTGTTGAAGGATTTTACAGATTTTATAGATTAGACCCTTGTCAGATATGTCATAGCCAAAATTTTTTTCCCAGTCTGCAGGTTCTCTTTTTACTCTTTTGGTGACACCTTTTGATGAGCATAAATGTTTAATTTTTAGGAATTCCCGGTTATCTAGTTTATCTTCTGGTGTTTGTGCATTGTTAATTATGGTATGTATCTTATTTATGCCATGTGTTAGGGCTCCTAGCATTGTCTCTCTTTTTTCTTTAATGATCTTTACCGTTTTAGGTTTTATATCTAGATCTTTGACCTGTTTTGATTTAGCTGTTGTGTATTGTGTGAGGTATAGGTCCTGTTTCATTTTTTTACACAAGGACATCCAATTTTGCCAGCACCATTTGTTAAGAAGACTGTTGACCTGATGGCAATGGGTTTGCTTGTTTTTGGTTTTTCCACATTTGATGGACTTTGGTCCTTTGTCAAAGATCAGCTAACCATAGGGTTCTTGATTCTGTTCCATTGGTCTATACATATGTCATTGTACCAGTACCAGGTTATTTTGACTACTGTGCCTGGATAATAAGTTCTGAGATCAGGTAGTGAGAGATCTCTTACTTTGTTTTTTGGTTTTTTTTTTTTTTTTTTTTGCAATAGTGCTTTGCTTTTCCAGGGCCTCTTTCCTTTCCATATAAAGTTGGTGATTGGTTTTTCCATCTCGTTAGAGAATGCTGTTGGTATTTGGATCAGGATTATATATGTAGACCAATTTGGCTAGATTTGACATTTTCACAATATTGAGTCTTCCTATCCATGAGCATGGTGTGTTTTTTTCATTTATGTAGGTAGCTTTTGGTTTCTTGCAATAGTGTTTTGCAGTTTTCTTTGTATATGTCTTTTATGTGCCTGGTTAGATTTATTCCTAAGTATTTTATCTTTTTAGGGGCTATTATAAATGGTATATTTTTCCTGATTTGTTTTTTAAGGTTTTCTTTATTGGTGTATAGGAATTCAACAGATTTTTGAATTTTGATCTTGTATCCAGCTACTCTGCTGAATCTTTCTATTAGTTCCAGTAGTTTTCTTGTGGAATCTTTGGGGTTTTCTATGTATAAGATCTTATCATCTGTGAATAGGGATAGTTTTACTGCTTTCTTTCCAATGTGGATGCCCTTTATTTCTTTTTCTTCCGTTATTGCTCTAGCTAGGACTTCCAGCACAGTGTTAAATAGGAGTAGTGATAACGGGAATCCTTGTCTTGTTCCCATTCTCAGGCGGAATGCTTTCAGCTTCTTCATTGAAAATGATGTTGGCTGTTGATTTTATACACCCCCCACCAAAAAAAGACAAATCTATTTATGTCAAGTCAATTCTGACTCATAGTGACCCTATAGGACAGAGTAGAACTGCCA
Organism: Trichechus manatus latirostris; assembly: GCF_000243295.1. Lineage (NCBI taxonomy): Eukaryota > Metazoa > Chordata > Mammalia > Sirenia > Trichechidae > Trichechus > Trichechus manatus. Next base: position 2,566,834 of record NW_004443976.1, on the reverse strand, counting down.
CATAAGGCTTCTGAGGACTGGCTGGTAGATTTGAACTGCTGACCTTTTGGTTAGCAGCTGAGCTCTTAACTACTACGCCACCAGGGCTCCTTGGTTTTGTATAGAAATCCTTTATTATGTTGAGGAATTTCCCTTCTATTCTTATTTTATTGAAAGTTTTTGTCAGGAATGAGAGTTGGACTTTATCAAATGTATTTTCTGCATCAATTGAGATTATCGTGTGATTCTTTTGTTTGATTTATATGGTGGATTACGTTGATTGATTTTCTAATGTTCAACCATTCTTGTATCCCTGGTATGAATCCCACTTGGTTATTTTTTTGGTATGATGCTGAATTCTATTGGCTAGAATTTTGTTGAGAATTTTTACATCTTCATTCATGAGAGGTATTAATCTGTATTTTGTCTTTCTTTTTGTTTTTGTAGTGTCTTTGCCTGACTTTGGTATCAAGGTTATGCTGGCTTCATAGAATAAATTTGGGAGTATTCCTTCCTTTTCTATGTTCTGAAATAGTTTGAGTAGTACTGGTGTGAGCTCTTCTCGGAACGGTTAGTGGAATTCTCCAGCGAAGCCATCTGGGCTGCGGCTTTTTGTTGTTGTCTTTGTTGGGAGTTTTGTTTTTTAATTAGCTCTTCAATCTCTTCTCTTGTTATGGGTCTGCTCAAATTTTCCATCTCAGTTTTGTTAGTTTAGGTGGGTAATGTGTTTCTAGAAATGTGTCCATTTCCTCTAGGTTCTCAAATTTGTCAGAGTACAATGTTTCATAGTATTCTGTTATGATCCTTTTATTTCAGTTTGGTCTGTTGTAATGCTCATCATTTCATTTCTTGTTGTTGTTGTTAGGTGCCGTCGAGTCAATTCTGACTCATAGTGGCCCTACGCACAACAGAACGAAACACTGCCCTGTCCTGCACCATCCTTACAATTGTTGTTATGCTTGAGCCCATCGTTGCAGTCACTGTGTCAATCCATCTTGTTGAGGCTCTTCCTCTTTTTCACTGACCCTCTACTTTACCAAGTATGATATCCTTTTCCAGGTCTTGATCCCTCCTGATAACATGTCCAAAGTATGTGAGACATAGTCTCACCGTTCTTGCTTCTAAGGAGCATTCTGGCTGTACTTCTTCCAAGACAGGTTTGTTCATTCTTTGGCAGTCCATGGTATATTCAATACTCTTCACCAGTACCACAATTTGATTTCTTGACTGCTGCTTCCATGGGTGTTGATTGTGGATCCACATAAAATGAAATCCTTGACAACTTCAATCTTTTCTACATTTATCACGATGTTGCTTATTGGTCCAGTTGTGAGGATTTTTTTTCTCTTTATGTTGAGGTGTAATCTATATGCATTGGAAAAGAATGTGCACTTTGCTGCTGTTGGGTGGAGTGTTCTATATATCTCTATGAGTTCAAGTTGGTTCATTGTGACCTTTAGATCTTTTGTATTTTTGTTGAGTTTCTTTCTAGAAATCTGTTCTTTACTGACAGTGGTGTGTTGAAGTCTCCTACTATTATTGTGGATCTATCTATTTCTCTTTTCAGTGCTGTTAGAGTTTGTTTTATGTATTTTGGAGCCTGGTTGTTGGGTTCTTAGATATTTATTAAGGTTATATCTTCTTGGTGGATTGTCCCTTTAATCATTATATAGTGTCCTTCTTTGTCTTTTATGGTGGATTTTGCCTTAAAGTTCATTTTATCTGAGATTAGTATTGGCACTCCTGCTCTTTTTTGGTTACTGTTTGCTTGACATATTTTTTTTCCATGCTTTGATTTTTAATATATTTACGCCTTTGTGTCTAACGCATGTCTCTTGTAGACAATATATTGATGGGTCATTTTTTTTTAATCCATTCTGCCACTCTGTCTCTTTACAGGTGTATTAAAGACATTTACATTCAGAGTGATTATCAATAGATATGAGTTTCTTGCTGTCATACCGTTGAGCTTCTTTTTGTTGTTGTGCTGACGTTTTCTTTGTTCCTCTTACTTTCCTGCACTAAGTTCCTTTTGTTTGTAAATTTTCTTTTCATTTCTTTCATTATTATAGATTTTATGTTTACTAAGTATTCATATTTTTCTTCTTTTTTATTTTGATGAGTAGATTTGTGAACTTTCTTTGTGGTTACCTTGAAATTCACCCTTATCTTCCTAAGTTTGGACTGGTCTCTTCTTACTTGATATTGCCTTGACTTCCTCTCTATCTGAAAGTTCCGTACCTACACCATTTATTCCCTTTTATTGTTTTTGACATTGTTGTCATTTACAGATTGATGTCTCCATTTCTCTGTTTAAGTCTTTTAGCTTTGTTTTGTTATTGAGAGTTTTTTACCTAGTTTGGTATCTGGCAGATGCCGTCCTGTGTCCTAGACTCCAGTTGTTGTCTGATGTTGTTGGGTCTCTAACTGAAGGAGTCTCTTTAATATCTTTTGTAAGTTTGGTTTGGTTTTTATGAGTTCCCTTAATTTCTTTTTATCTGGAAATGTACTAATTTCACCACTGTATTTTCAAGAGAGTTTTGCAGGATATATTATTCTTGGTTTGCAGTTTTCTTTTTTTTCTTTTTTTCAAGGCTTTATATATGTCATCGCATTGCCTTTTTGCCTGTATAGTTTCTGCTGAGCAATCAGAGCTTAGTCTTATTGTTTCTGCTTTGTAGGTGACTTTTCTTTTTTCTCAAGCTGCTGTCAGGATTCTTTCTTTGTCTTTGATTTTGGTGCCTGGGTTATGGTATGTCTTCGTGAGTTTCTTTTGGAGTCTATCCTATATAGGATTTGTTGAGCTTCTTGTATGGTCAGCTTTTCATCTTTCATGATATTTTGGAAGTTTTCTGCCAGCTAATGTTCAACAATCGTCTCTGTGTTTTCCATTTTCTCCCCCTGTTCTAGAACTCTGATCATACACTGCATAATTCTTAGGTTTTCTTCATTCTTTTCTCTGATTTTTCCTCAAAGTGGAGTCCATGCATTTGTTTTTAATCTGATAATTCTGTCTTCTATTGCTTCAAATTTGTGACTAAAACCTATTGAGTTGTCCATTTCTGAAATTTTGTTGTTTATTTTTTGGGTATCTAATTGCTGTTTTTGTATGATTTCTGATGGTTTATTTATCTTGATGTTTTGTTTTTGTATTATTTTCCTGAATTCTTCTATTGCTTTGTCTGTATTTTCCTTGATTTTGGCTATGTTTTCTTTGGTTTTATCTGTGTTTTCCATGATTTTGTCTATTTTTTCCTTGGTTTTGTCTGTGTTTTCCTTGATCTCTTTCCTAATCTCTTAAAAAACAAACAAACAAACAAACCCGTTGCCACTGAGTCAATTCCAATTCATAATGACCCTATAGGAGAGACTAGAACTTCCCCATAGGGTTTCCAAGGAGCTGTTGGTGGATTCAAACTGCCAACCTTTTGGTTAGTAGCCATAGCTCTTAATCACTGTGTCACAGGGCCCCTAATGTCTTGGAGAGCCCTGTCTCAGTCATCTAGTGCTGCTGTAACAGAAGTACCACAAGTGGATGGTTTTAACAGAGAGAAATTTATTGTCTTCATAGTCCAGTAGGCTACAAGTCCAAATTCAGGGCATCAGCCCCAGGAAAAGGCTTTCTCTCTCTCTGTTGGCTCTGGAGAAAGGTCCCTGTGATGCCTCAGTCTTTCCTTGGTCTGGGAGCATCCCAGCACAGGTACCTCAGGTCCAAAGAATATGCTCTGCTCCCAGCACTGCTTTCTTGGTTGTGTGAGGTTCCCATGTGTCTCTGCTCACTTCTCTTTTTTATATCGCAAAAGAGATTACATTAAGACACTAATCTTGTCAACCTCATCAGTATAACCTCATCACAATGACAGAATTTACAACACGTGAGGAGATCACATATCATTTCATCATAGTGGTAGAGTTTACAACACATAAGGAAATCACATCAGATAACACAATCATAGAATACTGGGAATCATGACCCAAGTTGCTACACACATTTTCTGGGAGACACAATTCAATCCATGACAAGCCCTAAATACTTTTGAATTCCATATCAGGTAGTTCCAATGCCTTTTCTTCTATCAGAAGGTTATCTGATTCTTTATTTTCGTTACTTGCTTCAACCATCTTCTCCTGCTTTTTTTTTTTTTTTTTTTTTTGATATGTATTGATATTGCCTGCTGTCTCTGAGAGATTAAGGTATTATTTTCTTTTTTTATTCTTTGTATTTTCATTTGTTCTGTCCTGCTTTTTTGTTTTGTTTTGTCAGGGCAGGCAGTCCCAGCCTGCTTTGTTGCTTGCTCTTCTATGGTCATGATAGTTCTCCCTTCCTTATTTTGGTGAGCAGGGCAGCAGCAGGCAAGTTGAGCATGCTTGCTGTACATTGGTTTGGGAAGGTGGCTGAGGACATACTGGGTGGGGGCTGTCTGCCTCCTGATTTTGTTCCACTGGTGCAGGAGAATTCATAGTCCCTCACCAGATGGGCGGTTGTGTTGAACAGGGAGTGGTACAGTCTTGCTTCCCACTGTTCAGCATCTGGTCGAGTGGCAGGAAGAAGGGGCAGTGTGGACCTGATGAAACAGTGGGTCTGAGCGCCAGGGACTTTCTAGCCATGGAAGTGCAGCAGGGGCTGGCGGGAAGCAGGGGAGTTGGCATATGGGGCTCTGTAGGAGTGAGAAAGAAAAGAAAAGAGAGAGACAGAAAAGAAAAAAACGTGGTGCAGTGGGAGACAGTGAATGGGGTTACAGCGGACCTGGGAGCCAGCGGGAAGGGGGTAGGTGGCATACAGGCTAGGTGAAAGGCAGAAAGAAAAGAAAAGAGAAAGAAAGAGCAGTGCAGCAGGAGAAAATGGGTGGGGGCAGGGTGACCTGAGGGCCAGCTGGAAGGGGGTAAATGGCATCCAGGGCTAGGTAGGAGGGAGGAAGAAAAGAAGTAAAGAAAAAGGAAAAAGAAAAGATAGAAAAAAATGGCAGCACATTGGGGGCTGGTAAGTACGGGTGGGGTGGACCCGGGGTAGGGGCTAGCCAATGCACTAGTGGTACTCTACTCACAGTGGAGCTACAGAGGCCAGTGGGAAGGGCAAAGAAAAGAAAATAAAGGTTGCACAGTGGGAGCCAGCAGGAAGGGAGGAGAGGTAGTGTATGGGGCTAGGTGGGTGGGAGAAAGAAAAGCAAGAGAGAGAGAAAAAAAGCTGTGAGACAGTTGGGGGCAGGGTGTGCCTAGGGGGCTGGGGAGGCTTGTATTGTGGACTCTGGCAGTGGGGGCTGCCTGGATGGAAGAGTTCTTACTTCTACTCACCAGAAGGGTGAGAGGTGGGAAAACGTGTTTTTCTGGTTACCAGGTGCTCTGTCTTCTGTTGGGAGCTCCATGAAATTGCCTTCCAGTACTCCCTGTCTGGGGTCATTGCTTGCTGTGTTTAAAGATGGTAGCACTGTGCCATGTTAGTTGGCAGGGATCTCCACTCTGTATCTCTCTTTGTTCTCTGTTTTGAGTCAGTTTCTTCTTCCAAGCCGTGTTTGATCTAGTTTTTTATCCCTTAATTTGATGCTCAGGTTTCCAGGATTGACGACTGTATCTGTTCTGCTATGTTTTTCAGGTCTTTGTTTCAGGGGGATGGCATGGTGTGTCTGTCTAGGGCACAATGTTTGCTGTACCTCTTAAGCAACAAACTTTTGTCAATTCTTAATTTTACTTAACTTCTCAGCAGTGTTTGATAACGTTAATGACTCCTTTTTTCCTAGGAAACTCTCTTTTGGTTTCCTGGACATTTTCCTAGTTCTTCTCTGTGTCCTTTATAGGATCACACTCTTTTATTCAACCAATAAATGCTAGAGTTATTAAGCACTGGTCCTAGTTCTTAAGGACTGGTTCTTTTTACCCTATACTCTCGTTCTAGACAATATCAACCATGTCTATGGCTTCATTTATCACTCATAAGTAAATGACTAATATATTTATATCTGCAGCCTGGACCCCTCCTCAGAATTCCAGTCCCATATACCCATGAACAAGCTTAATCTATCCTCATGACTGTCTCAAAAATCATCTCAGATCCAACAGAAGCAAAAGTGAATTCATTGATGGGACAGTAAGCATCCTGATGGAAAAGAAATGGCACCCTCGAAAGAGGTAATTGTTAGCTGCCATCAAATTGGCTCTGACTTGTGGTGACCTCATGTACAACAGAAGGAAACTTTGCCTGGTTCTATGCCATCTTCATGATCATTGTTATGCTCAAGCCCACTGTTACAGCCACTATGTATTTTGAGTTCCTTTACCTAGGGGATTCATCGGCCAGCAGAATACGGGACAATATTCTGTTGTGATCCATAGGGTTCTTACTGATTAATTTTCAGAAGTAGATTGTCAGGCCTTTCTTCCTAGTCTGTCTTAGTCTGGAAGATCTGCTGAAACTTGTCCACCATGGGTGACCCTGCTGGTATTTGCAAACTGCTCACACCACTTCCAGCATCATAGCAACATGCAAGCCACCATAGTGAGACAAACTGACAGATGGTTGGTGGAAAAGGGTAATTAAAAACAATGTAATAAAAGGACTATTTACCAAGGTGTAGGCAGGATTCAGGGAAATCAACAAGGATGGTGGAGCACCCTGGTGCTAACTCTGGAGGGACAAAGGGAGGGAACAGATATTGGAACCAGGAGAGAAAGCTGTAACTCCAGGAATGGGCTGCTTTCCAGGAGCTGTGGCCTCTAGTAGAAGAACCCAGCCACTGCCAACCCATGGCCCAGCACAGAGGGAGCTGGGGGAATAAATACTCTGATCTCACTCTCCTTTTTCCCATTGGCAAAACCTAACTGTTATGGATTGAATTGTGTCCCCAAAAAATATGTGTCAATTTGGCTAGGCCGTGATTCCCAGTATTGTATGATTGTCCACCATTTTGTCATCTGATGTGATTTTCTTATGCATTGTAAATCCTACTTCTATGATGTTAACAAGGTAGGATTAGAGGTAATTATGTTAATGAGGCAGGACTCAGTCTACTAAATTAGGTTGTGTCTTAAGTCAATCTCTTTTGAGATATAAAGGAGAGAAGAGAGCAGACAGACAGGGGGACTTCATACCACCAAGAAAGTAGTGCCAGGAGCAGAACGTGTCCTTCGGACCCAAGGTCCCTGCACTGAGAAGCTCCTAGGCCAGGGAAAGACTGATAACATGGACCTTTCTGCAGAGCCAACACAGAGAAAAAGCCTTTGCCTGGAACTGGCACCCTGAATTTGAACATGTAACCTCTTAAACTGTGAGAGAATAATTTTTTTTTTATTAAAGCCATCCACTTGTGGTATTTCGATTATAGCAGCACTAGATAACTAAGACACCAACCAAAACCCAGAAAATCGTGTAGGTCTGCCTTCCGGGGCTCAGATCAGGGTAGAAGAGGATTAAGAGTGGAATTGGAGGGATACATGCAGAATAGTCAGCATGATGATCTTCCCACCAGAATAAGTTCTCCCCCATCATTCCCTACTCAGGCTAAAAACCTAGAATTTTCTTGACATTCCTTCTCCCTTGTCCTCTATATCTAAGCTCTATATTAGCCATCACTGGGTCTTAGGTTCTTGTTATTAGGTACCATTCAGTTAATTTTGACTCATAGTGACCCTATAGGACAGAGTAGAACTGCCCCATAGGTTTTCCTAAACTGTAATCTTTATGGGAGCAGATCACCAGGTCTTTCTCCCAAGGAGCCTCTGGGTGGGTTTGAACTGCCAACCTTTCGGTTAGCAGCTAAGCACTTAACCATTGTGCCACCAAGGCCTGTTCAGCATCATAGCAACACACAAGCACAACTGACAGATGGAAGGAAGGCAAAAATTCTACCAGTGAACCACCAGTGTCTCCCAGTCTCCCTAAAAACAAAACTAAACCAGTTGCTGTAAAATTGATTCCGACTCATGGTGATTCCATGTGGCCCTAGGCATCCTGAAATCAGATCACCTTCTCTTCTCTGGGTCTTTCAAAGTTAGGAGGAGGCCCGTTGGTTTGCCCTCTTCCCGCACCTTGGTTTCTTTTCTCTTTCGATTGCAGGAACAAGCTGATACTTTGTCTGTCCCTCCCATTCTCCCTCTCTCCTAGTAGTCCTCAAAAGCACTCAGTGGAATTTCTTCAATAAGCTCAAGATTTAGTAAAACAGCAGCTAGGAAGGGGAAGTAGCTTGCAGATAACTTCTGCTATAAATGAAATCATTTTCCAAAGCAAAGAAGTGTAAAAGAGCCATTTTACTTTTGGAATCAGTGTGAGGAAAGGGAAAAACAGGAGGAAACTAATACTAATAAGTGTATTTCTCAAAAAGTACACTGCCACATTGATATTATTTCCTTAAATCTCACGACAAGCTTGTGACTTAATTACTATAATCTCCAATTTTCAGATGAAAAAACTGGGGGTCAGAAGCCTTAAATAATTTATCCAAGGTAATCCAACAATGAAATCCCTGGGTGGTGCAAACATTAACACACTCAGCTACTAACCAAAAGGTTGGAAGTTCAAGTCAACACAGAGGCACTCAGAAGAAAGGCCTGGTGATTTATTTCCAAAAAATCAGCCATTAAAAATCCTATGAAGGAGTTCCGGCAAAATGGCATTCTAGGTAGAAGCACCACGCTGTCCCTCCACAGCAAAGATCCGAAAAACTAAGCCGAACAGAGAATACAACAATCCTGAAACCCTAAAACATCAAATGAAGAGATAAAGAACTCAGCTAAGCACCAAATGGAGTGAGAAAAATGACAGAGAACCGAGAGCGAGGAGAGATTCACACAGAGGTCCCCTACCAGCTAACGCAGTGCAGATCCACCATCTTGGGCTCCTATCGGAGACCAGCAAACAGTGGTTATGAGAAAGCAGCCTCACAGAGTGTCCAGCGGGAGACAAAACAACCGGTAATTTGCGGTGTGCGCTTAACCACCCCCCCACACCTCTTCACCCTGGCTCGGCCTCCTCTGCTTCCCGCGGCCACAGTCTCTTGACCAGGAAGCGCTGGCTGCTTGGATTCCACACACCCGAGCGGGCAGCTCTCTGGGTGCCATTTGTTGGCTGCTGGTGTTGCTTTTTTCCGCTTCTTTTGATTTCTTCCTTGCCTGTCGCCATCTCCCCCTCCTTTTGCTTGAGTGCCTTGCTCCGTGTGCCATCTTTGCTTCTTCCTGAGGGGCTGTAGAGTGCCGGTAGTTTGTGATATACGCTTTCCCACTCTCTACACTTCTTCATCCACACTCCGCTGCCTCCACTTCCCGCGGAAACAGTCTCTTGTACAGAAACACCAGCCCGCACTAGCTGGGTCTCTGAGTGCCATTTGTTGGCTGCTACTGTTGCTTTTTTTTTCTGCTTCTTTTGATTTCTTACTTGCCTCTTGCCACCTCCCCCTCCTTTCGCTCGAGTACCTGGCTCCATCTTTGCTTCTTCCTGAGGGGCTGCGGACCTCCATTAGAGTGTGAGCTGCTTCCTGGTCTGGGCTACCATGCTGGTGGGATCCCGGGGCTTTTGTTTGTTTGTTTGTTAGTTTTCTTTTCCTTTTCTTGAGTTGGGAGCCCTTTCTGGCCAGGCTGAGCTGCGTGGCAGGGAGACTCCCCATCAGCTTCCACAGACGTGCAGGTGGATCCCTGAGGGCATTTCTTTTTATGTTTTTTTTTTTTCTGTTTCTTTGGGGGACTTTCTTGTTCTTTTTTTTTTTTAATTTTTGTTTCGTTTTATTTTCCCTCTTTTTCCCTTTTTGTCTTTCTTCATTGCTCAGTTTCTCATCTCTCTATATCTTCCTTCTCTTTCTGTTCCATGAATACCTGGCGTTGTATACCTCTACGCCTTCTAGCCAGGCTGCATTGCAACACCTGAGAGTGATTTCCCCAGACCTAATAGCTGCACCACTGGGATCCCTGGGAACTTTGTGGTTCTTTAACCTTTCTAATTTTTATTTACTCATTCTTTTCTTTTCTTCTTCTTCCCCTTTCTGTTTTTATCCATTTCATAGTCTCTCATCTCTCCACTCCAAAAGCAAGCTCCCTCAGCATTCTTTTTTGTTTGTTTGTATGTTTTTGGCTCCTGTTCCTCTCTCCTCTCTCCCATACCCATCTTAGCTCCACACATAACCATCTCTCCACTGCATCCTGCCTACCTGCACCGTGCGCCTGACATCACACCACCAAGAAGCACAGCCATGGCCTACTGGAACGTTCCCTGCACTGATTACCGACCCGCTCTGGTGGCTGTAGTAAGTGCCACAAACAACCCATTCCAGTAATTCGTCTTCAGCTAGACCTGCCCTGCTGTACCATATCTGAGTGACTGACCCTGCCAGTTGGAGAAGGAGGCAAAAAGTATTGAGCGCACAGACGAGCAAACAACATAGAACACACAGTCTGCCTGCTTAGACATAGTCAAATTTTCTTTAAAAAAAAGGGACGAAACAACCAAATCTACAATCAATAAATGAGAAAAATAACAACGGAATGCCCTGAAAACAGCAGACAATATCAAAACATTTACAAAAAAAGGACACGATGGTTCCAGTAGGTGTCCAAAATAAAACACCAGATGAATCTGCTGTAGAAGAAAATGCACTAGAACTACCTGATAGGGAATTCAAATATCTAATACTCAGAATTCTCCAAGAACTGAGGCAAAAAGCTGACAAACATAAGGAAAAAATAGACAAATTCATGGAAAATACAGACAAAATATTGGAAGAATTCAGGAAAATAATGCAGAAATAAAATGCCAAAATAAATTCACAACTAGAAATTATACAAAGACAACAATTAGAAATCTAAAAGATAAAACAACAAGATTTCAGAAATGGACGGTGTCATAGAAGGGCTGAGAAGCAGATTTGAAATGGTGGAAGACAGGATCAGTGGAATTGAAGACAAATACTTGGATACAACTCTGTTCCAGGAAAACTCAGAAAAAAGAAACATGAAGAGACCCTGAGAGTTACGTGGGACACAATTAAAAGCAAAAATTTACGAGTCATTGGAATTCCAAAACAGGGGGAGAAAACAGAAAACACAGAGAGGATCATTGAGGAACTGCTGACAGAAAACTTCCCCAATATCATCAAAGATGAAAAGCTGGCCATC
>NW_004443976.1:2540974-2550330 GCF_000243295.1 Trichechus manatus latirostris | reverse complement strand
AGTCAATATCACTGAACTGTGTAGGTAGAAATTTTTGAAATGGTGTATCTTTGGCTATGTGTATTTTCTCCAAAAAAAAAAAGGTTAAGAAGTTAGAGGGTTGATATGTTGTGGGGTTGTTAACCAGTGTCATAAAACAGCATGTGTACTACTGTTTCACGAGAAACTATTTGTTCTGTAAGCCTTCACCTGAAGTACAATTAAAATAAAATAAAATAAAAAATCCTATGAAGCACAATTCTACTCTGGCATGCATAGGGTCATCATGAGTCAGAATCAACTCAAGAGGAACTGGTTTTTTAATCCAACCACTAAATAGCCAAGAAAGGATTCAAGTTCAGTTCTGGTCGATCCCAAGTCTATGTTCTTTTTATTGTGCTAGATTTTAGGAAATGAAGGGAAAGAGAACACTGGAATAAGGCATGGCATATATCAGGACTTGGTCGCATGAGCTGGCAAGTTCCTCATGAGACAGAACAAACAGGTTTTCCCACCTGGAGTACAGAGTCTCAACCAGAATTTCCCTAGTGTAGAGAAAAGAATGAGAGGAAGTTAGTTTAAGAAGCAGAAAAATTATTCTGAATTATCAAACAGGGAAATTTACACTTCTTAACCCCTAATTAACTTTTTCCCCTTCAGCAACTTGGTAGTATAGTCCTAGTCTTTCCATCCACAAGTCATTCAGCTTAGTCCAAAAGGCAGGACATATTTTTGCAGCAATATTTTTGAGCTGGGATTTTTAATAGATCCCAGATGAAAGCCTCCATCCTCTTCATGGGACAATCTCTTGTTGTAATGCCAAGAGCTTTACTGTTTGATGGAGGCAATGTTGTCAAAATATGGTTCCCATTCCATAGTCATCAGAAAACACATGGGAGGGATACATAGACTTCCTGAACACACACACACACACACACACACACACACACACACACACAGATAACTTTCCTAAATAATTTGATGATGACATTTGGAATTGATCTCATACATATTAAACCCTCTGAAAAGTCTATGTTTATGAAGACAGGCCTTAAATATTAAGCTCCGTTGCCTATAAAGGTCGAAAGCACCCTCTTGTGGTAAAATGATTGACTTTATTTCCAGATGATTTCTGTAATGAAACTCACAAGATGACAGTTTGAAGAGCAATGAGTACTCGAGGAGAAACAATGAAATGTATAATGCTTTTATGTTGTCATGTCGAAGCCATTTAAAAAAATGTCAGTTATATCCATCTTATGGGAAAGAAACTAAGGAGCAGAAAGTTAAGCGAAACAATGGTTTGTGAATGTCCTTCCTCTCTATTCCAACATATATACCATTAGGGAAATCAATCCAACTGTTTTCCAGTAATTATGACGATTAAGGCTGAGAGCTGACGAAGTTGTCAAAAGGTTAATCCAATCATATAACATGGAACTGAGTAAACTGTCATAACCTGGGGAAGTGAATTGCTACCCAGGGCTGGTAGGACCTCTGGTTATTCTCCTTTCCATCTAATACTGGTTATCTGTCATCAATCATTTATTGAACCGTCAAATGATATGTTTTGAGTACCAGATAGCTGCTAGGCACAGCCCTAGATACCAAGACAGATAAGATCTGTGACCTCAGGAAGCTTACGTTCTACCTGAGTGTATCAGCTGACTGTTGCAGTGTGACAAGTTACTGTAAGCTCAGCAGTTTAAAACAACAGCCATTTAATAGCATACTGTTCTCTAGGTCATAAATCTGGGTGAGTTTGACTGGATTCCCTGCTTAGGGTCTCACAGGGTCAAAATCAAGATACCAGACAGGCCGTGCTCTTATCTGGAGGCTCTGGGGAGGAATCTGCTGCCTATCTCATTCAGGTTGGTGGCAGAATTTAGTTCATTATGACTGAAGGACCAAGGCCCTGTTCCCTTGCTGGTTGCAGTCTGGGTCCTCCCTCGGCTTCTTAAGGCTGCTAGCATTCCTTCTCACGTGACCCTTCCATCCTCAGACCAGTGCTAGTCCTCCTCATGCATAGATTCCAAATGAAAACCCTTGTCCTCTTCTGTTGGCAGTTTGAGTCCACCAGCCACTCCTTGGAAACCCTATGGGGCAGTTCTACTCTGTTCTATAGGGTTTCTATGAGTAAGAATTGACTCAATGGCAACAGGTTTTTTCTTGCCATGTAACATAAAGTAACCACAGGAGTGATATCTCATCATATTCACAGCTTCCACCACACTCAAACAGGAAGGGATTATATATGGGCAAAGGGTCATTGAGAGTCATTCTTAGAACTCTTGTCTACCACAGTGGACATGACAGTAAGGAAGAAAAAATTAATTTTGGGTTATGAAGTGTAAAGAAGGAAATAAACAGAGTGCTATAATAGGGAAGGAGTCTTTGGGTGATGCAAATGGTTAAGTGCTTGGCTGCTAACTGAAAGGTTAGAGGTTCAAGTCCACCCAGAGTTGCCTTGGAAGAAAGGCCTGGTAATAAGCTTCTAAGAAATCAGTCATTTTAATCCCTATGGAGCACAGTTCTACTCTGACGGAGATGGTGTCACCATGAGTTGGAGCATAGTCAATGTCAATGAACTGTGCAACTGGCTTGTTTTTTTGTTTTTTGGGTGTTTTTTTTTTTTTTTGGTAATAAGGAGGCCTGAATAATGAGAATGAGCTAACCTTTCCAGTCCAAGAATACTTTTTTTAGAAAGGCTCTGAGGCAGGAAAAGATTGTGGTATTCTAGGAATGGAAATAAGCCAGCAAGGGGGAGAGTGGTGCAGGGTAAGGTTGGAGAGATCAGTGTGAACCAGAAAGCACAGGGCTTTTCAGGCCAGGGTAAGGATTTCATTTCTAATGTGCTTTAAGTCTTTGAAGTCTTTTAAACTCAAGAATAGTACGATCAGATTTATATTTTTAAAAGATGACTTTAGCTGCTCAGTGGAAAGCAGACAAGAGGGGAAGACGAGTAGAAGGAAGTAGAAGCTCTGTAATTAGGAGTTGCTTGCTGGGCCCAGGAAAGAGATGATGGTGGCCAGGGCTATTGTGGAAGCAACAGAGGCAGAAAGAAGAGTACTAGTCAAAGGTGAATTTGGGTGCTATGGATAACAGGTTTTCCTGACATGCTGTTAAATCCTGTGATGTATGTCATCAGTTAAAATTCTGATTATGCATATCTTAGTAAAAACAAGGAGTCCCTGAGTGGTGCAAATGGTTAACATGCTTGGCGGCTAACCAAAAGGTTGGAGGTCTGAGTCCACCCAGAGATGCCTCAGAAGAAAGGGCTGGTGATGTACTTGTGAAAAATAAGCCATTGAAAACCCAATGTCTGCTGTAACACACATGGGGTCTCCATGAGTCGGAGTCAACTTAACGGCAGCTGGTAATAAACACAAATGTAATATTCGTAGTAAATATGTTTATACACTTAGGAAAAGCATGAAAATTCACTGAAATCCGAGAAAGAGTGAGAAGAGATGTCAGTAACGGGCCGCTGCCCTCAGTGCAGAGGGAGTCCTGCCATAGCTCCCTCAGTGGGATATGTCGGAGAGGACACTGCCCACCAGACTCGGATTTCTAAAGCAGACATTGTGGAAGACTAGCAGCAGGGAGATGAAATCCCCTGCCCTCAGCAGCCTCCTTCAGCCTGAAGGCCTTTCTCTGGCCCAAAAGGACCACAGGATTTACACTGGCAAAAGTAAATTTATAATTTATGTTCTTCCTTCCCCAGTCCTAAAAGATTTCATAAAGATTTATACAAATTCTTATAGGTGTATGCAAAAAGCTCCGTAATGGGTAGACATAGACCTACCTCTATAAGGATGAATGGTTTAAAAGGAAACCAATACGAGGCCTCAAAGCAAGTTACCTCATTCAAAGCAGACTCAGCAAGCTAACAGAAGAAAACTTTTAAAAAGAACTTTATATTCTCAAAGGCATTTAAGAAGATGTTACTTCATAAAAGAAGAACAGACACACTGTAAAACAGAACAGGCACCCATTCTTGTCTTTCATTATGTAAAATATTGTATATGTGTACACACACACATATATGTGTATGTATGTGTGTGTATAAATACACACATATATGAGGAGCTTTCTATCTTTTATATAGACTGGAATAATTCAAATAAATATAGGCATTATCTGTTCCTTTATATTGAACTCAGCTGTAAAATCACTTGAACCTGGATCCTTTTTTATAGCAGTTCCATAATTATTGTTTCAGTCTGTTCTACTCTAAGAGTCTGTTCTAGTTTTCTAACTCTTTTGGGTCCATTTCAGGAGTTTATGTTTTAATAGAAGACCTTCAGTGTCTTCTAGATTTTAAAATGTGTCACCATATTGTTGTACACGATACACTCTAATATTTCTTTTAATCTCTTCCATATTCATAGCTCCTTTATTATTACTAATATGGTTGACATTGTTTTCTTTCTTTTGATTTAATCAGTATCAGCAGTGAATCTGTTTTCTTAATCCTTTAAAGTACCAACTTTTAGTTTTATTTTACTTTCCAACTCTGTTTTCTAATGAATTGATACATGTTTTTATCTTTACTAATACCTGCCTCTTACCTTCATTTGGTTTATTTTGTTTTTCTTTTTTTAATTTCTGTTTATATACTTTGTTCATTTGCTTTTGGTCTTTTTTTTCAAAACTAAAATAATATCATGTATAACTATACATTTTTCTATAGACTTTAGCTGTGTCTCATGAGTTATGGCAATGAAATATTTTCTTATCACATTTGAGAAAATTTGTTTTTTCTGTTATGATTTCCCCTTTGGTTAAAGGGTTATTTGTGAGAGTGTTTCTTAATTTATACAAAAATAATTTTTGGTCAGTTTTTCATTATTGAGTCCTAATTTTATTGGATTATGTCGTGGTTTGAATTATGTCCCCCAAAAAATGTATCAATTTGGCTGGGCCATGATTCCCAGAACTGTGTGTTTGGCCTCCATTTTGTGATTGTAATTTTATGTTAAAGAGGATTAGGGTGGGAATGTAACACCACCCTTACCCAGATCACATCCCTGATGTGAGTTTCCCTGGGTGTGGGCTGCACTACCTTTTATCTCTCAAGAGGTAAAAGGAAAGGGAAGCAAACAGAGAATGGGGGACCTCATACCACCAAGAAAGAAGCACCGGGAGCAGAGCACGTCCTTCGGACCCGGGATCCCCACACAGAGAAGCTCCTAGTCTGGGGGAACACTGATGAGAAGAAGGCCGACAGAGAGGGAAAGCCTTCCCCTGGAGCTGACGTCCTGAATTTGGACTTTTAGCTTACTTTACTGTAAGGAAATAAACTTCTGTTTGTTAAAACCATTCATTTGTGGTATTTCTGTTAGAACAGCACTAGATAACTAAGACAGACTGTGATGAGAGAATATGTTCCTTAAAATTACTACTTTTGGGAAATTATTAAAGTTTTCTTTTGATCCAGTACATGATTACACTTTCACAAGTTTGTAAAAGAAGACTCATGTTTTTCCCTCATAAGGGTCCTGTGGCCAACTCTAAAGAGCAGACAGAGATAGTCCTATACATACCGAGTTCCTGCTTATGACTTTTGTACCAGCTGAGAATTGCTGGTAGAACCAAAGAGGAAAAACATCAGTTCTTTGGGGATACGCAGATTCTCAGAAACACATCTTCCCTCCTCTCCCTAGCATGGTCAGTTCAGCATGGTGAGAAGCTGCAGCACTTTATTCCTTGTTGAGTTAGGGGTCCTCCCCTTTCTGCCCCACTGGACTGAGAAGACAGATTACGTTGTACTCATTCTTGAGAGTCTAGTTTCCCCACTTAAGGCTCACTCATGGGGAAAAATGATCCGCTATTAGGCCCACCATTGGAACTAGACAATATACCTTTATCAAATTAACAGAACTAGTAACACATATTTACAACTTATATAGCAGAGTTAATACTCCCAAAAATCAAAAAGGAAAAGACAAAAAAGTCAACAAATAAATGAGCAAAAGCTATAATAAGAAAGTCATAGAAGAAGAAATACAAATGGCCATATTAAAAGATTCTCTACCTCGCTAGTAGTCAAGGAAACAGAAATAAAGCAACAAACTGATACCATTCTTTCCCCTCAAAATTGGCAAAAATTAAATAAGCAGTGGTATCTAGTGCTGTTGTAGATAGGGTCGCTATGAGTAGGAATCGACTCGAAGGCACCTAACAACGAATCCAGTGCTAGAAAGAATTATAATAAAAGAGCACTTTCATACATTGATAGTATAATTGTAAACTATTATAATATCTTAGCAGAGTATTCTGGCAATACCCTCCTGGAAGTTTGAATACATAGACTGACTCCACAATTTTACTTTGGAAGATCTTATCTGTAGATATAAAAGCACCAATAAGCTTGGAGGAACAATGTCATCAACTGTAGCATCTTTCTGCAAACATCTCGGAAACAACCTGAGTGTCATTAATTGGGATAATGCTTAAATAAAGCTTGATTCGGTTGTATTGGGGAATATTATTCAAGCATTAAAAAGAGGAAGGTAGATCTGTATCTATTGGCCCACATGGTTTTCCAATAATCCACCACCATCAGTTGCCATCAAGTTGATTCCAACTCATGATGATCCAATGTTTCCGAGTAGAACTGTGCTCCATAGGGTTTCCAATGGCTGATTTTTCAAGAGCAGATTGCCAGGCTTTATCCTGAGGTGTCTCTGGGTGAATTAAAAAATCCAGCCCTCTGGCTAGCAGCTAGGTGCATTAACTATTTGCACCACCCAGAGACTCCATAGTATATACACATATGTACTAATCAATCTGAAAATTGCCTTAAAAAGCTGATTCCAACAAAAGTATAAACTACACAATCTCACTCTTTTTAGTGGTGGAAAACCTAAATAGAAAAATTTATATGAAAGTATCTAAAAATTCTATCCAATACTACCTTCTAAATGTACTGAGTCAGATGGAATAGTGGCTGGGTTTTAACAAACTCTGAATAAAGAGATTATATATATATATTGTCATAGGGCATATATATATATATATATATATATATATATATATATCTCCATGTTACGTAAATTGTTGAGGAGCAGAGAGGAAAAATACCATTTGGGGACTTGCTAGTTTGCAAATGGAATAAAAATATGACAAAATGAGCCCAAAATAACAGAACTAGATAACCTCCTTAGATGCCAATAGGCAAAATTATAAAAGGTTTATAGATACAAAATTTGGTTAAGTAACATAAAATAGCAATATGCATCAACATACCATAATTTTGTGTGGGAAGATAATACTGTAAATAATTCTATTATTAAATAACTTTATAAATTTAATTCACTACCAATTAAAATTCAAGTTTTGTTGTTGCTTGTTTTGTTTTTTTAATTTTTTTTATTCTACTTTAGATGAAGGTTTACAGAAGAAAAATTTCTCATTAAACAGTCAGTACACATATTGTTTTATGACATTGGTTAACAACCCCATGACATGTCAACACTCTCCCTTCTTGACATTGAAGGACCTTTTTTTTTTGGTGAAAATATAAGTAGTCAAAGTTACACCATTTCTAAAGTTTCTACATGTACAATTCAGTGACATCGATTACATTCTTCCAGATGTGCTGCTATTCTCACTATCCTTTTCCAAATTATTCCATCACCATTATCTTCAGCTCACTGTCCCCTAGGCTTCCCATTGAACCTTTTGAGTTGCTGTTGTCAATTTGATCTCACATAGATAATTCTTTTTTTTTGTACCTTAGATGAAGGTTCGCAGAACAAATAGTTTCTCATTAACCAGTTAGTACACATATTGCCCTATGACAATGGTTAACAAGCCCACAACATGTCAACACTGTCCCTTCTCAACCTTGGGTTCCCTGTCACCAGCTTTCCTGTCCCCTCCGGCCTTCTAGTCCTTGTGCCTGGACTGCTGTGCCTCATTAGTCCCATTTGGTTTTATGAGACTGTCCAATCCCCGGCTGAATGGTGAACTTCAGGAGTGACTTCACCACTGAGCTAAAAGGGTGTCCGGGGGCCATACTCTCAGGATTCTCCAGTCTGTCAGGCCACTAAATCTGGTCTTTTTTTTTTTGTGAGTTAGAATTTTGTTCTGCATCCTTTTCCAGCTCTTTCCAGGACCCTCTATTGTGATCCAGGTCAGAGCAGTCCGTGGTGGTAGCTGGGCACCATCTAGCTGTAGCGGACTCAGTCTGGTGGAGGCCATGGTAGCTGTGGTCCATTAGTCCTTTGGAATAATATTTTCCTTGTATCTTGTTCTCTTCATTCTCCCTTGCTTCTGAAGGGGTGAGATCAGTGGAGTATCTTAGATGGCTGCTCACATGCTTTTAAGACCCCAGATGCTACTCACCAACGTAGAATGTAAAACATTGTCTTTGTAAACTGTGTTATGCCAAGTGAGCTAGATGTTCCCAGAGACCATGGTCCCCACAGCCCTCTGCCCAGCAAATCAGTCCCTCAGGGAGTTTGGAAGTGTCTATGGAGTTTCCATGACATTTCCTTGTACAACTTATGCTGGCTTTCCCTGTGTTGTGTACTTTCTTACCCTTCACCAAAGTTACCACTTATCTATTGTCTGTTTAGTTCCCCCCCACCCCTCCCATCCTTCATAACCAACAAAGATTGTTTCTTTTTGTGTGTAAACTTTTTCATCAGTTTTTATAGTAGAGGTCTCATACAATGTTTGTCCTTTTGTGATTGACTTATTTCACCCAGCATAATATCTTCCAGTTTCATCCATATTATGAGATGCTTCAAAGATTCATCATTGTTCTTTATCTTTGCATAATACTCCATTGTGTGTATGTACCATAGTTTGTTTATCCATTTGTCTGTTCTTGGGCATCTAGGTTGTTTCCATCTTTTTACTATTGTGAACAGTGCTGCAGTGAATATGAGTGTGCATATGTCTATTCATGTGACAGCTCTTATTTCTCTAGGATATATTCCTAGGAGTGGGATTGCATTTTGTAGTGTTTTTTTTTGTGTGTGTGTGTGTGGTGCTGACGTTTTCTTTCATCCTCTTACTCTCCTGTGCTGAGTTCTTTTTGTTTGTGGATTTTTTTTTCATTTCTTTTGTTTTTACTGAGACTTTATGTTTTTCTTCTTTATTTTGATGAGTAGGTTTATTAACTTTCTTTCTGGTTACCTTGAAATTTACCCTTATCTTCCTAGGTTTGAACCAGTCTGTTATTACTTGATATCACCTTGCCTTCCACTCCATTAGAAGGTTCTATACCTACACCATTTATTCCCCCTTTTATTGTTCTGATGCTTGTCATTTACAGATTAACCTCTCTGGTTCCCTGTTGTAATTCTTTTGGTTTTGCATAGTCCTTCAGAGTTCATTTCCTAGGTTGGTATCTGGCTAGTACA
>NW_004443976.1:2537622-2540874 GCF_000243295.1 Trichechus manatus latirostris | reverse complement strand
ATGGGGTTCATTGAGCTTCTTGGATGGTCAGCTTTTCATCTTTCATGATATTGGGGAAGTTTTCTGTCAGCAATTCTTCAATGATCCTCTCTGTGTTTTCTGTTTTCTCCTCCTGTTCTGGAACTGTAATCACTCACAGATTTTTGCTTTTGATTGTATCCCACATAATTCTCAGGGTTTCTTAAGTTTTCTTCATTCTTTTTTCTGATTTTTCCTCAAACAGAGTTGTATCCAAGTGTTTGTCTTCAATTTCACTGATCCTATCTTCCACTAAACCTGCTCCTCAGCCCTTCTATGACACTGTCCATTTCTGAAATCTTGTTGTTTATCTTTTGGATTTCTAATTGTCGTTTTTGCATGATTTCTAGCCAGGCAGGAATAGACAGGCAAAATTTAAAAAATTAGAAAGAAAGAGAGTCAGAGAGAAAGAAGGAAAGAAAAAAAGAGACAGGAGAAGAGAGGAGAGGGGAGGAGAGGAGGAAGGAAAAAGAAAGAGAATAAAAAATCCAGAATGACGCCAGATACACAAATTGTTGTGTTGTTGTTATGTGACATCAATTCTGTTCCAACTCATAGCAACCCTACGTACCACAGAATGAAACACTGCCCTGTCCTGCACCATGCTTACAATCATTGTCATGCTCAAGCCTATTGTTGCAGCCACTGTGTCAGTCCATCTCATTGAGGGTCTTCCTCTTTTTCGCGGACCCTCTACTTTACCAAGTATGGTGTCCTTCTCCAGGGACTGATCCCTTCTGACAACATGTCTAAAATATGTAAGACATAGTCTCACCATCCTTGCTTCTAAGGAGCATTCTAGTTGTACTTCTTCCAAGACAGATTTGTTCATTCTTTTGGCAGTTCATGGTATATTCAATACTCTTTGCCAACACCACAATTGAAAGGCATCAATTCTTCTTCAGTCTTCCTTATTCATTGTCCAGGTTTCCCATGCATATGATGCAATTGAAAATACCATGGCTTGGGTCAGGCACACCTTAGTCTTCAAGGTGATATCTTTGCTTTTTAATGCTTTAAAGAGGTCTTTTGCGGCAGATTTGCCCAGTGCAATGCGTCTTTTGATTTCTTGAGTGCTACTTCTGTGGATGTTGATTGCAGATCCAAGTAAAATGAAATCCTTGACAACTTCAATCTTTTCTCATTTATCATTATGTTGCTTATTGGTCCAGTTGTGAGGATTTTTGTTTTCTTTATGTTGAGGGGCAATCTATACTGAAGGCTGTGGTCTTTGATCTTCATCAGTAAGTGCTTCAAGTCCTCTTCACTTTCAGCAAGCAAGATCGCATCATCTGCATAATGCAGGTGTTAATGAGTCTTCCTCCAATCCTGATGCCCCGCTCTTCATACAGTCCAGCTTCTCAGATTATTTGCTCAGCTTACAGATTGAATAGGTATGGTGAAAGAATGCAACCCTGACACACACCTTTCCTGACTTTAAACCACGCAGTCTCCCCTTGTCCTATCCGAACAACTGCCTCTTGATCTGTGTACAGGTTCCTCATGAGCACAATTAAGTGATCTGGAATTCCCATTCTTTACAATGTTATCCATAATTTGTTACGATCCACACAGTTGAATGGCTTAGCATAGTCAATAAAACGCAAGTAAACATCTTTCTGGTATTCTCTGCTTTAGCTAGGATCCATCTAACATAGCAATGATATCCCTGGTCCCGTCTGCTTCTGAATCTGGCCTGAATTTCTAGCAGTCCCATGTCGACATACTGCTGCAGCCGCTTTTGAATGATCTTCAGCAAAATTTTACTTGCTTGTGATATTGATGATATTGTTCGATAATTTCCGCATTCAGTTGGATTGCCTTTCTTGGAAATAGGCATAAATATGGATCTCTTCCAGTCAGTTGACCAGGTAGCTGTCTTCCAAATTTCTTGGCATAGATGAGTGAGCACTCCAGCACTGCTTTCATTTGTTGAAACATCTCACTTGATATTCTGTCAATTCCTAGAGCCTTATTTTTCGCCAGTGCTTTCAAGTACAACTTGGACTTCTTCCTTCAGTAACTTCAGCTCCTGATCACATGCTACCTCTTGAAATGGTTGAACATCGACTAATTCTTTTTGATATAATGACTCTGTGTATTCCTTCCATCTTCTTTTGATGCTTCCTGCATCATTTAATATTTTCCCCATAAAATCCTTCACTATTGCAGCTCGAGGCTTGAATTTTTTTCTTCAGTTTTTTCAGCTTGAGAAATGCTGAGAGTGTTCTTCACTTTTGGTTTTCTATCTCCAGCTCTTTGTACATGTCATTATAATACTTTACTTTGTCTTCTCGAGCCACCCTTTGAAATCTTCTGTTCATTTCTTTTACTTCATCATTTCTTCCTTTTGCTCTAGCTACTCTAAGTTCAAGAACAAGTTTCAGAGTCTCTCCTGATATCCATTTTGGTCTTTTCTTTCTTTCTTGTCTTTTTAATGACCTCTTGCTTTCTTCATGTACAATGTCCTTGATGTCATTCCACAACTCGCCTGGTCTTCGGTCATTAGCGTTCAACACATCAAATCTATTGTTGAGATGGTCTCTAAATTCAGGTGGGATATATACAAGGTCATACTTTGGCTCTCATGGACTTGTTCTAATTTACAAATTCAGTAAGTGATACATATAAAGTTTCAGTTCAGCTTGGAAAGAATAGATCTTTCAGAAATGCTATAAAGATTTTTGGTTAACTGTTTGAAAAAAATATTCTGTACAATCCAAACTTCAAATTTAATCCATTGGTAATCAAAGAAATGGAAGGAAAAACAAAATATTACTCATTCCCATCAGATCATGAAGGATAAAATATTGTGGTGAAAAAGACATTCCCTCTGTTGAGATTAAAAATGGGTACAACTGCCCCATAAAACCAAATGAGACTAACGAGGTACAGGAGTCCAGTGACAAGGGCCAGAAAGCAGAAGAGGTCAAGGAAGCTGGTGTTAGGGAACCCACGGTTGAGTAAGGATATTTTTGATGTGTTGTGAGATTGTTAACCATTGTCATAGGGCAATATTTGTAGTAACTGTTAAATGAAAAACTTTTGTTCTGTAAGCCTTCATCTTAAGTGAGAATAACGGCACAATTTGAAGAGCGTAGTCAATGTCACTGAACTGTGCATGTAGAAATTTTTGAAATGGTGTATCTTTGGCTATGTGCATTTTCACCAAAAAAAAAAAAAAAAGGTTGAGAAGTTAGAGGGTTGACATGTTGTGGGGTTGTTAACCAATGT
>NW_004443976.1:2528416-2537522 GCF_000243295.1 Trichechus manatus latirostris | reverse complement strand
TGTTAACCAATGTCATAAAACAACATGTGTACTTCTGTTTCATGAGAAACTATTTGTTCTGTAAGCCTTCACCTGAAGTACAATAAAAAAAAAAAAAATTTCATTAAAAATGGGTACAACTTTTCCTATGTAGTTTGACCAATGTGTCAATGATTAAAAATGACCCAGTCATAACATTTTGACTAGTTTATCAAGGAAGAGATAATTATGTGCAATCCTTGGAAATGCATTTAAAATCTAGAGACAATGCGTTTTTCTATTTAAATACAAATTCCAGTGAGAAAACTGGAACAGATCTTGTACCAGAGAATAAACTGGAAAGACAAACTCAGACCTACTACTGAAAAAAAAAGCTTCAAATGGTTTTACAGCTGAGTTCAATAGCCCCTTAAGGAACAGACAATGTTTATGAATGTTTGAACAACTCTAGAGTGTAGAAAAGAAAGAAAGCTGCTTCATGTTTTCTAGAGAAGGACAAGAGTAGAGTCCTCACACTGGCAGCAACCACAGATCTAGCTCTCCATCCCAGTCTGGGAGGCTCCCTCTGCACTGAAGAGCCCCCACCCCAGGGACACTGGGCTCTCTCCCCTCCTGAGTTCAGCAAATGGAAAACAAAAGGCAGGAAGGACCATGGTGGTTCCTCAGGAACACTTTGCTCCTTGAGGTTAGTAAGGCCTCAAAGGAACCTCCATGCTCTTGGACTAAGAATGAAATGTAAATTATTCTACTGTATAATCCTGCCAAATTATCTATGCATGACTTCAAAAGAATATTTCAAAAATTTTTCAGAAGTGATCTCAAGGTTTTTAAAGATTTTTTAAAAGATTCTTTAAAAGATTCTTTATACTTTTCCATTTTGTTTAAATCTCTGAACAATAAACATGTTCTTTCATAATTAAAAAAAGAGCATTTTCAAAACAAAGTCCTTGGGAATTTATAGCTCAATTTAGGGGACAACTAGAATCTTTACAATATTAAGTATTTCTGTGTAGGATAACAGGTAGGGATGAACTCCATCTATTTGAAACCCTGCTTAGTGTGTCTCAGGTAAGTTTTGCAGTTATCTTCATGTGTTTTGCAGTTATCTTCATGTGTTTATAGGTATTTTATATATTTTGTTGATTTTGTTAATTAGATTTGTTTTTCCATTTTCACTTCCAGCTGTTTGTTGTTGGCACCAAGAGGTGCCTCAAAAGAAAAGCCTGATGATCTGCTTCCAAAAAATCATAGCCTTAAAAATTCTATGGAGCAGATCTACTCTGTAACATGTGGAATCTACTTGATGACAACTGGTTTGGGTTATTTTATTTTATTTTTTTTAAGCTGCTGGTATATAATAAGAGAATTGAACTCAGTGTATTTCCTTTGGACTGGCTGGCATGAGTGAAGCTGACATTTTGGTGTTGTAATTGACACTGATGCAGATGACTTTAGGGTCTTGGCATCAAGAATGGTGTCTGAAGTTTATTTCACAAGGTTGTTCTTTGGGTCAGGAAGCATCCTGTAGTCAATTTACCAATTTTTTTTCAAAACTTTTTCAAGAATATTTTAGTATATGTGAAAATTTCTTATGGCCTTTTCTTTCAAACTATTAATATAGTCATTTACATTAATCTTCTTCAAGACTGAATCATCCCTGCTCTCCTGAAAAAAGACCAAAAGCAAAAACAAATCAAGAAATAAAAACCTTACCTCTTCAAGGTATAGTATTCTTTTACTATTCTGCCTCTATTGCTAATGTTTTTCTTAAGATTTTGCATATACATATATATATATATATAAACCTATTCTATTCCAACTCATAGTGACCCTAAAGGACAGAGTAGACTTGCCCCATAGGGTTTCCAAGGCTGTAATCTTTACAGGAGCAGACAGCCACATTCAAACTGCTGACTTCAGTTAGCAGCCAAGTGCTTAACCACTGCACCACCAGGGCTCCTTTATATATATATATATATATATATGTACATATTTATTATATATATATATAAATATGTGTGTGTGTTTGTGTGTGTGTGTGTGTATGTACATATATGATGTTGGCATGTAGCTTTCTGTTTCTATGAGCTAAATTTGTCAGGCTTTCTTATGTATGCTCTACTAACTTCTGTGGACAGAATTTTTAATTTCTCTTGGAATCCACACTTTCTGGAGACATCAAGATTGAAATGACCCACCTGAAAACTGCTGACCTCAGGTAATCTTTGAATCTTAAACCTTAAGCCAAAACAGATCTCCTGAAAGAAACCTTTAAGTCAAACAATAGTTTACTCAGTAAGGAACATTTGCCTCAGGCATTTTGCTCTTTTAAAGAGTTATCTATGTGCAGTCAGTTTTGACAATAGCGATTCCAAAGGTTAGAACAAAAGCTATATTTTAAAGTCAATCAGTAATTATTTGAAGTGTTCTTCAAGAAAATGTTTTATAGAATCCTGCATGTCCACAAGCTATTTCATAAACTTTATTCTAGCCCTTTTTCCATGACAATGTGTGATTACTAGCAATAAACTGGGATATAAAAATCTGTAAAGGGACTTTCTTCTCTGGAACATTTTTAACTCTCTAGGCAGAAATGCTCTCAGCTACTAACTGAAAGGTGGGTGGTTTGAACCTACCACCTGTTCCATAGGAGAAAGATGTGACAATCTGCTTCTGTAAAGATTAAAACCAAACCAAATCCGTTGCCATTGAGTTGATTCCGATGCATAGTGACCCTATAGGACAGAGTAGAACTGCCCCATAGGGTTTCCAAGAATGGCTGGTGGATTCAAACTGCCAATCCTTTGATAGCAGCCATGCTCTTAAGCACTGTTCCACCAGGACTCTTCCATAAAGTCTTCCATAAAGATTTCAGCCTTGGAAAGCCTATGGGGCAATTCTGCTCTGTCATATAGATCTCTATGAGTTGAAATAGACTTGACAGCAATGGGTTTTAGTCAGAAATGTTGCCCTGATTTGCAAATTGTGTATTAAATAAACTTATCTATATTATTGGCTTAATACTATTTTTAACACTTTATAGAATAATTTGGAAATTTTTCCATTATTTTCAATGCTTTTAAGGACTTATGTGTTATAGAAATTATCTGTTTCTTACAAGGCTGGTAGAACTTAGGTCTCTGCATTATCCAAACGTTTTGCAATCAATGTTGTAGATTATTTTTATAATCTAATAAACTGAATACTTACTTTAATATAAAAAATATGTTGAAGAGTATATCAAATGACAAGATGTAATATGCACCTAGTCCTCACTTATCGACTATCTTATCTGACATTTTGCATTACAACAATAGTAAAAAGTCTACTATCTGACTATTTGTGCATTAATGATGTGCATCTGGCAGTAACAAACGCCAAGGTGTAAGGTGAGAGCAATGCTGGCTGTGATGGTTAAGTTTGTGTGTCTTCTTGGCTGGGCCACGACTCTCAGTGGTTTAGCTGTTATGTAATGATGTAATTTGGCAGTTAGGTAATGATGTAGTCATCCTCCTTTTTGTGATCTGATATCGTCATCCTCCATTTTTGCATAACGTCAATTTTCTCATGATGGCCGGGTTGTTGGAACCTAACCATGTCAATAAGTGAGGAGTTGGTGTAATGAAAAATTAAATAAAAATTGAGTTTTAGAAATCATCTGTATGGAATAACCAGAAATAGGTATAAATGCATGCATTGAAATTATCTGGAAAGAATATAATAAAATGTTAACAGAGGTTACTTCTAGATGACAGAATTACAGGTGATTTTGTTTCTTCTTTGACCTTTCCTGTATTATCCTACTCTTTCCACCATTAGCATGTAGAATTTTTTCCAATTAGAAATAACTAAATTAATGACTTGTTAAAGATACTGATCTCTTCAAATAAGAGCTGAGGCTTGCGACCGTCGATGACACTTACCAAATGCTTTTGTGCACAGTTAGCACAGGGAAAGGAGCACATAAAGTGAGGATGTGGACTGTGTTTATTGTCTCTGAAACAAGCATCTACTGCCAGGTGATGAGAGTTTGGCTAGAAAGGCTTAACCATGCCTCTTCTCTCCTATCCATGAATGGTGTCCAGCAGGAAATAGAAGCAGGAAGGGGAGCACAGGTTGAATGTATCCCAGCATTATGGGCAGTCAAGGAGAAGAGGGTCAGCCTGGGCCCAGTGGGCAGTCATCAGTCCAGGGAAGTGTTCCAGTGCCTCTGAGGAACTCATTCTGCAGAGTAGCATGAAGAAAAAGTCAACTACTTAGAGAGATCCTGCCTCAATATAGCACTGCGGCTGTATCATGATGCTGATCATATGGTGTCAGTCACTCAGTGCTAAAGCAAAATCCCAGATTCTTCAAAGAGGCCTTGAGAGTAAATTCCTTTATCTGGTTGTATAATCTGGGTTAGAGACTCTCATGCATATCAGCTTACTTACAGTTTAACCGATGCACTAAATGACTTCTCCCTGACATAAATGTATTATGTCCTCAAATGTGGACCCCCCTGACTCAGCCTCCTGCTGCAGAGACAAGCTGCCCTCAGCTCCTGAGATAATGTAGGGGAGAGGAGCTGCCCATGATGTGCAGCCCAGCCATCTCTTTTAGGTGGTGTCTCCTTGGTTTCCAAACATCATTAACCCAGTGAGAAACTCAGCAAAGCCAGCTTCAAGCAAACAAGGAAGTAAACTCATTTTCCTGGGAGCCCAAGCAGGCCTGTGAGCGTTTGTCCATCACACACACTCTCCAGCTATGCCGGCTGCCAGTTCTCACGTCAATGGGAATTATTTGTGCAATGGGATCACAAGGTGCTGAGTTATCTTAGTGCATGAAGTGCGGCCCTGCCCATAGCTTCCCAAGTTTGCCTTCGCTGTTTCCTTGCCAGGAAGGAGTGTGCCTCTTCCCCTCCTCTCCTCACTTTTTCCTTTTTTTTTTTCAAAGGGAGCAAGTGTTTTTCATTTTGAATGCGGGCAAGGAGTCCAGCAAACTTCTAAACTTGAGTCATTTCCTTTGCAAGTCTGCCCCTGAATTCTATCCCAAGTGTTCTGTCCCTTCTGTGCCCATCTCTCCTCTAGCAGTTTGAATTTATCAGTTTCTCTCCCACAATGGACTATGACCTCTTTGAAGAGTAATAATTACAATAATGGTTAACATTCACTGCTTTTTGTCACACTAATCGCTGTGCTAAGCACTTGACAAGGATTATGTCATTTTAAACAATAAACCTACAAGTAGATTGTATCATTATTCTCATTATACAGATGTGCAAATTAAGGTTTAAATAAATTAATTCACTTGCCTAAGCTCATGAGCTAGTGGTTAGTAAGGAGTGGACTGCAGAGCTTAAGCACTAAATAATTCTTCGGTACCTGTTGCTGTCTAGGCAATTCTGACTCATAGTGACCCTATGGGACAGAGTATAACTGCCCCATAGAGTTTCCAAGGCTGTAAGCTTTAAGGAAGTAGATTGCCACATCTTTCTCCCATGGAGCAGCTAGTGGGTTCTAGCCACTGACCTTTTGGTTAGCAGCCAAGTGCTTTTAACTACTGTGCCACCAGGGCTCCTTAACGCTATAGTACCAAAAATTTAAATCAAACCTGTTACCATCAAATGGATTCCAACTCTTAGCAACCCTACAGGACAGGGTAGAACTGTCCCATAGGGTTTTACAGAAGAAGACTGCCACATCTTTCTTCCTCGGAACAGCTGGTGGGTTAGAACAGCCAACCTTTTTGTTAACAGCCAAGTGCTTAACAACTGCAAAGCCAAGGCTCCTAACTCTGTAGTTATTGCTGTTTTTGTTGTTAGATGCCTTAGAGTAGGTTCCAGCCCATAGTGACCACATGCACAACAAAACAAAACACTGCCCAGTCCTGCACCATCCTCTCAAACGTTGCTGCATTTGAGCCCATTATTGCAGCCACTGTGTCAATCCATCTCATTGAGGGTCTTCCTCTTCTTCACTGACCCTCTACTTCACCAAGCATGATGTCCTTCTCCAGGGACAAGTCCCCTCTGATAATATGTCCAAAGTAAGTGAGACAAAATCTCACTATCCTCCCTTCTGAGGAGCATTCTGGCTGTAGTTCTTCCAAGATAGATTTGTTCGTTCTTCTGGCCATCCATGGTATATACTCAATATTCCTCGCCAACACCATAATTCAAATGCATCCATTCTTTTTCAGTCTTCCTTATTCATTGTTTGGCTTTTGCATGCATATGAGGTGATTGAAAATACCATGGCTTGGGTCGGGTGCACCTTAGTCCTCAAGGTGACATCATTGCTTTGTAATACTTTAAAGAGGTCTTTCGCAGCATGTTTGCCCAGTGCAACATGTCTTTTGATTTTTTGACTGCTGCTTCCATGGATGTTGATTATGGATCCAAGTAAAACGAAATGCTTGACAACTTCAATTTTTTCTCCATTTATCATGATGTTGCTTGTTGGTCCAGTTCTGAGGATTTTTGATTTCTCTAAGTTGAGGTGCAATCTACACCGAAAGCTGTAGTCTTTGATTTTTCATCAGTAAGTGCTTCAAGTCCTCTTCACTTTTGGCAAGCAAGGTTTTGTCACCTGCATACCACAGTTTGTTAATTAGTCTGCCTCAAATTTTGATGCCACATTCTTCTTCATTTGGTCCAGTTTCTCCGATTATTTGCTCAGCATACAGATTGAATAAGTACAGTGAAAGGATACAACCCTGATGCACAACATTCCTGATTTTAAACCATGCAGTACCCCTTGTTCTGTTTGAATGACTGCCTCTGAGTCTATGTACAGGTTCCTCAAGAGCACAATTAAGTGTTCTGGAATTTCTGTTCTTCTCAATGTTATCCATAATTTGTAATAAACCACACAGTTGAATGCCTTTGTCAATAAAACACAAGCAAATATCTTTCTGGTATTCTCTGTTTCAGCCAAGATCCATCTGACTTTAGCAATGATATCCCTCATTCCACGTCCTCTTCTGAATTCAGCTTGAATTTCTGGCAGTTCCCTGTTGATGTACTTCTGCAACCATTTTATATTATCTTCAGTATAATTTTACTTGCATGTGGTGTTAATGATATTGTTCAATAATTTCTGCATTCTGTTGGATCACCTTTCTTTGGAATGGGCATGAATATGGATCTCTTCCAGTCAGTTGGTCAAGTAGTTGACTTCCAAATTTGTTGGCATAGACGAGTGAGCACCTTCAGTGCTACATCTGTTTGTGGAAACATCTTAATTGATATTCTGTTAATTCCTGGAGCCTTGTTTTTTGCCAATACCTTCAATACAGCTTGGACTTCTTCCTTCAGTGCCATCAGTTCTTGATTATATGCTACCTCCTGAAATAGTTGAATGGCCACCAATTCTTTTTGGTATGGTGACACTGTGTATTCCTTCCATCTTCTTTTGATGCTTCCTGCATCATTTAATTTTTTGCCCATAGAATTCTTCAGTATTGCAACTCGAGGCTTGAATTTTTTCTTCAATTCTTTCAGCTTGGGAAATGCTGAATGTGTTCCTCACTTTTTGTGTTCTAACTCCAAGTCTTTGCATATTTCATTATAGTACGTTACTTTGTCTTTCTCAAGCCACCTTTAAAATTATCTGTTTAGCTCTTTTACTTCATCATTTCTTCCTTTTGTTTTAGCTACTCTAAGTTCAAGAGCAAGTTTCAGAGTCTATTCTAACATCCATTTTGGTTTTTTCTTTATTTCCTGTCTTTTTTTAAATTTTTTCCCATACAAAAATTTGTACATACATTGTTATGTGACCCTAATTGCTCTCCCCATGCTGTGACAGCACATTCCTCCTTTCCACCCCTGGTTCCCCATGTCCATTCAACCATCTCCCAACCCTTTCTGCCTTCCTATCTCACCTCTGGACAGAAGCTGCCCGGTTAGTCTCTTGTATCTACTTGAGCTAAGAGTCACACTCCTCGAGTATCACTTTATGTCCCACAGTCCACTCCAATCCCTGTCTGAACAGTTGGCCTCGGAAATTGTTTTAGTTCTGGGCTGTCAGAGAATCCAGGGGCCATGCTTTCCGGGGTTCCTCCAGTCTCAGTCAGACCATTAAGTCTGGTCTTCTTACTAGAATTTGAGTTCTTCACTCCACCTTTCTACTGCTCCATCAGGGACCCTCTGTTGTGTTCCTTGTAAGGGCAATCATTGGTGGCAGCCAGGCATCGTCTACTTCTTCTGGTCTCAGGCTGATGAAATCTCTGGTTTATGTGGCCCTTTCTGTTTCTTGGGCTAGTACTTTCCTTGTGTCTTTGGTGTTCTTCATTCTCCTTTACTCCAGGTGGTTGGAACCCGTTGATGCATCTTAGATGGCTGCTTGCAAGCTTTTAAGACCCCAGGTGCCACTCACCAAAGTAGGATGCAGAACATTTTCTTAATAAACTTTGTTATGTCAATTGACCTAGATGCCCCCTGAAACGATGGTCCTCAGACCCCTACCCTTGCTACTCTGTCCTTCAAAGTGTTTGGTTGTATTCAGGAAACTTCTTACCTTTGGCTCAATCCAGCTGCACTTCCTTCACGGGTAGTGTGTGCTGTCCTTCCGTTCACCTAAGATAATTCTTATCTACTATCTAGTTAGTAAATAACGGTCAACCTCCCTCCCCACTCTCGTAACCATCAAAGAATGTTTTCTTCTGTGTTTAAACCTTCTCTTGAGTTCTGATAATAGAGGTCTTATACAATATTTGTCCTCTTGTGACTGACTAAGTTCGCTCAGCATAATGACCTCCAGCTTCCTCGATGTTATGTTTCACGGCTTCATCTTTGTTCTTTATCTTTCTGTAGTGTTCCATTGTGTGGTTATACCATAATTTGTTTATCCATTCGTCCATTGATGGGCACCTAGCTTGTTTCCAAGTTTTGGTATTGTGAACTGTGCTGCAATGAACATGGGTGTGCATATATCTATTTGTGTGATGGCTCTTACTTCTCTAGGATATATTCCAAGGAGCGGGATAGCTGGATCGTATGGTACTTTTATTTCTAGCTTTTTAAGGAAGTGCCAAATCAATTTCCAAAGTGGTTGCACCATTTTACATTCCCACCAACAGTGTATAAGTGTTCCAGTCTCTCCACAACCTCTCCAGCATTTATTATTTTGTGTTCTCTGGACTAATG
>NW_004443976.1:2526893-2528219 GCF_000243295.1 Trichechus manatus latirostris | reverse complement strand
GAAGTCTTTTGATGAGCATAAGTGTTTGATTTTTAGGAGCTCCCATTGATCTAGTCTGTCTTCTGGTCCTTGTACATTGTTACTTATGGTTCATATTGTGTTTATGCCATGTATTAGGGCTCCTAGTGTTGACCCTATTTTTTCTTCCATGATCTTTATCGTTTTCAGCTTTATATTTAAGAGTTTGATCCATGTGGAGTTAGTTTTTGTGCATGGTGTGAGGTATGGGTCTTGTTTCAGTGTTTTGCAGATGGATATCCAGTTATGCCAGCACCGTTTGTTGAAGAGACTGTCTTTTACCCAATTAACCGACTTTGGGCCTTTGTCAAATAGCAGCTGCTCATAGGTGAATGAATTTATGTCTGGATTCTCAATTCTGTTCCATTGGTCTATGTATCTGTTGTTGTACCAGTACCAGGTTGTTTTGACTACCGTGGTGGTATAACAGTTTCTAAAACCAGGTAGTGTGAGGCCTCCCACTTTGTTCTTCTTCTTGAGTAATGCTTTACTTATTTGGGGCCTCTTCCGGTTCTGTATGAAGTTGGTGATTTGTTTCTCCATCTCATTAAAAAATGCTGGTGGAATTTTGATCAGGATTGCATTGTATCTGTAGATTACTCTGGGTAGAACTGACATTTTCAAAATGTTGAGTCTATCTATCCATGAACAAGGTATGTTTTTCCAATTATGCAGGTCTCTTTTGGTTTCTTGCAGTAGTGTAGTTTTCATTGTATAGGTCTTTTACATCTCTGGTTAGATTTATTCCTAAGTATGTTATCTTCTTGGGGGCTATTGTAAATGGTAGTGATTTGGTGATTTTCTCTTCGAGGTTCTCTTTGTTGGTGTAAAGGAATCCAACTGATTTTGTATGTTTAGCTTGTATCCTGAAACTTTGCTGACATCTTCTATTAGTTCCAGTAGTGTTCTTGTGAATTCTTTCAGGTTTTCTTTGTATAAGATCATATCATCTGCAAATAGAGATACTTTGACTTCTTCATTACCAATTTGGATGCCCCTTATTTCATTTTCTAGCCTAATTGCTCTGGCTAGGACCTCCTGCACAATGTTGAATAAGAGTAGTGTAAAGGGCATCCTTGCTTGGTTCCAGTCTCAAGGGAAATGCTTTCCAAGTCTCTCCATTAGGATGATGTTGACTGTTGGCTTTGTATAAATGTCCTTAATTATACTGAGGAACTTCCCTTCTATTCCTATTTTGTTGAGAGTTTTTATCATGAATAGGTGTTGGACTTTGTCAAATACCTTTTCTGCATCAATTGATAAGATCATGTGGTTCTTGTCTTTTGTTTTATTTATGTGATGGATTAC
>NW_004443976.1:2475675-2525144 GCF_000243295.1 Trichechus manatus latirostris | reverse complement strand
TGCTGAGTCTTTATATTCTTCTAGTTTTTTATTTTGATTTGTAGGATTGTTAGTGTCCTTTGTGGTTACCTTAATATTTACCCCTATTTTTCTAAGTTTATACCAGTCTTTTACTTCTTTATATTGCCTTGACTTCCTCTCCATATGAAAAATCTATGTGTACATTTTTAAGTCCCTCTTTTTTGTTTTAAGTGTGTCATCTTTTACATACTGACATCTGTTTCCCTGTTTTCAGTGTTTTAGCTTGATTTACTTTTGTGACTTCCCTACCTGGGTTGATATCTGCTTGCTCTATCTTGTGTTCTACTCTTGGGTTGTTATCTGATGTTACTGATTTTCTAACTAGAGGACTCCCCTTTAGTATTTCTTATAATTTTGGTTTGGTTTTTGCAAATTCCCTAAACTTCTGTTTATCTAGAAATGTCCTAATTTTGTGATCATATTTGAGAGACAGTTTTGCTTTGTATATAATTCTTGGCTGGCAGTATTTTTCCTTCGAGGCTCTATATGTCATCCCATTGCCTTCTTGCCTGCATGGTTCCTGCTGAATAGTCCGAGCTTATTCTTATTGACTCACCTTTGTAGATGACTTTTCATTTATACCTAGCCACTCTTAAAATTCTCTCTTTATCTTTGGTTTTGGCAAGTTTGATTATAATATATCTTGGTGACTTTCTTTTGGGATCTACCTTATTGGGGTTCAGTGAACATCTTAGATAGGTATCTTGTCATCTTTCACAATATCAGGGAAGTTTTTTGTCAGCAAATCTTCAACAATTTTCTCTGTATTTTCTGTTATCCCCCCCATTCTGGTACTTCAATCACTCATAGGTTATTCTTCTTGGTAGAGTCCCACATAATTCTTAGGGTTTCTTCATCTTTTTTAAATCCTTTTATTTAATTTTTCCTCAAATAAGTTGGTGTCAATTGCTTCATCTTCAATCTCACTAATTCTGACTTCCATTGCCTCAATTCTGCTCCTATGACTTTCTCTTGAGTTGTCTAATTCTGACATTTTATTGTTAATCTTCTGAATTTCTGATTGCTGTGTCTCTATGGATTCTTGCAGCTTGTTAAATTTGTCATTATGCTCTTCTCTAATCTTTTTAATTTCCTCTATTGCATGTTCTGCATTTTGCTTAATTTCCTTCCTAATTTCTTGAAGAGTTCTGTGTATTAATCTTTTGTATTCTGCCTCCAGTAATTCCAAGAAATTTTCCTCCTCTGGCAAATTTCTAGATTCTTTATTTTGGGAGCTTGCTAAAGCCATCATGGATTGCCTCTTTATGTGATTTGACATTGACTGTTGTCTCCGAGCCATCAATAAGTTATTATATTTATTTATTTTATGTTTGCTTATTGTTTCTAGCTTCTTGCTTTGTTTTGATATGTCCAAATAGGCTGCTCATATGAGCTAGTGATTATTGGCAACTTTGAAGCTCTAATGTCCTGTCACCAGGTGGTTAGCTCTATTACTAGGTATATGAGCTCAGGAATCTGCCCACTCCTCCTGTATGGATTCAGCTCAGGTGCCCAGGTAGCCACCAAGTGTGTGGTGTAGGCTCTCACAGTCCTAGACAGGCATGGGTGATTTGTGTAAGTGCAGGCTTCTGTCTGCAGCAGAGGGACATACTCTGAGCAAGGCAGGGGGCTGAAGGCTGCCCGGAGTGTCCAGGAGGAAGACGTGTCCGTGTTCCCTAGAGCACGTAGGTGGGTGGGTTTTGCAGCCGGACTATGAGCACCTAATGCTGTTGGCTGTAAGGACTAGGGGACACCTCTTATTTATGAGCCCCTATGGCAGGTGGCTAGGTGACGTGGG
This sequence comes from Trichechus manatus latirostris, assembly GCF_000243295.1. Classification (NCBI taxonomy): domain Eukaryota; kingdom Metazoa; phylum Chordata; class Mammalia; order Sirenia; family Trichechidae; genus Trichechus; species Trichechus manatus. Next base: position 2,523,325 of record NW_004443976.1, on the reverse strand, counting down.
TGGAGCCACCAGTCCTCAGGCCCCTGACGTGTGTAGGTGAAGACCCTGCTAATGGGCAGAGCAGTGTCAAATGTCAAGAACCTGCCACTTCACAGCTGAAACAGTTGAAGTTAGACTTCAGGTATACACCCTGTTGTACCACGGTAATGAGGGCCTACACTGTTGAGATGGACCCACACAAGTCTATTCAGGGGGAAAGGCACTCAAAGTCCATGGATCCCTTATGCCTGTGCCTAGGCAAAGGAGCTGTGCCTACCCTGGGTTCCTGGGTTTGTTTTTTTTCCCCTGTTTGTTAATTTGTTCACTCTCCAAGGCAGGGAGAATGGCTCCAGGCGTGTGACGAATCTTACTTCCAGCCCACTGGACTCAGCAATTGCTGAAGCCGGTCCAGGACCCAGTGCAGAGCAGGGAGCAGAGAGGTAAATGGGAGAGAGGTTTTTCCCTAAGTGGGTGGTTTTGATCTGTGTAGTAAGCTGTACACAAGTACATATCTTTCGCCGATGAGGGTTGCTTCTCACTGGTTCCGGGTGGCCATGTAGAGTTTCTGGTGCTGGGTCTCTCCCAGTGCAGAAAACGCACCTCCTGAGCACCACCGCTTGCCTGCCTCACTGCTCACCCATGAGCTGCTCAGGCCTGAAGGGCACAGGCTCTGGCTGGGTCAGCTCTGGCAACTCCTTGCTGCTTCCAAACCGTCTCTCCCTCCCCCTGCCACTCAGCCTGGTTCCTCAACTCTGCCTTTGATGTTCAGGGCTCCCAGATTGCCATATATATAATTGAATCACTTGTTTTTTTCCAGTCTTTACTGTAAGAAGGTCCACTGGAAGTGTCTGACTACTCTACCATCGTGGCCCCACCTCATTTTCCTGTCTTTTTAATGAACTTCTGCTTGCTTCATGTATGATGTCCTCCCACAACTCATCTGGTCTTTGGTTATTAATGTTAAGTGCATCAAATCTATTCTTGAGATGGTCTTTAAATTCAGGTGGGATATGCTCAAGGTCATACTTTGGCTCTCATGGACTTGTTCTAATTTTCTTCAGCTTCAACTGGAACTTGCACATGAGCAATTGATGGTCTGTTCTGCAATCAGCCAGTGGCCTTGTTCTGACTGACTATATTGAGCTTTTCTATTGTCCCCTTCTGCAGAAGTAGTCGATTTGATTCTTGTGTATTTTGTCTGGGGAGGTCCATATGTATAGTTGCTGTTTATGTTGTTGAAACAAGGTATTGCAGTGAAGAAATCGTTGGTCTTGCAAAATTCTATCATTCGATCTCTGGCATCATTTCTATCACCAAAGCTGTAATTTCTAACTACCAATGCTTTTTTGTTTCCAACTTTCACATTCCAATCATCAGTAATTATCAATGCATCTTGATTGCATGTTTAATTAATTTCAGACTGCAGAAGTTGGTAAAAATCTTCAATTTCTTCATCTTTGGCATTAGTGTTGGTGCATAAATTTGAATAATATTTGGATAAACTGGTCTTCCTTGTAGGCATACATATATTATCCTATCACTGACAGTGTTGTACTTCAGGATAGATCTTGAAAGATTCTTTTTGATGACAAATGCGATGCAATGGCCAATATTAGTTCATTTCAGCTCACTAATGCCTAGAATATAAATCTTTATGTGTTCCATTGCATATTTGATGATTTCCAATTTTCCTAGATTCATACTTTGTACATTCTATGTTCCAATTACTAATAGATATTTGCAGCTGTTTCTTCTTATTTTAAGTTATATCACTTCAGCAAATTATTGTCCTGAAAGCTTTACTCCGTTCACGTCATTGATGTCGACTTTGCTTTGAGGAGGCAACTCTTTCCCCTGTCGTATTTTGAGTCCCTTCCAACCTGAGGAGCTCCTCTTCTGGCACTATATCAGACAATGTTTTCCTGCTATTCTTAAAGTTTTCACTAGTCTTTTTTTTTTTTTCCCAAAAAATAGACTGCCAGGTCTTTCTTTCTAGTCTGTCTTAGTCTGGAAGCTCCCCTGAAACCTGTTCACCATGAGCAAACCTGCTGGTATTTGAAATACCAGTGACATAGCTTCCAGCATCACAGCAACAGGCAAGCCACCACATTACAACAGACTGACAGATGAGTAACTCTCCAGTAGAAGTAGCTAAAGCACAGACTTATTCATCTCTATAGCCTCAGTACCTAGCAGTCTTCCTAAGACATGTCATTGTTCGTGCCCTCTAGTCAGCTCCAACTCATGGCAACGTTAAGTACAAGAAAATGAAATGTTGCATGGTCCTGTGCCATCCTCCAGTTGTTGGTATGTTTGAGCCCATTATTGCAGGTATTGTCTTAGACATAGAAGACACCTAGTAAGTATTAATTGATCATATACATGGCACAGTTAACAACAAATCAAGACAAAGACCACTTGAATAAGGAAGCTGAAAAGCTTTCAGAAAACTTTAGTTTAAATGTTGCATCCTAGTTACTTCCCTGACCACCTTCTTCTTAATGTCTTTTGTAGCAACCTCTGATTTTACTTCAGAGCACTTACAACACTGTGTAATCATGTGTTTATTTGCTTGTCCATTAGGTCAATGTCTGCCTCTCCCACTTGACTATGAAGTCCATGTGGAGTTTTGCTTCCACAGTGCCCTGGTGTCTGCGTGCTGTCTCTCACTCAATAAAATTTAGGAGTGAATGAATGAATGGGTGAATGAATGAAATACATAAAATTTCCTACATCACTTTTTAAATTAATGATGCTAAAAATCATTTTCCTTATTCTTGTGGCTTAACAGCATTCACTCACTAACCATGATCAGTTTTGTTTTGTTTTATTTTTCTTACACATTGTTTCTCCCTGCTGCAGGGCAGTGAGATGAAAATGCCCTATAGCCAGATACCACAATGGAGGAATTAACTCTGACTAGCTTTTTGGGATTGAAGTCCCTGGGTTGTGCACATGGTTAACGTGCTTGGCTGCTAACCAAAAGGCTGGAGGTTCGAGTTTACCTAGAGATACCTCAGAAGAAAGGCCTAGCTATCTACTTCTTGAAAAGTCAGCCACTGAAAACCCTATGCAGCCCAGTTCTTCTCTGACACACATGGGGTCATGAGGAGTCAGAATCAACTCAACAGCATTTTTTTTTTTTTTTAATTTTCTAGGCAGTAGATTCTCTGTGAAAGACAGAGCCCACTGCAAGGTTTCTTCTCTTCAAGGGTCTTCCTGCTCGGAGGTCTGGCTTGAGTTGACTCTAAAAAAATAAAGAAATGTGACACTTATTAATCCTTGAGTATCCTGAAGCAATAATCTTTTACAATTTTCTCTTTCCTTTCCTGCCGCCACAACATTGGTTCAGATCCTTGCCTCACGTTAGGACTATGTAAATAACTTCCTTACCATAAATCAGAGGATTTCAGGTGGAAGGGAATTTGAGATGCAATCAATACCACCCCTCCTCACCTTCCTTCATATGAGAGAACACCAAGGCCCAGAGTTATAAAGTGACTTGTGTATGCCAGGGCAACAAGTAGAGCCAGCCACCGGAACTCCTGTCCATCCCTGCCACCACCGAGCTGCCTTCAGCTGTCTTGTGTTCCTGAGCTTCCTCTCTCATCTCTTAGGGCTGATTTACAGCCTATCTCTTTCCTATGTTCATAAGCAAAACTAACGTTGTTCAAAAATAAAGGAAATTGCACATTTCTAGAACGTCAATTTGACTGTGAGCAGCGCAAAGCAAAAAGGATTACATTTCCTATACATCTGTTTCCACTCAGTCCCAGCCAGGCCAGGGATGTTTTCCATTTAGTGGCCATCTCCACCCCCCCTGTGGAGACAGCCTGGTACTGCGCACATGGAGTAAGGCCCCGCACATATCTGGATGGAATTTGCTGAAAGATGTTTTCAAAAATGAATTTCGACCCACGTTCTTTTCTGTTTGTGAACTGAGTTATTTAAGCTTGACTGGCGCAGTGGTTAAGAGCTACATCTGCTAACCAAAAGGTCGGCAGTTCGAATCTACCATCTGCTCTTTGGAAACCCTATGGGGCAGTTCTATTCTGTCCTACAGGGTCCCTATGAGTAGGAATCAACTTGACGGAGAGAGTACCATCATACAGCCCTGATGGCAAAGTGTCTAAGAGCTCACCGGCTCACCAAAAAGGTCGGCAGTTTGAACCTACCAGCCACTCCTTGGTAACCCTACAGGGCTGTTCTACTCTGCCCTACAGGGTTGCCGTGAGCTGGAATCAACTCACAGGCAACGAGTTTGAGTTTGGTTTTAGAGTAGTATTGTTGCTGAGATGTAAGGGAGTTCAGAGGAAACAAAGAGAATATCCCTCTAAAACTCATGGTCATTCATTTCCTTTCGAAATGTGGAGAAGGGGAAGGGTCTTTAGAAAAGGCAATTGAGAAACATCCTAAGAACCTGCTCATGATAAACTAAAGTCATTTTGAATCTATTTTGGAATGACTTAGATCCTCCTACCTATTGCCAAGTTCCACATTTGAAACATCTCCCCAGGCCTCATTCATAATCTTCATACACAGTTCCCCAGGTCAGATTTCTATCAAATAACCAGCATTCCTGATTGTTGGTTCGATTAACAGAACAAAAGACTTTCAAAAGCCCCTGGCTGACTCATAGCTTCTCCCAGGTACACAGGGATATACACAAGCCTACATAACGGTCAGAATCCTTAAGTGGTGCAAATGGTTAACACTCTCAGCTGCTAACTGAAAGGTTACAGATTTGAGTCCACCTAGAGGTGCCTTGAAAGAAAGGCCTGGTGATCTACTTCCAAAAAATCAGCCACTGAAAACCCTATGGAGCACAGTTCTGCTCTGACACACGTGGGGTTGCCATGGGTCAGAATCGACTTGACAGCAACTGGGTCAGTGGTGTGTAATGGACGACAGTGGCTCTAGCACCTTCTCGGAGTTCAGGAAAATTAACTAGGAAAGGTTTTGGAAATACAGGCAATGAAAATCTCCCTTAAATGTTCTCACCCCCTTTTTAAGCTGTAAGCTACTAATTATGAAATATAAACAATAAATCAAAGCCAAAACATCTAAGAACAGATTTAAAAGCCTCTCCATAATCATACAAGTTGATCTATATTTACTGCCACATACAGTTGCCTTTGAACTACTCATAGATGGCCATGTAAATGCATCAGTAAGGATACTTTCTTCCAAAAGTAACAATTAAAAGTGGCTGGAAAAATAAGACCTTTTATTATTTCAAATTACAAGAAGTCCAGAAGCAAGACTTTTTCAAAGTTGGATCAACACTGTCTTCGAAGCTCTTTTCTATTTTCCCACCTGTCATGGATTGAATTATGTTGCCCAAAAAATCTGTGTATCAGTTTGGCTGGGCCATGATTCCTGGTACTGTGTGATTTTCCTATATGTTGTAAATCCTGCCTCTATGATGTCAATGAGGGAGGATGGGTGGCAGTTGTGTTAGTAAGGCAAGACTGGATCTGCAAGATTGGATTGTATCCTGAGGTAATCTGAGATATAAAAGAGAGAAGTGAGCAGAGAGACCGGGGGACCTCATACCATCAAGAAAGCAGTGCCTGGAGCAGAGCGCGTCCTTTGGATGGGGGTCCCCGCACAGAGAAGCTCCTAGTCCAGGGAAACACCAAAGAGAAGGCCGACAGAGAGAAAAAGCCTTCCTCTGGAGCTGATGCCTTGAATTTGGACTTTTAACCTACTTTAACTGTGAAGAAATAAACTTCTCTTAGTTAAAACATCCACTTGTGGTGTTTCTGTAATAGCAGCACTAGATGACTAGGACACCACCCCGGCCATCCCCCATTCTCAGTGTATTAATTTGACCACTATGATCACAAGCTGGCTGCAATTCTAGGCATCACTTGTAGACACAACACTGTCCTGCTGAAAAGAAGGGACATTTACATCTATGTGTCTCTGTTATTAGAAAAGGAAACCTTTCCCAGAAACCTCCATCAGGTTTCCCCTCAGCTCCCATTGGCCAGGATTGAGTCACATACCCTAACTTAGCTGCAAGGGGAGCTGGAAAAGTACTCAAGAGGTATCATGTACAGCCTTTTATTGGGAGAATGGGTCCTACCACTAGGGAATGGGAGGATGGAGCTGCTAAGTGATCATTCAGTAGACCACCAATGATGCTGTGTTACCCTTTACACAGCCCAAACAAATAAACATCATCTTACTCTTTATCCCATTAAATGTCCATCCCCCTCTGCATGCACATACATGCACAAACAGTTTCATTGGCATTCGCTCAGCCAACCAATATATCTTGTGTCCATTATGAGCCAGACACTATCCGAGATGCTGGGGATGCAATAGCAAACAAGGTGGATAGGGTGCCCACCTCACAGAGCTTACGCTCTAGGTAGAGGAGAGACCCAATATGTAGAACAACAACCAATTATGATGACGCTATGAGGAACAGGATGGACAGCTGACAGAGCAGTGAAAGGCCAGGTGAGTGTAGGGCTGTCTTTGTCTCATCCCTCTAGCTTACCGTGGCCTACGGCTGCCTGCACTCGATCCCTGACCTTCTCCACCCCTGAGCACCCTGGCATCTGTAGCAGTGCAGATGTGGGCCAGGAAGCTGCTGGTGACATTAGCAGGATGAACAAGGTGACATTCACAGAGTCAACAAGGTAGACTTTGGCAGTAGAAGAAATGAGAGAGAATTGAGGGAAGGGGTGGAGTAAGTAGACAGAGAAGAGGGATGAGACTCTGTAAGAAAAGCAGTGTCTCCAGGCACACGTCTTTCTATCAAGTCAGTTTTCATTATATATTGACAGTGGGCTTTGACAACAAGGAAGGGAGATGTGAAAGAAGTGGGAAGAATTGGAAGCAGACCTGCATTGCAGAGGAACCCACTTTCCATCCTTGGACTGAAACAAAGTCAGCTGGGCCTGGCTGTGATCTTCTCTTCCAGGTTGTCTCTTAGAAGCTGCAGCCTCACTCACACAGCAGCCGTCTGCCCGTGTCCCTTGGGACTTTGGGGGAAGAGGGCCAACCTGTCATGTTTGACTTCCCTCAGTCACAGATCCCATACAAGGAGCAAATGAGGTTGAGCTTTAAGGACATCTGCAGGTTAGGCAAAGAGGGATTTTTAGGAGTAGTGGATAAAAATGCCTTGCCCCAAAACACATCTTCCCTCAAGCTTGCAACCCAATGAGGTTGTTCAGATGGAGTTGGAGCTGTTCGTTACCCAAAGAGAAGTGAAAGAACTAAAGATGGACCAGACAGTGTGTGAGATTGCTTCTCAAATGAGCTGGAGCCTGGGGCCTGGGGCACTGGAATGGGAAAGGCGGTAGCCTGGGGCAGAATGGCCTGGGGTAGTGCTGATCTGCAGACAGGGAGATCTGAGATCTGAGAGCTAGCTTTTGGGCATAGAAAATTTAAAAGCTTAGCCATCAACAGGAAAGGCTTCACAAAGAGGAGAGTCTGGTGCCAAGACCACAGAGATGAAGCCAGGAACAACAGACCAGGACAGAAGGGAAGAAGCAGAGCTTGGAGCATGTAAGCATCTTATGTAAACAGGATGCTTTTACACAGCAAACTATTAGGCATGCAGATGCTAGGGACAAGTCAGCATTAACCCTTTATTAATTTCCAGTTGTTACCAGTCTTGGCAGAGTCGCTGGGTAATGCAAATGGTTAATGCACTCGACTGCTGACCGAAAGGTTAGAGGTTTAAGTCCACCAGAGGCTCCTCAGAAGAAAGTTCTGGCAATTTTCTTCCAAAAAATCAGCCACTGAAAACCCTAGAGAGCACAGTTCTACTCTTACACACATGGGGTCGCCATGAGTTGGGGTCAACTCGATGGCAACTGGTATCAGTCTTGGCTTCACTGAGATTTTACCTTGTCTAAATTAAGTAACTTCTCTGCACCTCAGTTTCTTCTTCATTAAAATGGGGCTATGGATCTTTACGTCATGGGAACTTTATGACGCTTGCATGGAATCACATGTGTAAGCCCTTAGCTTATATCCTTAGTTACACTTGGTATACACTGGTTGAATGAAGCTATTATACATGTGGAGGTTATGAGGGTTGTTGGGTGTTGTAACTGCTGATTTGAGACTAAACTTCCTTGACTAATTGCCTTCTTCAATGTGTCTACAACTCTGGAACTTTTGGCTATCCCTCCTGGGGTTCAAAATCTCTCGGCAGTTTCTCAGCTAAGGATGGCTCTGGTGAGAGGTATTCCTGTGATTGCTCTCCCGGCAGTTGTCAACATTCTAGGTTTCTTACTGAGTGGTTTCTCCTGTCTCCTTTCTTGAAGAGGAAATAAGGTTTTCAACTTCACCAGGGGACAGATGATACCCCCCTCCTCAGCAGCTCAGGCCCCGGGAGGTCCTTTCCGTGGACACCAGTCCATCTGTTCCTGCGTCCTCCTGAAACAGCTGGGCTTGCTCCTGCATTTCCTGTCGTACTTTGACGACATCTTTAAACATAACATGTTTCAAAACAGAGATTACCTATTTTCCCCCATGAGAGGGCTCCCTAATTTTTTTGATGAATGAATTCTATAGTGTGTGCTTATATGTAATACATATTAACAAATCGACAGTAATTATGTAGAAACAATTATATAATTTATTTATATTTGATCTGCTATTATATATTAGTTTTATATAGTATACCTAATTATGTAATAGATACAGTTAACATTTAACTACACACCTCTTCACAGGAACTAGAGCTCCATGAGGACAAAGGGTATGTTTTCTCCATCTCGCTGGATGTTACAGCCAAGAGTTTAAATAAATGTTAAAAGAATGAATCTGTTACAAACTTACTGTGGAAACAAATACCTGTTATTACACATTTAAAAAGAAGAGACATTTAAATGTTTTTTAAAAAGTAACAAAGCCAACAGTTTTCTGCAAGGAAGCAGGAAAGAACTGACTTATGATCTTGATGTGAATACATGGTTTTTCCAAACCCATAAAGAAAAAGATAAATTTGAAGAAAAAAAGTGTTTAAAATTCTCTGTATTATAAGAAAAATAATATCATAAAGAAAGTCAAAGCAACAAACTGAACAAAAATAAGAGCAGTGAGTAGGAGAGCCAGATGGTAAATTCCTTTCATTTGCAAAGCTGTCATACAAAGCAATAGAGAAAGGGGAACAAGCAATAGGATAATGAACAAGGGACACAGGCAGTTTGTATAGAAAGAAAGAAATACAGTGGCCAGTGAGCATATTGAAACACTCCATCTCATTCATAAATGCAAATACAACTATGTACAATTTTCACAATGCAGATCGACACTATTTTTAATTTGCTAATACCCCATACTGGTTAGGGTGTGAGTAAAGGGACACATTCACACAGAGCTTATACAACTTCTTGGAGGGAAATTTGACCACAACCACCAGAATCCTACTGCTGGAAATGTTCCTATGACTATGTGTGTGTGTGTGTGTGTGTGCGCGTGTGTGTGTATGTATGTATGTATTTGGAGCCCTGGTGTCACAGTGGTTAAGAGCTACGGCGAGCTACAGCTAACCAAAAGGTTGGCAGTTAGAATCCACCAGTCTCTCCTTGGAAACCCTATGGGGCAGTTCTACTCTGTCCTATAGGGTCACTATGAGTCGGAATCAACTCAACAGTAACAAGGGTGCATACACACACACACCCCTACATATATATACACACACCTGCATATATATACACACATATATACATATATATACTTTTTTAACTTTTATTTATTTTGTTATTGTTGTTGAGAATATACACAGTAAAATATACACCAATACAACACTTTCTGCATGTACTATTTAGTGACATTGATTATATTCTTTGAGTTGTGCAACCATTCTCACCCTTCTTTTCTGAGTTGTTCCTCCCCATTAACATAAATTCACTGTCCCCTAAAGTTCCTATCTAATCTTTCAAGTTGCTGTTATCAATTTGATCCCATATAGATAGTTATGAAAAGATCATAAAGCTCAAGGCAGATTTTTTTTACTAGTTAAGTTAAACTATGGTTTTAAGAAGACTTCAGGGAGTATTTTTGGTTTAAGGTTTGAAGATTATCTCAGGGCAATAGTTTCAGGGATTCATCCAAACTTCATGGTTCCAGGAAGTCTGGATTCCATGAAAATTTTAAATTCTGTTCTATGTTTTCCCCCTATTGATCAGGATTATTCTATGGAATCTTTTATCAAAATGTTCAGCAATGGTAGCTGAGCACCATCCAGTTCTTCTGGTCTCATTGCAGAGGAAGCAGCTGTTCATGGAGGCAATTAGCCGTACATTCAATATCCTCCTCCTATTCCAAACTCTCCTTCTTCCTTTGTTGTTTCAGGTGAATAGAGACCAGTTGCTGTGCCTTGATTGGCCACTGCAAGCTTTTGAGACCCCAGGCACTAAGCATCAAACTAGGAGCTGAGGACTGATTTTTCTATTTCTGTGAAGAAGGCTGTTGGAATTTTGATCAGGATTTATATACATATTTTAAGTACCATCAAATATAAAAAACACAATTCTTCTTGCAAAGATTTGTTTGTATTAACATTGAAATGCTAAATTTGTTTCTTTTTTATAACTTATTTTAAAGAAATTAATGAGTTTCATAAAGTGTTAAACAAAATTTTGTTTAATTTTGTTAAGGACTATCTTGTGCTAGAAAACTTGGAACCTGATGCATATATTGTTCACAAAATTAATACTTTGATAGTAAAAATAACTGTATAGATGAGAAAGTGGCATTTTAAGTACCATAAAAATGAAAACTCTGCTCGAAATTCTGAAAAGCGTCTTCCCCATTGCCCTTCGTGAGTCACAAACTCTGCTTTGGTCACAGATGACTGTGACGGACGGCTCAGAACACTCCCACACTCTATTTCAAGTGGTTGCATGCCGTCGAGTCGGTTCCAACTCATAGCAACCCTATTTGACAAAGTAGAACTTCCCTATAGGTTTTCTTAGGTTGTAATCTTTATGGAGCAGATTGCCAGGACTTTTCTCTCACAGAGCCACTGGTGAGATTGAACCGCCAGCCTTTCAATTAGCAGCCATGCACTTAACCATTGTACCACAATTTCATAGACTTACCCATTTGACCTTGGTGTTCTCTTCTTTCAAATACCCTTCCTCCCTCTCATCATCCTTCCATTTCTCAGCCAATTGAAATCCTACTTCACTCTTTGAAGAGCAGTCAAATGCCATCTCTTTCATGAAATGCTCTAAGCCTTTACAGTACTTGACGGCTAGTTCTCTTCTCAGATCATTTAATTTTGTCTCAAACTACAGTTAATTGACTGACAGTGGTTGACAGCAGGGCCCATGTCCTTCCTAAATCCTCTGTAGTATTCAGCGCAGCTTTGCACAGAGTGGATGCTCAATAAATGAAAAATCACTCAACTCCTTTCTGAGCTGAGAAAAGGGGGAGAAGCTGTAAGAATGGGGAGATTGGTGCAGGCAATATGGTGGCAGAAGCAAGGTTAGGTGGCTAATAAACCCAGTGGTGATCTGGTAAATCACTCCCTCTGAAGGGGGTAGAGAGGAGCCCTAGTGGTGCAGTAGTAAAGCGGTCAGCTGTTAACGGAAAAGTTGGCAGTTCAAACCCACCAGCCACTTCATGGGAGAAAGAAGTGCCAATCTTCTTCCATAAAGATTTACTGCTTTGGAAACCCTGTGGGGCAGTTTTCTACTCTGTCCTACAGGGCCTCTATGAGTCAGAATTGACTTGATGGCAGTGGGTTTTTGGAGGAAGTAGAACCCTTGATTTGTAGCTTTTGCCAATTTCCTAGGTGTGAATATACCCAGCATGGATGATTTCAAATTACCAGCATAAAGTCACTGAACTAGGGAGTTGGGAAAAGATGCCACAATCAGCAATCATGAACCAAGACGACCCAGCACAACAATGTTTTAGTCCTCAAATTGAAAGTTACATTATCAGCAAGGAATTTTAACATTCAAATCAAGTAATAAAATAACTTTATACACAATTTACATCTACCTATATACAACATCGGAAACCCTGGTGGCATAGTGGTTAAGAGCTACGGCTGCTAACCAAAAGGCCAGCAGTTCAAATCCACCAGGTGTTCCTTGGAAACTCTATGGGGCAGCTCTACTCTGTCCTGTAGAGTTTCTATGAGTTTGTTGTACTGTGGTGGCTTGTGTATTACTATGATGTTGAAAGCTATGCCACTGACATTTCAAATACCAGCAGCATCACCATGATGGACAGTTTTCAAAAAGGCTTCCCAGACTAAGATAAGCTAGGAAGAAATGTCTGGTGATTTACTTCTAAAAATCAGCCAGTGAAAGGACTATGGATCACAATAGAATATTGTCAAATACAGTGCTGGAAGATGAGCCCCCCAGGTTGCAGGCACTGCACAATGGCCTCAACACTGGACTCACACATGCTAACAATCATGAAGATGGTGCAGGACTGGGCAACGTTTTGTTATGTTGCACATGGGATTGCCGTGAGTAGGAGTTGACTAGACGACAACTAACAACAACATATAATTTAAACAATTGTACTTTCGTCAGATCTATTCCTTCAGTCAGTGTACAACTTCTCCTCATTTCTGAAACTGTTCTGAACCCATCCTATTCCCTATCATGTGACCGGGAAAAACCAAGAAAGAAAAAAGACTGGCAGAAACAGAAGGCTTACCAACATCAAAAATCAAACCCATTGCCATTGAGTCTATTCTGACTCATATTAGCATATAGTAATTCATAATACTAGACAGCTAGGTGCTAAACTCTACTTTTTATTTCCTCCCACTTCTTCTGGGTTTAAGGTAATTGGAAGGCAAGGTGAGGAAAAATATGCAGAAGATACCTAGAGGAGAGAGACAGTGGTGTCACAAGGAGGGTGCTGGTGATGTGGACCGCACCGGTTGACACTGGTCCGAGACGGTGACACCAAAATGACTGTCGATAAAATTTTTATGCAGTGTTTCACCAGAAATTTATTATTTTTTATAAAAACATCCCTGTTGTTATAACAACAAAAAAATTTTCATAAGCCCAGCTTATATCTGTCAATATACCTACAAGGCAGAAACTCTATGTTAATCTACTTTTTAAACCTTCTAATGTGCTATGAGTCCAAATGGGTTTGGTTTTTGGTTTAATGTGCTCCAATCAGCTGTCATTATTACCCACTTACAGTGATGCTTCGAGTCACGTGGTTTTGTATGCACACGCTACAAGCACTGCTGTTTTTGTTGCTTCCAGTGTTTTTATATTCTTTGATTTTGTCCAATTTTCTGGTGTTTTAGCTACAATATTGTGGTAACTAGTATGGGGGGGTGACACCGTGAGTTACCGCACTGGGTGACACCAACCCTTGTGATGCCACTGAAGACAGATACACTTACAGTGGGCTTGTAGAGGGGTGATATCTCTCTGTCATTTTTTTACTGACGTAGAATTGTGTGTCTAATGTTAGTAGAGATAAAACAGGAAAGGGAATGCACTGGAACCATAAACAGTGAAACCTGTGAGAGCCGGAACTCGACAGGACGGCCTTGTTTTTCCAAGTCTCTCAAGCTTTCTGTCTTTTCTATCACTCGTTTTAGTGGAAAATATTTAAATTTCCCTTCTCTGATAAGCTTCCGCCTTACACTGCTTCCTGCTTTCAGAGGTTTTACTGCAATTTTTTTTTTTTTAACTAGAAACTGATTTCTGCTACCATTCCAATAAGGTATTCTTAATTCCACTCATGCAAGCTACAGTGGCCACCCTCTTTAAGACATACTCATGTTTTTAGCGTCGTATTGCTCATGAAATCCTCGGAGAGTGAAATAACAGCATGCCTAGCCCATCTGTTTAAGCATTATATACTCAGAATTAACTTTTGAATTTTTAGAGTTTTCATCTCATAATGCCCAAAATGTCTATAATAATTTTCCTCAAGTAAGATCTTGGCATCCACACTTAATGCTTACGATGGGTCCACGTTATCTGAGTAAGCCAATTGAAAACCGAGAGCATATTGAGATCGTCGCTTAGTCTAGCAGCAGTGCTGCCAGTGTGTGAACATGCCCATGTTTGGGTCTTTGAGGGAGAAAATACAGTAAAGAATGAGGTCAGGCTGGGATTTTCACACTAGGTCAGCAGCGCTAAATGAAGGCATATGAATCTTTGCCTTTCAGTTGTGTGGAAAATCTGCCAGAGGCTAAACTTTGTTGTTGGATTGGTCTAAACAAGCAAGACAGAGTAGCTGGGGTAGGGAAGAAAGGGAGAAAAACGTGGCTTTCTGTGGTTTTATGAGAGTCACATCAGCTTTAAGAAGCAGGGTCACACACAGGGAACAAGTAAACGTATGCAAATGAAATTCAACTTTTCAGAGGGAACTTGTTATTTCATTAGCACCAAGGCCAAGGGCTGTCCAGAGCTAATGCAAAATAGATCTAATGGTTTCCTTTTGTTTGCTTCTAGGTCTTCAGGGCAGTGGAAGTAAAGGGGTAAAAGGCTACAGCCATGTCCTTGAAAGGAAGCAGAACCTGTAAGCTCTCCCAAGCCCTTTGGGCTTGAATGCTGGCTTTTGTCTCCTAAGGGCCTTTGCTCAGCTCCCTGAGAGTCCAAGTAATGAAGCACTTAAGACCTCATTAAAAGTTCATTGACATTCATCATGACAGGGGCCATCTCTATAGCCAGTGAGATGGAGGGAGGATGGGACAAGAAGCACACAGTCTGGGTTTGAACGCACTCTCTGCCACTTTACGGCTTTATTTGCCTGAGTAAATTTTTTAATCTGTTGGGATCCCGTTCTCCTCATCTCTAAATAATTGTAATTCAGTGTTGCTGTGAGAAATTGCTTTGAAAAGGTCAGTCATTTTGTGTCCTCGTTCTCACCATCCGCCCTTACCTGTCTTCAACTGATTGTTACAGGTCCTTTAGGACCAGCCAAGAAAATCAAGTTCTTGCATCACAGCCTTGGGAAGCTTCCTGAGACAAGAAAGTCCTTTGAGAAGTATAGCCAGCTTATAGGGAAAACAAGAGCCTCTGGCCTCTGGCAGGTACCCACGCAGCCTACTCGACTTCAAGAAGGAGAAAATGCAAGCAACTTAAAGCATCTCTAGACTCTTGATCATATACTAACCCAGGGCATTCGTAGACAGTAGTGAGTCGATGTCTTAGTCATGGTTCTTTAGAGAAACAATGAGACAAATAGAGAGAGAGAGATGACGGATGAACAGATAGAGATATCTGTCTGTGTGCATACACATATAACCCATTGCTGTCGAGTCGATTCTGACTCATAGCAACCCTATAGAACAGAGTAGAACTGCCCCATAGGATTTCTGAGTGGCTGGTGGATTTGAACTGTCAACCTTTTGGTTAACAGCTGTAACTCTTAACCACTGTGCCACTGGGGCTCCTGCATACATACGTATATATGTAGATATATATATATAGAGAGAGAGAGATTTACTTCAAGGACTTGGATCACATGATTGTGAAGGGCTGGCAAGTCCAAAATCTGAAGGTCAGGTGGCAATCTGGAGACTTTTTTGTGGGCTTGTGTCCCAAGATCCATAGGTCAGGCAATGGAAAGAGTACAGAATGAAGAGAGAGAAAGAGTTCTGCCAAAGTATTTATTTACAGTCTTGAGACAGAACACACCCTAAGAAAACTCCCTTTTCAACTGATTGATAGATTACATTACATTAGGTTACATTATAGAAGGTGATTACGTTACTTTACATTGCATTGCATTGCATCACATTACATTACAGGATAGCAACTAGACTAGTGTTTGGCCAACCACTAGGAACCATAACCAGCCAAGCTGACATATGAAATTAGCCATCACAATCAACCATGACCTTTTGCCCAAATCCAAGCTCTAGTACCAGATCCAGAACCAAGCAGAGCAGCAAGTCCCAGAAGGTATTCCATAAAACACTTATTCTTCCAGATGTTTGGAGTTTCTACCATTGTGGAAGAAGGTAGGAAATTGCGGGCTGCTTTCCCTCAAGGAACCCAGAACTCTGCCAAGCCACCCTCCTATTCATATGACTACACACAGACCTTTGTGAGCATTAACATCCACTCACTGTTTCTCTAAAGAACCGTGACTAAGACATCGACTCACTACTGTCTACGAATGCCCTGGGTTAGTATATGATCAAGAGTCTAGAGATGCTTTAAGTTGCTTGCATTTTCTCCTCCTTGAGGTCGAATAGGCTGCATGGGTACCTGCCAGAGGCCAAAGGCTCTTGTTTTCCCTATAAGCTGGCTATACTTCTCAAAGGACTTTCTTGGACTTCTTCACAAAAATTCTTCCCACTCTCTGGTAGATGGTATAAAATTTATGTCTGGTTTTTCTACTTAAAACCAAGTTTTTGAAAAATCAAAATTTTCTCTCTCTTACAGAAGAGACATAGTTTTTGATTCTATATTTTGGCTGTAGACTTATAAAGGTCTGCTTCAGAACTTAAAAGCCAATAAATCATTTCTTTGTTCTCTCTGATTCTTCCTTACCCAAAACCAAACCCGTTGCCATCGAGTCGATTCCGACTCATAGCCACCCTGTAGGACAGAGGATAACTGCTCCCAAGTGTTTCGAAGGCTATAAATCTTTACAGAAGCAGACTGCAGTATCTTTCTCCCACAGAATGACTGGTGTGTTTGATCCACCAACCTTTCAGTCAGCAGCCAAGCACTTAACCACTGCACCTCCAGGGTTCCCTTCCCTACCCAGAGGACAGTATTTATAGAAAGTCCCAATGGCTGTGTGGCTGGTGGTGATAATAGTAGCAGTGAGTGACTGGAGAAAGAAGGGTTAGAGATAAATGGTGTTGGACCTTTTTAAAGGCCAGTAAGTAAAGCTTCTTTCCCTCCTAAGTTTGGAACAAATAAAGATAGACACAGGAGCCAGTTAGATGGAGATAAATATTAGCCGGATGATGACACAGCCTAGTTTGTGCAACCATGTTAAATCTTTGTCCCTGAATCCAGTAATTTGCCCACCTGATCACTGGCCCAGCTAGAAGCACAGAGCCCTTCATTGTATCATTACCATGGAGAAGCAGAGGAGAATTACATTCTGTGGACAGGCTGCTTCCAAAAGAGCATGCTTAGTGTCTTTTCCAACACCCATCAACTAAATAAGCCATTCTTTCTCCCTTGGGGAAGAGAGTGAGTGCAGTAGGAAAGAGTGGTAATTTTCCTTGAAACATAAATAATCAAAAAGGGTCCTTAAAAAATGCCGTTTTTGTTCGTTGCTGTGAAGTCCTTTCTGACTCATGGTGACCTTATGTACAACAGAATGAGTCATTGCCTGGTCTTGTGTCATCTTCATGATTGTTGGTATGTTTGGGTCCATTTTTGTGGCAACTGTGTATTTTGAGTGCCCTCCAACCTAGGGGGCTCATAAACCATAGAAGATGAGCCGTCACTCTATCAGACAGTATTCCGCTGTGATCCATAGAGTTTTCATTAGCTAATTTTTGAAAGTAGATCACCAGGCCTTTCTTCTTAGTATGTCTTAGTGTGGAAGCTCTGTTAAAACCTGTCCACCATGGGTGACCCTGCTGATATTTGAAATACCTGTGACATAACTTTCAGCATCACAGCAACATGCAAGTCCCCACAGTATAACAAACTGACAGACAGGTGGTGGCCTAAAAAAATACAGAATTCAAAAACACGCAATTCAATACCTAAGCATTACCTGCTAATGGTATCAAAATAAAGTTCTGAATTTCGTTTGCTAACATTTTATTTCAAAATGTTTGCATCTTTACTCATAGGTGAGATTGATCTCTCACTTGTGTTCTTTGTGTTATTATTTTTAGTTCGTAATCAAGGCATTGTGGTGTCATGGTGTGCTCTGTAAAGTCTGTTTGCCCCTCCAGGTCCACTCTCTACCTTTCTCCACTTGCTTTCTGCCCTGGGATGCCGACTCTCAGGGACTGCATCAAACGACTCCATTGCCTTCTGGCTTCCCATTGGGTTTCACCAGTGAGGAACCCTGGCAGGAAATTGGAAGGTGGAAGCAGAATGAGATGAAGGCATCTATTTTCCCAGCACCTTCCCTGCGAGTTTCCTGGAGCAAAGATTACAACTCAGTCAGGCTGTCCTTCCAGGTTCTGATAATCACTCTCTCCCCTGCCCCTTCAGGTCGCGGTTGGTAACAGGACTGCACTACTATTTGGTTTTTCTACACCCTTCCCACACCTTTATTCGACTCTCTTCAAATTACCTAATGTGAGTGCAACATCTGTTTCCTGCTGGGACTCTGACTGACACACATGGTTAGGCCAACTTAGTAAAATGAACTGGAAAGCTTTCTATTTCTGTCTATGCTCTGGAACACATTAAATACTGCAAGAAATGTCTATTCTTTGAAGGTCAAAGAGCTAGTCTCTAATGCTCTCTTGGCCTAGTATTTTAGGGATGAGAGTTCTTTGACAAATGCTTTAAATTTTTCTCATGATTATTGCTTTATTTAGGTTCCTTCTTGAATCAATTTTGGTAACTGATATTTATAGAAAATCATCCATTTCCTTAAGAACTTTTAATTTATCAGCATGAAATTGTTACAGAATTCTCCTTTACTGTTTTAATCCACTCAGAATCTGTGGTCATCTTCACTGTCTCACTTATAACGTTGTATATTTATATTCCCCTATTGCCTTAGTTAAGTTTGCTCCAGGTGTGTGTGTGTGTGTGTGTGTGTGTGTGTGTGTGTAGACGTGTATTAGTTTCCTAAAAAAAAAGCTTACTTATTTATTTCAAAAAAATCATCATTGCAACCCTAGTTGATGTAATGACCTACCCATGAGTTGGGACCTAAAGTTTGAGAAACACCGGTATAGAGAAAGTTACGCACATGTACATCACCTGACATATGAGAATATTTAGAGAAGCATTAATAATAATTGGGGAAAAAAGACAACTGGAAATAAAACTGACCACTAACAGAAGAATGGTTAAATAAATTGTGGTATATTCACACAATGGAATACTATACGGAATGCAAATGAATGCGATACAGCTATTCAAATCAACTACAAGGAATCTCAAAAACATGATGTTGAACAAATTGCAGAAGACTGCATACAGTATGATTCTGTGCTCATAATTCTGAAGGGATACATACATATGTGGTAAAACAACTAAGATAAACAAGAGAAGAATAAACAGAATTCAGAGAAGTGGTTATTTGAGGAGCAACTTGGATGGAGGACAGAAATCAGAGGAAGGCAACAGGGAGCTTCAAGGATTTTGGTACTGTTCTATTTCTTAGTCAGTGAAGTATTCACAGTTCTTCATTTTATTATTTGGCTTCATAACTTAAATATGCTATTCATCTATTTTTCGATGTTCATGTACTTTATTTTAAAAGTATGATCAACTTTTATAACTGTCTCTGTCAGTACGGTAAGTCAGGTCTTTTTTTGTGAATTCGATTTTTTGTTCTACATTTTTCTCCTGCTCTGTCTGCTACCCTCTGTTATGGTTCCAGTCAGAGTGGCCAGTAGTGATAGCCAGGCACCATCTAATTCTTCTGGTCTCAGGGTCATGTAGGCTGTGGTTCATGTGGTACATTAATCCTTTGGACTAACTGCTCCCTTGAGTCTTTGGTTTTCTTCATTCTCCTTTGCTCCAGATGGGAAGAGACCAAAAGCTGTACTTTAGATGACCACCCACAAGCTTTTAAGACCACAGACACTACTCACCAAAGTAGCGTCTGTCTTTGTGAACTATGTTGTGCCAGTTGATGTAGATGTCGCCAGAGTCTATGGTCCTTCTCCTTCAAGCCTAGGAACTTCATCCTGTGAAGTGTTTGGTTATGTCTAAGAGATTTCCCTGACTGTGCTCCTTGTGTGCTCTATCGTCTATATCAATATACATGCAGCGCCTACAGTTATGTATGTAGAAATAGCCACATCCAAACCTATATCTGCAGGTGGGTGTGTTTCCTTACACCCTCCCACACCTCTTTAGCATACCTATCTACTATGTTTCAATTCATAAATTATTGTTCATTAATACTATTGTTGCAGGAATGTCTATGTTATAGTAATTACAGTAGTTGCCCTTGTTTTTTTTTTGTGTGTGTGTTCCTCTCAGTGTCTCCCTTTGCCTTGGTCATGTTGTGCTGATTTCCCCCATATTGTGTACTGCCTTTTTCTTCACTAACACGTGTTTTCTATCTACTTACTAATTTTCCCTTCCTCCCCCTCTGATCCCTAGTAACCATAAAAGAATGCTTTTTTTAACGTGTGTAAATCTTTTCTTGTTTTTTTTAATAATAGCGGTCACATACAATATTTGTCTTTTTGTGATTGACTTATTTCACTCACATAATGTCCTCCAAATTAATATGGAGAGGAAATCAAGGTGATATCAAGAAATAAAAGACTGCTTTAAACTTAGGAAGATAAAGGTAAATTTCAAGGTAACCACAAAGAAAAAAAATTTTCTGAAGATAATTCAAAAACGATTGCAGCAGTACATTGACAGGGAACTGCCAGAAATTCAACCTGGAGTCAGAAGTGGACGTGGAATGAAGGATATCATTGTTGATGTCAGATGGATCTTGGCTGCAGAGAATACCAGAAAGATGTTTACCTGTGTTTTATTAACTATGCAAAGGCATTCAACTGTGTGGATCATAAGAGATCATGGATAACATTTGAAAGAATGGGAATTCCAGAACACTTAATTGTGCTCATGTGGAACCTGTACATAGACCAAAAGGCAGTCATTCGAACAGAACAAGAGGATACTGAATGGTTTAAAAATCAGGAAAGATGTGCTTCAGGGTTGTATCCTTTCACCATACTTATTCAATCTGTATGCTGAGGAAATAATCCAAGAAGCTGGACTATATGAAGAAGAAAAATGTGGCATCAGGATTGGAGGAAGACTCTTTAACAACCTGCATTATGCAGATGACACAACCTTCTTGCTGAAAGTGAGGAGGACTTGAAGCACCTACTGATGAAGATCAAAGACTATAGCCTACAGTATGGATTACACCTTAACATAAAGAAAACAAAAATCCTCACAATTGAACTGATAAGCAACATCATGATAAACAGAGAAAAGATTGAAGTTTTGAAGGATTTCATTTTACTTGGATCCACAATCAACACCCATGGAAGTGGCAGTCAAGAAATCAAATGAACTATTGCATTGGGCAAATCTGCTGCAAGAGACCTCTTTAATATGTTAAAAAGCAAAGATGTCACTTTGAGGACTAAAGTGCACCTGACTCAAGTCATGGTATTTTTGGTTGCCTCATAGGCATGTGAAAGCTGGACAATGAAAAAGAAAGTTGGAAGAATCGATACCTTTGAATTATGGTGTTGGCAAAGAATATTGAATATACCATGGACTGCCAGAAGAACCAACATATCTGTCTTGGAAGAAGTACAGCCAGAATGCTCATTAGAAGCAAGGATGGTGAGACTTTGTCTCACATACTTTGAACATACTATCAGGAGAGACTAGTTCCTAGAGAAGGACATCATGCTTGGTAAAATAGAGAAGGAAAAAGAAGACTCTCAATGAGATGAATTGACAAAGTGGCTGCAACAATGGACTTAAACATAGCAATGATTGTGAAGATGGCGCAGGACTGGGTAGAGTTTTGCTCTGTTGTACATAGGACCACCATGAGTCGGAATGGACTCGATGGCACCTAACAACAACAACAAGTTCAATGAACACTTTCCTATCTAAATACACTAGTCTTTTTTCATTCATTTAATCATTTTTCCTATCATTTCTTCAATTACTACTTGTCATGTACTTGCTCTATTCTTTCCTTATGTATTTTCTATTTATATTCAAAGAGAAGCAGTGCGACATAGTAGTCATAAGCATGAGACCTAGAATCGGAAAAATATAGATTAGAATCCTAGATTTGACACTTAATAACCATTTTACTTTAGTCAAGTTTATTAACTTATCTAAACCTCAGTTTGTTCACCTAAAACATGGATAATAATTATACTTAATAGGTTGTTGGAGAGTTAAATGAGACAACACTTGTAAAAAGCTTAGCATAGTGCTTTGCCCTTTTTTAAGAGCTTAATAAATGTTAGACGTTATTTTATCGTCATGCTTCCTGGATTAAGAAATATTTGTCTTATTCATTTTGTTCTTATACAATAGTTCCATAAGGCATAGTATTTGTTGTGTGATATTTGTCCACCTAGAAACTTTGTACTACTGTCTTATGTTGGGAAATATCTGTACCATTTTAGTCTGTGCCCTCCAAGGAAGAAGTTATAAATTCACTTTCTCAGATTCCCTTGTAGCTAGGACACAGACATGTGACCTAATTTTTACCAATATGATTTATTTACAGTAGACTATGGAATTTCATAATGCAAAGATGCAGCCACCAAATGGAATCCATTTCTAGTGCAGGTAGTGGAAGCACCATCTAACTTTCAGAGGACGCACTGTTCTAGAGGTATTATCCAATGCTCAGCATTAAGGAAAAATTGAGGTCTCTATACTCAGTAGTGACAGTAATAATGTCTCCACAGAAACTCTCATATGGTCTAAATTAGTAGTTGACTCCATAGCATTATTCTCTGGCTCTCTTAGAGAATAGGTGAGGTACCTGATAATGTTCAATATATTGATTTCCTGCTTGAATTAGCTAGGATGGACTTTGTTGTTTGAAACTTAGAAGAACATTGGCTGATACTGCACATTCTATAATTGTAGAGGAGCCCTGGTGGCACAGCGGTTTAGAGCTTGGGTGCTGTCTAAAAGGTCTGCAGTTCAAATCCTGCAGCTGCTCCTTGGAAACCCTATGGGGCAGTTCTATTCTGTCCTGCAGGGTCGTTATGAGTTGGAATCAACTTGACTGCAATGGGTTTATAATTGTAGAGATGGTTTCCACTTCAATATGACTAAATTCCCATTGAACCTACCCCCCTGCAGATTACAAATATAAACTCTAGACAAAATTTAAAAAACTACAACTACTTGAAGACACTGGAGAATAACCAAAATCAGGCATATTCTGAAAGATACTTGACACTTGGCAATGGGAACAGCACTGGGTGAGTTTCCTTTTTCACAACTTACAGCTTGAGGACAGGCCCTGGTCTTCACCCTATGGTGATAGCTAAAGTTTTAATAGAAAAACTGTTGTCTTTTTGGCCCAGGGAACTTGAGGAAACAGTTTGAGGAAGCCAAGCACTGGAGAGTGAGGGAGGAACACTAGAAAAGACAGAGCCAGAGGAGAGAACCCCAAATTCTGTGTATATATTTGGCTCAGATTTCCAACTAACTCCCAGTGGGGACAGACTCTAAACAGTTTAGATACGGATAAAATAACTGAATTGATATTTAGGCTGCTGCCCAAGAGACATAACTTACAGTTTTAGTCTAAACAAGTTAATTGCCTGTGAAAACAGACAAAAATCAATCCTCTTCAGAGGAATAGAAAATAATTCAGAATCTCCATCATATAACATTTTTAACGTCAAAGATACAATTCAAGACTACTTGACACATGAAAAAAACAAGAAAATGTGACTTAACATCAAGAGAAAAGACAGTCAGTGGAGACTATCCCCAAATGACCCAGGTGTTTGAGTTATGATTTTAAAGCATCTATTCTAACTGACTATGTGAAGTCCCTAGGTGATGCAGATAGTTTGCACCAGACTACTAACCTAAAAATTGGCAGTTGGAACCCATACATCGGTGCCACTCCTGTTAAATTACAGCCAAGAAAACCCTATGGAGCAATAACACATGAGGTTGCCCTGAGTCAGAATCAGCTTAACAGTAACAGATTGGGTTTTGGTTTTATTATAATTATGCTTAATGAAGTAAATGAAAATATGCTCACAATGAATTAAAACACAGGAATTTTGAGTAGAGACATACATGAGAGTCTAAAATAAGAAAGGAAGGAGAACAGCAGCTCTGTCAAGGAAATGTTGTTCTATTTCAGCCCAGGTTATTTGTTACCCAGAATCTAGGAGCTAGCATGACTCTTCAAAGGCTGTCAGATACTTAATGAGAGGGTGAACAGAAAAGGTAGGATAGGAGTACTCAATCCACTAGCAATAATTGTTGCTTATTTTGCCAAGAGAGAAATTTTTAAAGATAAACTTCTACTATCACAATCATTCATTTAGAAAGAGCATGTTATAAGTAAAAAGAATATAATTTCAATCACTTCCCAAACTTTTGGCTAAGATCAAGTGTAACGAGGATACAATTTCAGAATACATGAGAGTTCTTCCCCTAAAAGGGACAGTTAGTAACCTTATATTGGCATATCAAACAGGAGAGAAGGAAAAGCGGAGGATATATATGAAATATACTAATGCAATAAAATTACAATTCGAAATATTATTTAATAGAACTGTATCATATGTAACTGCTTTCTTGATACAAGTCTTTCAAAATATAGATTTAGAATCTATATTTTGCATTATGATGTAGTTTAATATTTCATTTATTGCCATCCAGTTAAAATGTAAAAACAAAGTTTCACATAGATTCTTTTTTTTAGGAAAGCATTTAAATTTTATTTATTTATTCTTTTTATTGTGCTTTGGGTGAAAGTTTACAGCTCAAGTTAATATCTCATAGAAAAATTTATACACATACTGTTTTGTGACATTAGTTGCAATCCCCACAATGGGACAGCACACTCCCCCGTTCCACCCCAAGTTCCCTGTGTCCATTCAGCCAGTTCCTGTCCCTTCCTGCCTTCTCATCTCGCCTCCAGACAGGAGCCACCCATTTGGTCTCATGTATCTGATGGAACTGAGAAGCACACTCCTCACGAGTATTGTTTTTTGTTTTATAGTCCTGTCTAATCTTTGTCTGAAGAGTGGGCTTCGGGAATGGTTTTAGTTCTGGGTTAACAGAGCGTCCAGGGGCCATGGTATTAGAGGTTCCACCAGTCTCTGTCAGACCATTAAGTCTTGTCTGTTTAAGTGAATTTGAGTTCTGCTCTGCACTTTTATCCCTCTCTGTCAGACTCTGTCATGTTCCCTGTCAGGGCAGTCATTGGTGGGTGGTAGCCAGGCTTCATCAATTTCTTCTGGTCTCAGGCTGATGGAGTGTCTGTTTTACGTGGACCTTTTGTCTCTTGGACTAATATTTTCTTTGTGTCTTTGGTGTTCTTTATTCTCCTTTGCTCCAAGTGAGTTGGGACCAATTGATGCATCTTAGATGGCTGCTCGCAAGCTTTTAAGACCCCAAATGCCACTCACCGAAGTGGGATGCAGAACATTTTCCTAATAAATTTTGTTGTACCAATTGACCTAGATGTCCCCCAAAACTATGGTCCCCAGCCGTGACCCCAGCTACTCTGTCCCTCAAAGTGTTTGGTTGTGTTCAGGAAACTTCTTAGCTTTTGCTTTGGTCCAGTTGTGTTGACTTTCCCTGCATTGTGTGTTGCCCTTCCCTTCACTGAAGATGATCCTTGTCTACTATCTAGTTAGTGAATTCCCCCCCACTCCCTCCCCACCCTTGTAACCATCAAAGAATGCTGTCTTCTGTGTTTAAAACTTTTCTTGAGTTCTTGTAATAGTGGTCTCATACAATATTTGTCCTTTTGTGACTGGCTAATTTCACTTATTGTTCTTTATATTTGAGTAGTATTCCACTGTGTATATGTACCATAATTTTTTTATCTATTAGTCTGTTGATGGACACCTAGGTTGTTTCCATCTTTTGCTATTGTGAACAGTGCTGCAATGAACATGGATGTGCGTATGTCTGTTTGTGTGACAGCTCTTATTTTTCTAGGGTATATTCCAAGGAGTGGGATTGCTGGATTGTATGGTACTTCTATTTCTAGCTTTTTAAGGAAGCACCAAACCATTTTCCAAAGAGGTTGTACCATTTTACATTCCCACCAGCAATGCATAAGTGTTCCAGTCTCTCCACAACCTCTCCAGTGTTTATTATTTTGCATTTTTTGGATTAGTGCCAGCCTTGTTGGGGTGAGATCGTATCTCATTACAATTTTGATTTGCGTTTCTCTAATGGCTAAAGCTTATGAGCATTTCCTCATGTGTCAGTTAGCCACTTGAATGTCTTCTTTGGTGAAGTGTCTGTTCTTATCTTTTGCCCATTTTTTAATTGGATTATTTGCCTTTTTGTTGTTGAAGTGTTGCAGTATCTTGTAGATTTTAGCAATTAGACCTTTATCAGATATGTCATAGCCAAAAATTTTTTTCCCAGTCTGTGGGTTGTCTTTTTACTCTTTTGGCAAAGTCTTTTGATGAGCATAAATGTCTGATTTTTAGGAGCTCCCGATTATCTAGTTTCTCTTCCGGTGTTTGTGCATTGTCAGTTGTGGTTTATATACTATTTATGCTGTGTATTAGGGCTCCTAGCATTGTCCCTATTTTTTCTTCCCTGATCTTTATCGTTTTAGATTTTATATTTATGTCTTTGATCCATTTTGAGTTAGATTTTTTTTAATAAAACAAAATTCCTAATATCATTTCACTTAATTTAGAACATTCTGAGTAAACTGAGAAATTCTCAGAAACAAAAACCTAACTTCTTTACAGATCTTTTTACTTACAGCTAGGAAGAAAGCAAGTGACAGCAAGAAGGTCTCAAATGGTACAGACTGCAAGAATGGGACTAAACGTTCTTCACTCAGAGGCTTCCCACTTATGATCTAGTGCAGCTCAGAGCCCTGGACACCAATGTGAAGCAGTAAAGTAGTTTATTGGCTTGGTGAGAACATTGATATGGGAAATATTTAGTACCCACTGAGCTAGTATCCTTTGGAAATACGGCACAAGATTCTAACTTTTAGTCACTGAGATATCTGAAACCTAAACTTGCATCTTAGAACACATTCTGGCCATTCCAAAAGCCATTGCTGTAGAGTCAATTCTGACTCATAGTGACCATATAGGACAGAGTAGAACTGCCCCATAGGGTTTCCAAGGAGCAGCTGGTGGATTTGAACTCCCAACTTTTGGTTAGCAGCCGAGTTCTTAACCGTTGTGTAACCAGGGCCATTAGGGCTGATTAAAACCAAAGAATTAGCATTCGAGAACTCCTGGCCTAAGAGTGCTTTGAAGTTTGCTTGGAGCCACCCATGGGATCCTGCAAGTTTCCTTACCTCTCAAGTTTGAAAACGGGGTCTCAATTTTCTAGTATCATTCAGGGCCACTTGTTTGCTCAAGAAGCCTACATATGCAATTTGTATTGCCCTATACATTTGGACCCCCATGAATCTCTCAGTTTGTCATACTGTGGGTGATTGCATGTTGCTGTGATGCTGGAAGCTATTCAAGTATTCAAATATAAGCAGGGCCATCCATGGCAGACAGGTTTCAGCTGAGCTTCCAGACAAAGACAGACTAGGAAGAAGGACCTGGTGGTCTACTTCTGAAAAGAATTAGCCAGTGAAAACCATATGAATAGCAGTGGAACATTGTCTGATAATAGTGCCAGAAGATGAGCCCCTCAGGTTGGAAAGCACTCAAAAAATGCCTGGGGAAGAGCTGCCTCCTCAAGATAGAGTTGACCTTAATAACATGGATGGAGTCAAGCTTTTGGGACCTTCACTTGCTGATGTGGCATGACTCAAAATGAGAAGAAACAGCTGCAAACATTCACTACTAATCAGAACATGGAATGTACAAAGTATGAATCTAGGAAAATTGAAGATCATCAAAAAATGAAATGGAACACATAAACATTGATATTCTAGACGTTGTTGTTGTTGCTGTGTGCCGTCGAGTGGATTCCGACTCACAGCTACCCTATAGGACAGAGTAGAACTGCCCTATAGGGTTTCCAAGGAGCAGCTGGTGGATATGAACTGCCGACCTTTTGGTT
Organism: Trichechus manatus latirostris; assembly: GCF_000243295.1. Taxonomy (NCBI): domain Eukaryota; kingdom Metazoa; phylum Chordata; class Mammalia; order Sirenia; family Trichechidae; genus Trichechus; species Trichechus manatus. Next base: position 2,495,534 of record NW_004443976.1, on the reverse strand, counting down.
AGCAGCCTGACTTCTTAACCACTTCCCCACCAGGGCTCCATATCAGTGATGGTTAAGAGTGTGTGTCAACTTGGCTGGGCCATGATTCTCAGTGTTTACATGTGATTACTCCCATGATGAAATCTGCTGTGAGTAGCCAATCAGTTGAAAAGGAGTTTCCTTGGGGGTATGACCTGCATCTGAATATAAGCAGAGGTTCTGGCTTTTTGCTTGCTCTGGATCCTGAGGCTGTCTCCTGTTCGTCTAACCTCCTGTTTGTCTAACCTCCGGTTCTTGGGACTTGAGCTATCAGCTTATATGCCAATCTTGGAATTCGTGATCTTCACAGCCTGTGAGCAAGATCCTCGCTCTCCAACCTGCTGATCTTGGGTTCGCCAGCCCCTGCCACTACATGAATTGAGAGAAGCCTCTATCCTGATCCACAGACTTGGGACATTCCAGCCTCTACAGTCTCATGAGCCATTTCCTTGCTATAGATTTATCTATATGTATATTGATACACTTTACTGGTTTTGCTTCTCTGGAGAAACCAGCATACGACACTTTGTACCTAGAGTGGTTTTAGAGAAACAAAATTGTAAGGATGAGTTTTCTAAATTGGTTCTCAAGTCTGATTAGTCTTAAAGATGTTGATGACTCTGCTTCCAGCAGTAAAGAGGGCACTGCTAATCCATGGCATGAGTTGGTGATACAAATATGCAAAATATCACCACCAGTAGATCAGGTATTGGGGAAAGGCAAGGCTCTGGGTAAACACTTGTGTGATGTCTTTCTACAGTTTTGTCAGAATGAGTAGTATAAGGAAGCTGGTTGGTTGATCCTACTTTCACTAGACAAACTGGTGAAAGAAAGAGATGTGCTCAGGACTTCAGAGTCAAAGCTCAAGTGCCCCATTCATGACCTCAAGGCTTCCACTTGGGCTTTGAAAGAAAGCCTCATTTCTTGTAGTAACAGAGCTGAAATTGCTGAAAACCAAACCCAGAGCCTTATTGTAAGAGTGGCTAAATGATGATGCCAGCTCAATTGCCAACTTCGAGAGGTGTCTGAAGTTGAAGGAAGGGCATTGATTGGGAAGAAATGGGATCCTGAAACTTGGGATGGAGACATATGGGCAGATAATCAGGTCACTGAGCCCCTAAATTCCATTGAATCACTCCTGCTAGCAGAACCACTCCCATCTGGAGAGATTACTTCATGTTTGTCTACTAAACCACCCTGCCCAGAAAAACCATTAGCCCCTCCACTCCCATCTAATGAGATTAGCCCTAGACCAACTGCCTCTAAAGAGCCCTTACCTAAATCATTGCCTGGGGCATCTCCTGAGGCAGATGCTTTACAAGACAATGCTGAATATTATCAAAACCATTCTACACTACCAATTCTGGCTTCTAGATCTATAACTAGACTTAAGTCCCAGGGAGCCCCAAAAGGTGAAGTACAAAGTGTGACCCCGGAGGAGGTATGCTACACTCCAAAAGAACTACTTGACATTTCTAATAAGTGCAAACAGAAACCTAGGGAATATGTGTGGGACTGGCTAGTAAGGGTGTGGGGTAACGGTGCAAGGAACAAGAAGATGGATCAGTCTGAAATAATTTATATGGGTCCACTAAGCACAGATTCTTCATTCAATGTTTCAGCTCAAGAGATTAGGAAAGGATCTAATAGTTATTTGGTTGTGTTGCTGAAGCATGGATTAACTGGTGGCCTACACTAAATCAAGTTGAAGTACCAGACCTGCCTTGGTGTACTGTAGAAGAAGGTATCAAAGGCTTGGGGAAATTGGCATGCTAGAGTGGATTTATCAGGTTAGACCCACAGACCCACACGTAGAGTGCCCAGAGGACACAACTTTTACCACAATGGTGAGGAACAAATTTGTGAAGGGAGCTCCAGCATCCTTGAAGACTGCTGTGATTGCTATTTTATGTAAATAAGATTTGATGGTGGTAATTGCCCTAACTGAATTAAGACTCCTAACTAAAATGGGGCTGATTGGGCCGCATGATAGTAGGGACCATGTGGCTGCACTCTACTGACAAAGACAAGGTGGGCATGGTTACAGTAATGGATAGTGGAGTCAAAGCAGTGATTAGAATAATCTGACTAGTATGGATTTACGGTGTTGGCTACTTAGTCATGGTGACCTAGGAGTGAAATAGATAGGAAATCTACTAAATATTTACTTGATCTGTACAAATGGATGAATTCTAGATCAGGTGAACAGCATGTAACTCGAATTGCCAGAATAGAGAGTCACGACCCCTCGATCCATTCCCAGATTTGAGAAAGTTTCAAGACCCAAAACCCCTTGAATGAAGGAGAGGCCAAGTCCCCTTGAGGAAGGACTCCAATACACTGCCAAAAATTTTTACTTTTAATCTTTCTCCCAGCCTTCCCCAAAGAGATCTAGGGCCTTTTATGAGAGTGACTGTTCATTGGGGAAAAGAAAATGGTCAGACTTTTCTGGGATTACTGGATACTGGCTCTGAACTGACACTAATTCTAGGAGACCCAAAACATCACTGTGGCCCACTAGTCAGAGTGGGGGCATATGGAGGTCAGATTATTAATGGAGTCTTGTCTCATGTCCATCTCACAGTAGGTCCAGTGGATCCCTGAACCCAACCTGTTGTGATTTCCCCAGTTCCAGAATGTGTAATTGGAATAGATATACTCAGCAACTGGCAGAACCCCCACATTTGGATCCCTGACAAGTTCAGTAAGGGCTCTTATGGTAGGAAAAGCCAAGTGGAAGCCATTAGAACTGCCCCTACCTAGGAAAATAGTAAACCAAAAGCAATACTGCATTCCTGGAGGGATTGCAGAGATTACTTCCACCATTAAGGACTTGAAGGATGCAGGGGTGATGATTCTCACCACATCCCCATTCAACTCACCTATTTGGCCTGTGCAAAAAACAAATGGATCTTGGAGAATGACAGTAGATTATCGAAAACTTAACCAAGTGGTGACTCTGATTGCAGCTGCTGTTCTAGATGTCATTTCATTGCTTGCACAAATTAATACATCTCCTGGTGCCTGGTATGCAGCTATTGATCTGGTTTATGCTTTTTTCTCCATACCTGTTTTGAAGTACCATCAGAAGCAGTTTGCCTTCAGCTGGCAAGGCCAGCAATATACCTTCACTTGCCTACTTCAGGGCTACATCAACTGTCCAGCCCTATGGCATAATTTAGTCCACAAGGACCTTGATCGCCTTTCCCTTCCACAAGACATCACACTGGTCCATTACATTGATGACATCATGCTGATTGGACCTAGTAAGGAAGAAGTGTCAATGACTCTGTACTTATTGATAAAACATTTGCATGCTAGAGGGTGGCAAATTAATCCCACAAAAATTCAGGCACCTCCCACCTCAGTTAAATTTCTAGGGGTCCAGTGGTGTGGAGCATGTCAAGATATTCCTTCTAAAGTGAAGAAGAAGTTATTGCATCTGGCTGCTCCCATGACTAAAAAGGAGGCACAATGCCTAATGGGTTTCTTTGGATTTTGGAGGCAACATATTCCTCATTTGGTGTGCTACTCCAGCCTATTTATTAAGTGACTTGAAAAGCAGCTACTTTTGAGTGGGGCCCAGAACAAAAGAAGCTCTGCAACAGGTTCAGGCTGCTGTGCAAGCCACTCTGCCACTTAGGCCATATGATCCAGTTGATCTAACGGTGCTTGAAGTGTCAGTAGCAGAGGGAGATGCTGTTTGGAGTCTTTGGCAGGCCCCTATGGGTGAACCCTGTGCAGACCCTTAGGGTTTTGGAGAAAAGCCCTGCAGTCCTCTGCAGATAACTACTCTCCTTTTGAGAAACAGCTTTTGGCTTGCTACTGGGCCTTAGTAAAGACTGAATGCTTAACCATAGGACACCAAGTCACCATGCAACCTGTACTGCCCATCATGAGCTGGATGTTGTCTGACCTACAGAGTCATAAAGTTGGATGTGCACAGCAGCATTCCATCATTAAATGGAGGTGGTGTATACAAGATTGGGCCTGAGCAGGACCTGAACGCACAAGTAAGTTACATGAGGAAGTGGCCCAAATGCCCATGGCCTCCACTCCTGTCACATTACCCTCCATCTCCCAGTCTGCACCTATGGCCTCATAGGGAGTTCCTTATGATCAGTTGACTGAAGAAGAGAAAACTCGTGCCTGGTTTACAGATGGTTCTGTGCAATATGCAGGCACCACTCGAAAGTGGACCGCTGCAGCACTATAGCCACTTTCTGGGACCTCCCTGAAGGACAATGGTGAGGGGAAATCCTCTCAATTGGGCAGAACTTTGAGCACTGCACCTGGCTGTTCACTTTTCTTGGAAGGAGAAATGGCCAGATGTGTAATTGTATACTGATTCATGGGTTGTGGCCAATGGTTTGGCTGGATGGTCAGGGACATGGAAGGAACATGACTGGAAAATTGGAGACAAGGATTTATGGGAAAGAGGTATGTGGATAGACCTCTGTGAATGGGTCAAAGAAGTGAAGATATTCATGTCTCGTGTGAATGCTCACCAAAGGGTAACCTCAGTAGAGGATGATTTTAACAATCAAGTGGATAGGATGATGCATTCTGTGGAAACCAGTCATCCTCTTTCCCCAGCTACTCCCGTCATGGCTCAATGGGCTCATGAACAAAGTGGCCATGGTGGTAGGAATGGAGGTTATCCATGGGCCCAGCAACATGGACTTCCACTCACCAAGGCCAACTTGGCTACAGCCACTGCTGAGTGAACAATCTGCAGCAGCAGAGACCAACACTAAGTCTTTGATATGGCACCATTCCTCAAGGTCATCAGCCAGCAACCTGGTGGTAAGTTGATTACATTGGACCACTTCCATCATGGAAAGGGTAGCATTTTGTCTTTACTGGAATAGACACTCTGGATAAGGATTTGCCTTCCCTGTATGCAATGCTTCTGCCAAAACTACCATCCGTGCACTTACAGAATGCCTCATCCATCATCATGGTATCCCACACAGCATTGCCTCGGATCAAATGAAGTGTGGAAGTGGGCCCATGCTCATGGAATTCACTTGTCTTATCATGTTCCCCATCATCCTGAAGCAGCTGACTTGATAGAACAATGGAATGGCCTTCTAAAGACACAATTACAGCACCAGCTAGGTGGCAATACCTTGAAGGATTGGGGCAATGTTCTCCGGGAGGCTGTATATGCTCTAAACCAGCATCCAATATGTGTTGGTGATTCTCCCATAGCCATGATTCATGGATTCATGGGTCCAGGAATCAAGGCGTGGAAATGGGAGTGGTACCACTCACTATTATCCCTAGTGACCTACTTGCAAGGTTTTTGCTTCCTGTCCCCAGAACCTTATACTCTTCAGGTCTAGAGGTCTTAGTTCCACAGGGAGGAATGCTCCCACCTGGAGACACATCATTTATTCCATTGAACTAGAAGCTAAGAATGCTACCTGGCCACTTTGGGCTCCTTATGCCTCCATATCAACAGGCAAAGAAGGGAGTTACCATACTGGCTGGTGTGATTGATGCTGATTACCAAGAGAAAATCAGGTTGATACTACATAATGGAGGTAAAGAAGAGTATGTCTGGAATGCAGGATATCCCTTAGGGCATCTCTTAATACTACCATGTCCTGTGATTAAAGTCAATGGAAAACCACAGCAACCCAATTACAACATGGCTACTAATGACCCAGACCCTTCAGGAATGAAGGTGTTACCCCACCAGGCAAAGAACCGCGACCAGCTGAGGTGCTTGCTGAAGGGAATGGGTGGTGGAAGAAGGTTGTTCTAAATACCAGTTACAGCCATGTGACCAGTTGCAGAAACAAGGACTGTAATTGTTATGAGTATTTCTGCTTTGTATGTGTGCATCAAATATTTCTGTTTTCTTCACTTATAAAATATAAATGGGGCTAGTGTGTTTTTGGTTGTACATATTTTAGTTGTATCATGCTAGGCACAAGTATGACTTTATAATTGTCTTTATTCAGAGATTACGTATGGTTTAGGGAGATGTGTACAGGTGCCAAGTTGACAAGGGGTGGACTGTGATGATTCAGATTGTGTGTCAACCTGGCTAGGCCATGATTCTCAATGTTTATATACGATCACTCCCATGATGGAATCTGCTATGAATAGCCAATCAGATGAAAGGGAGTTTCTTTTGGGTGTGGCCTGCATCTGTATATAAGCAGATGTTCTGGCTTTTTCTCACTCTGGATCCTGCGGCTGCCTCCTGTTCATCTGACCTCTGGTTCTTGGGACTTGAGCTATCAGCTTATCTGCCTATCTTGGGATTCATCTAACTTCACAGTCTGTGAGCAAAAGCCCTGCTCTCCCACCTGCTGATCTTGAGTTCACCAGCCCCTGCAACTACATGAATCGAGAGAAGCCTTTATCCTGATCCACGGACTTGGGACATTCCAGCCTCTACAAATGCATGAACCATTTCCTTGATATAAATCTCTATATATATATATTTATATGTTTAGTGGTCTTGTTTCTCTAGAGAACCCAGCCTAAGACAATATTCTAAGCATTAGTGAGTTGAAATGGACTGGTATTGGCAATTTTGAATCAGATAATCATATGGTATATTATGCTGGGAATGACAACTTGAAGAGTAATGGCATTGCATTCATCATCAAAAAGAACATTTCAAGATCTATCCTGAACTACAATGCTGTCAGTGATAGGATAATATCCATACACCTATGTCATGGATTCAACTGTGTCCCCCCAAAAATGTATCAATTTGGCTGGGCCATGATTCCCAGAATTGTGTGGTTGGTCTCCATTTTGTGATTGTAATTTTATGTTAAGGAGGATTAGGGTGGGACTGTAACACCACCTTTACCCTGGGGTGTGGCCTGCACCACCTTTTATCTCTCAAGAGATAAAAGGGAAGGGAAGCAAGCAGAGAGTGGGGGGACCTCATACCATCTAGAAAGCAGCGCCGGGAGCAGAACGCGTCCTTTGGACCGGGGTCCCTGCGCAGAGAAGCTCCTAGTCCAGGGGATTGCCAAAGAGAAGAAGGCCGACAGAGAGAAAAAGCCTTCCCCTGGAGCTGACGCCCTGAATTTGGACTTTTAGCCTACTTTAACTGTGAGGAAATAAACTTCTCTTCGTTAAAACCATCCACTTGTTGTATTCTTGTTGTAGCAGCACTAGATGACTAAGACAGCCTACAAGGAAGACCCATTAACATGACTATTATTCAAATATACACACCAGTCACTAAGACCAAAGATGAAGAAATTAAGATTTTTACCAACTTCTGCAGTCTGAAATTGATCAAACATGCAATCAGGATGTGTTGATAATTACTGGTGATTGGAATGCAAAAGTTGGAAACAAAGAAGAAGGATCAGTAGTGGAAAAATATGGCCTTGATGACAGAAACAATGCCAGAGATAGAATTTTGCAAGACCAATAATTTCTTCATTGCAAATACCTTTTTCAACAACATAAATGGCAACTATACACATGGACCTGGCCAGATGGAATACACAGGAATCAAATCGACTACATCTGTGTAAGGAGATGATGGAGAAGCTCAATATCATTAGTCAGAACAAGGCCAGGGGCCGACTGAGAAACAGACCATCAGTTGCTCTTATGCAAGTTCAAGTTGAAGTGGAAGAAAATTAGAAAAAGTCTACGAGAGCCAAAGTACAACCTTGAGTATATCCCACCTGAATTTAGAGACCATCTCAAGAATAGATTTGACTCGTTGAATACTAACGACTGAAGATCAGACAATTGTGGGATGACATCAAGGAGATCATACATGAAGAAAGCAAGAGGTCATTAAAAAAACAGGAAATAAATAAAAGACCAAAACTGATGTCAGAAGAGACTCTGAAACTTGCTCTTGAACTTCCAGTAGCTAAAGCAAATGGAAGAAATGATGAAGTAAGAGAGCTGAACAGAAGATTTCAAAGGGAAAAAAAAAGTATTATAATGACATGTGCAAAGACCTGGAGTTAGAAAACCAAAAGAGAAGAACACTTTCAACATTTCTCAAGCTGAAAGAACTGAAGAAAAAAATTCAAGCCTGGGTTTCAATACTGAAGGATTCTACAGGGAAAATATTAAATGACACAGGAAGCATCAAAAGAAGATGGAAGGAATACACAGTCACTGTACCAAGAAGAACTTGTCAACTTTCATCCATTTTAGGAGGTAGCATATGATCAGGAATGTATGGTACTGAAAGAAGAGGTCCAAGGTACACTGAAGGCATTGGTGAAAAACAAGGCTCCAGAAACTGAAGGAATATCAATTGAGACGTTTCAACTAATGGATGCAGCTCTAGAAGTGCTCACTCATGTATGCCAAGAAATTTGGAAGACAGCTACCTGACCAACTGACTGGAAGAGATCCATATTTATGCTATCCCCAAGAAAGGCAATCCAACCGAATGTGGAAATTATCGAACAATACCATTAATATCACACACAAGCAAAATTTTGCTGAAGATCATTCAGAAGTGACTGCAGCAGTATATGGACAGGGAACTGCTAGAAATTCAGTCCAGATTCAGAAGAAGACGTGGAACCAGGGATATTATTGCTGATGAAAAATGAATCCTGGCTGAAAGCAGAGAATACCAGAAAGATGTTTTATTGTTTTATTGACTGTGAAAAGGTATTCAACTGTGTAGATCATAATAAATTATGGGTAGCATTGCCAAGAATGGGAATTCCAGAACACTTAATTGTGCTCATGAGGAATCTGTACATAGCTCTAGAGGCAATCATTTGAGGAGAACAAGGGAATACTGCATGGTTTAAAGTCAGGAAAGATGTGTGCCAGGGTTGTATCCTTTCACCATACTTATTCAATCTGTATGCCGAACAAATAATCCAAGAAGCTGGACTATATGAAGAAGAACGGGGCATCAGGATTGGAGGAAGATTCATGAACAACCTGCATTATGCAGATGACACAACCTTGCTTGCTGAAAGTGAAGAGGACTTGAAGCACTTACTGATGAAGATCAAAGACTACAGCCTTCAGTATGGATTACACCTCAACATAAAGAAAACAAAAATCCTCACAACTGGACCAATAAGCAATATCATGATAAAAGGAGAAAAGATTGAAGCTGTCAAAGATTTCATTTTACTTGGATCCACAATCAAAGCCCATGGAAGCAGTAATCAGGAAGTCAAACAATGCATGGCACTGGGCAAATCTGCTGCAAAAGACCTCTTTAAGGAGTTAAAAAGCAAAGATGTCGCCTTGAAGACTAAGGTGCACCTGACCCAAGCAATGATATTTTCAATCACCTCATATGCATGGGAAAGCTGGACAATGAATAAGGAAGACCGAAGAAGAATTGACAACTTTGAATCATGGTGTTGATGAAGAACATTGAATGGACTGCCAAAAGAATAAACAAATCTGTCTCGGAATAAGTACAGCCAGAATGCTCCTTGGAAGGAAGGATGGTGAGACTTTGTCTCCCATACTTTGGAGAAGTTATCTTTTCAAATGACTGTGATTCATGTGATTTTTCCAGTCTTTCAAAGGGTGTTGGTAAAGTATTTGGAGTAGAGATGGATTTTCTCAGAAATCGACCAGTTACCTTGGTAATATTTCCTCTTACGGGAGAAAGTAAATATTTACATTTACTCTACTGTCTCTTTGGGTCATCAGAGACTCTGCACCCTGAAAAAATAAGGGAATTTCATCCCTTACTCATAAAATTTCTCCTTCATATTTGCTATGGTAGTTAGACGTTATCTGGCCAATGACCCTGCTCCCATTCTAACAAACTTCTCTTTGTAGGAGCCATTTGTGGTAGCACCTCTGCTTGATTTTGCCAGACCCATCTGCACCAAGTATATGCTAGGAGTGAGCACCACAGAGCATGTCTTGCTGTGTGACCTCCCACAGCATGTTCTTTTCCTAGAGACATAGATAATATTTGCATCCCAACCCATCCCACCATGACCACAGGTTCCAATGTCCACCCTCTTCTCCAGCCCTTTGTGATCTACATTAGTAAGTATTAAAGGACATTTGCACTTACTTCTTAAATAAGCTATTTTTTTGCACATGCAAAACACGTATTAGTTGAACATTCTTTTAGAACTACTGAGTGTTAAACAAATTTGCCTCCAGGTTTCTAATATATGGGTACACACTATATGGATACAATCTTTTCTTTATTTTTAGATTAATTTGATGATCTCCCTGAGACTTAAGGATACACATAAGAAGTTAAACAAGTGTGCTCAATCTATCATCTTTACTCAATTGGAATTGAGTAAAATTGAATACAATTGTAATTGTAGTGCACAAATGATTTTGTCTGATCAATATCTCTTCCTTAGGAAACCATTCTTTCATTCTTCAATCCATGTGGTTTAGTGGGGCTAACATTGTTCCCACTACACAGAAGTAAGCACATGACCCAGGCCTGGCCAATCAGTTTTCCAGTCCCTCACTCACATTGGTCCAGAAGTGAACTCAGGACCCAGACCTGGCCAATCAGAGTCCTCCTCAAAACTTGGCTTTATAGGGGCCATTAGAAAGGATGTTCCTCTTTCTCTGGGACCACAAGGGCCAATAGCTGCTAGAGGCCATCATGCAGCCATGTGAAGGGAATATATCTGAGAAAATTTCCAAGGAGAGGCAAGAATTTCCAGGAGACTAGGAGAGAATCCTGATGATGTTGCTAAAGCCTCTGTTACCATATGTCCCTGATGCCAGATCTGCTTTCCTAGACTTTCCAGTTGCAAGTGCTAATAAATTCACAGTCTCATTTAAAATATTTTGAGCTAAATTTCTGTCACTTACACCCAAAGTAGTTCTGACCATTATATAACTCTGGCCTACCGGCTTCTGATTTCTTTCATCATTACTAAGTATATTTAATAAAACAACCTTTGCATATTCCACCCGGTTTATATGAATTATATTCTGTACTCCATATTCCCTATTCTAGCTGTCAATCGTTCACTATGAATAGATAAGATAATGAGAAAAAGAGGGCTGGATAAACTACTGGTTAAGTGTTCAGCTGCCAACCAAAAGGTCAGCAGTTTGAATCCACTAGCTGCTCCTTGGAAACCCTATGGGGCAGTTCTGCTCTGTCCTATAGGGTCGTTATGAGTCGGAATCGACTCAAAGTCAATAGGTGTGGTTTTTTTTTTGGATACACTTAGTATTCACTGAGCATATATTATGTGTCAAGACCAATGCTAGGCCCTTTGTATCAGTTACCTCATTTAAATTTCACAACCACCCTTTCTTATTACATTTAATTCTCACAACCACCCTTAAAGTTTCACTGTTTTACAGATAAAGGTCCTCAAAGTTTCTAAAATGAATTCTAAAGCCTTTTGTCACGATCACTTTCTCTTCGTCCCCACTTTCTCCACCACTTAATTCACCACCCAGGAGTGAGGGCGTCAGGTCAGCTAATAGGGTGCAGGACACTGTCACCACCTTTAGTCTTTATGAAAATCCTTGATTTTTTATATCTCTTTTCCATTATTTTAAAACACATTTTTTTTTAATTTCTTGTTGTTATGGATTGAATTGTATTCCCCAATAAAATGGTCTTGTAAATCCTAACCTCTATGCCTGTGACTATAATCCATTTTGAGAAAGGGTTTACTTTGATATGTTAATGAGGCAGTATTAGTGTAGTGTGTGTCTTAAGTCAATCTCTTCTGAGATGTAACAGTGATTAATTAAACAAGCTAGCCAGCAAGCAGAGATGGGGGAAGACAGATGCCATGCCACATGAAGATCACCAAGGAGCCAAGGAATAGAAGCTGAAGAGACAAGGACCTTCCCCCAGAGCGGACAGAGAGAGAAAGCCTTCCCCTAGAGCCATGCCCTGAACTCAAACTTCTAGCCTCCTAAACTGTGAGAAAATAAATTTCTGTTTGTTAATGTCAGCCCCTTGTGGTATTTCTGTTATAATGGCACTAGATAACTAAGACACTTGCAGATATAGTTGGGCTCTATCTGCAACTGATTAGACATTTAATGGGTAGATTTTGTTTTTCTTGAGAAGTTTGTATTAGGTCAATGACACCTCATACATTAGAGGCATGTGAGAATGAAGGAAGGAAGATAATAAATCTCCTTCTACTTAAGCCAAATCTTGGTTTTTATTTATTCCTTAGATTGAATTAGGGTCAAATAAGGCTAGACAGCATAGCCTTTGGATAAAAGGGAGAGAAGAGTGATACACCCCCTACCTGGGCCATTGCCAAAAGAAGCCTTCAGTTGCCATCATTTGCCCAAACGTGCCCTGGAAGTGCCAGGATACTAAGAACCCAGAAGAGGGAGGAGGCAGAGGGTTCCATGGGGTGGGCAAAGGTGCTAGAAGTGTTGCTAGAAGGGAAGAGAAAAACAGAAGACAATGCACCTGCTAATGCACCACAGCTCAGGACCGGCCCTGCATTCTGTTTCTTTTTGTGCTCTCTCCCTGGTATTTTCATAGAAAAGGAGATGAGAACTTGAATTTACAGCATCTCAAATTTTGTTTCTATTATTTATAGATTTAGGCTTTAATATGGGGAAGAAACATTAAACCCATTGCCCTCAAATTGACTTCAACTAATGGTGACCCTGTGTGTGTCAGAGTAGACTGTGCTCCATAGGGTTTTCAGTGGCTGACTTTTCTAAAGTAGATTGCCAGGCCTTTTTTCCAAGTCACCTCTGGGTGGACTCAAACTGCCAATCTTTCAGTTACCATCCAAGAGTGATTAAATCCAATAAATTAATGTAATACCTATCATTTTTGTTGATCTCTAGCTTTTCTCCATAACGTGTCTATAACCAAGGTGTTTTTCTGCTTGTGGGGCATTGTCCATGGCATAATACCCTGGCCTTACGTGACTATTGACTCTTATATTAACATAAAATATTATTTTAAAATAATGTGTTTTCATTTTTCTCATTTGATCCTCCCTGCTCTGTTGTAAGAGAAGGAGGGCAAATGTTATGATCCCACTTTCACAGCTGACTTGCCCAGAGGAGACCCTCAATAACTATTTATTGAACAGTTAAAGATGAAGAAATGATGATTCATAGACTTTTTTATTGTGATTCTCCCTGGGTCACACTGGACATTAAGAGCAGAATCCAAGGCTTCTGGTATCTGGCTAGAATATCTTGCCTTCAGATAGTAGCCTTTCCTGAGCCTCTACTTGCCAGTCCTCTGAGCAAAGGCTCAAACCAAATCTGTTGCCACCAAGTTAATTTCAACTCATTTTGACAAAGTAGAAACGAGCTCCATAGGGTTTTCTTGGCTGTAATCCTTATGAGAACGTCATGAGTCAGAATCGATTTGACAGCAACGTTTACAGAAGTAGATTTCCAGGGCTTTCCTCCAAGGCACTACTGGATGGGTTCAAACCGCCAACCTTTAGGTTATTAGTCAAGTACAAAACATTTGTGCCACCCAGGGACCAGCAAAGGATCAGAGTGAGCCCCAGATCTCACCAGAGCTAATCTCAAGGGGAAAGTTTCAGGAATCACCATCAACAGATAGATGGGAAAATTAAGTATGGTATATACACGCAAGGGAATATTGCTCAGCCATAACGAAAAATGGAGTTCTGATGTATGCCACAACAAGGGTGAACCTTGAAAACATCATGTTGAGAGAAATAAGTAAGTCACAAAAGGACAAATACTATATGATCTCACTTGTGTGAAATAAGCAGATACATAGAAACTAAAGATTATTAGTGGTTACCAGAAGTGGGAGGAAGTGGGAAGGGGGAGTTTTTGCTTAGGGGGCTTTGAGTTTATGTCAGTGATGGTGGAATGGTTTGGAAAGGATAGTGAAAATGGTTGCACAACTTGAAGAATCACCAAATCATGTGTGTCAGAGGACTGTGCTCCACAGAGTCACTGAATTGTACATGAGATGGTATGTTTTCTTATGTATATTTTCACCACAATTTAAAAAAAAAAAAAAGTTTGAGGAATCAAATGGAGGAGGAGGTAAGTCCTTTCACAGCTCTGGGTCCCTGAGGCTGAGTCATATCCTGGCTAGGGCCTGTGACATAGATGATGACACGCAGCCAGATCCCAGGTTGATAAGAGAGAGGGCAGAAGAAGTCTCAACTTCAGAGGCCCGAATCTCTCGATCTTCTGCAAGATAATACTTTTAATTTTCATCAGCGAAAGACCATGTCCCAAACCAGAAGGGGTTTGCCTAATTCATCATGCTCTCTGGCCACACAATGGGACCCCTGACAGGCAGAACATTGGGGAATGAGAGAAATGGACATCAAGAATGCTCATGAATTGCAAATGTTTCTTTATTAAAGGGTGCTCTCTTGCTTGGGACCATCTGCTTGATATAACTGGGCCCACGTCCTGGGGCTAGAAACATCTGCTGCTTTAATAATTTTACCTCTTAATTAAAGCACAACCAAAGGGAGGCCAAACGCAACTATGACCTTGGACATATCAGATTTTAGCCATATAGACTGGAGAATGCTTCAGTCTTGGTTCAGCATGAATGGGAACACATAGGTGTACAGTTCACCCCATATATGTGTTCCCTTCTGAGAGAAAACATACATGAGTAAATGAGTCCTCTTTCCCTGTTGACTTCATATATCATTTCAGTGACACTTTGTCTTCAAATTTAATCTTCCACTGGTAGGGTCTCCTGACCAGTTGTCTTTAAGCTGCTCTACCCTGTGGCATTTTAGTCAAGCATTTAATGATCTATAAATAAATACTTTAATGTACTAGGGGAGATGCTATTTAAAGGAACCCTGCTGCTAATCCTTTTGTACGTCAAAGAATTCCTTTGTAATGCAAATAGTCACCCTTTAATTAATCTATTTTGTAAGTTCAGATTTTCATATCAGTGTGCACATACATCATGGAAGAAACAATGTGGAAGCTCTTCAGTTTGTACACAGTAAAGCACTAAATAAATGGTAGGTGACACTATTATTTCTCAAGTTGGGATGCACCCACATTATTCTGAACTTGGGTCAAAGTGTAAGCATGCCACAGAGGTTCTGAGTATACGTCTGTCTCCTCCTATCCCACACCCCTACTCCATCAGTCTGTATTGTCTCTATGAGCCTAGACACTTACAGTTCCTTTACTTTCTTGTTTCTCATGTACTTGTCTTGTACCGGGTTCTGCATCTTGGTAGTGAATGCTGCCAAAGTGGTTGAGACCTATCATTTGTTCACCATTCATTTATTCAACAAGTATTTATTAAGCATCATTCCATGCACTGGGAATACGGCCATAAGCAAGACAAGGTCATTCATCCCCTAGCAGAGCTTTGTTCAAGTGGAGTGTTGCTGTTGTTAGTTGCCATCAAGTCAGCTCCAACTCATGGCAATCTTATGTATAGCAGAACGAATTGTTGCCTGGTCCCATACCATCTTCATGATCATTGACATGTTTGAATCCATTATGGAATCCATCATTGAGGCTATGGTGTAGTGCCTTCCAACCTAGGGATGCATCTTCTGTATTACTATATCAACCATATTCTGTTGTAATCCACAGGGTTTTTATTGGTTATTTTTTTGACGTAGATTTCCAGACCTCTTCCTAGTCTATCTTAGTCTGGAAGCTCCACTGAAACCTGTCCACCATAGGTGACCCTGCTGGTATTTGAAATACCAGATGGCATAACTCCCAGCATCACAGCAGCACACAAGTCACCAAAGTACCACAAACTGACAAACAAGTACAAACTGACAAATGAGTGATGGAGTAGAAAGAAGTAAATGTATAAATAAATACAGAGTGATCAGTAAAATGTGTAATAAATGTTATCTATGAAGAAGAATAGAACATGGGATAGAGATGGAGAAGCTAATGTAAGTAGGTTTGATCATGGAACACCTCTCCCAGGAGATGACACAGCACAAAGCTGTGTGGAATGCAGGAGCAGGCCATGAGGACAGCTGAGTGAGGAGCAATCCATGTAAAAGGAACAGCAAGAGGAGTGGCCCTGATAAAAGCGTGTTTGGTATGTTTGGAGAACAGTAACATGGTCATTATGGGCAGAACAGAATGAGTAAAGGAAATTACGGTAGGAAGTGAGGTTTATGAAGTACAGGTAGTCCTCGACTTATAACATTTTCAAGTTACAAAGAACCATACTTACGATCTTTTTATTTTTTTATTTTTGGTACATCTTATCGTTAGTAATACGTACTACTACATATAATGTTGCAGCATATAATTGGCTGATGTTATTCTCAGATGTTTACTAGCAGATGTTCAAAGATAGGATTTATAAAGATACTGATACTAAAAGGGAATAATAATAAAAACTTAAAAAAAAAAGAGGTATACGACTTATGTCAGAACTGATTTACAATGGAGTCGTGGGAACGGAAACCCGTGGTAAGTTGGGGACTACCTGTATGTAGGGTATGGATCACTTGCAGCCTTGTATACCTTATAAAGACTTTTCATAAGTGGTGAATGTCTAAGGGAAAGAAAGAATGCCATGTTCCAATAGACTGGGAAAGAGAGGAGAATTACATTCTGCTCATCTCCTTTTCTGGAGAATAAGAATGAAGTAGAATGATTATGAACCCACAACCGCATTAGGAGCCTCTTCCTAAAGTGTCATTGAGAACCCTACAGTCCCTGAGAGACCATAGCCCAAAACCCTCATTTGACAGTTATAACCTGAATAAATTCTGGGATTCTATGTGGTCCAGGATCAGAAAAATGTCCAGCAGCCAAAAGTAACTTAAAAACCCATTCAAATATTTATTTGGAGAATTGCAAGGGAGATGAAACATATTATTCAAGCAAGACTGCTTAGAACCCTTCTCTTCTC
Organism: Trichechus manatus latirostris; assembly: GCF_000243295.1. Classification (NCBI taxonomy): domain Eukaryota; kingdom Metazoa; phylum Chordata; class Mammalia; order Sirenia; family Trichechidae; genus Trichechus; species Trichechus manatus. The sequence goes on along the minus strand of NW_004443976.1, from coordinate 2,478,718 downwards.
CTCTCCTATTTTCTCACATCCCACCACAGCTTTGTTATAGTTTCTCTTTTTTCCTGTACTCTCAGTTTTGTCCCCAAAACTCTCACAGCCATTCTGAACTCAAAGGCTTAACTTTTTCTTCCTTCACTCAACCATACCACACTGCCTCCCAACTGGAAGGAGTCCTCAGAACTTCTGTTCCCACTGCCAGCTGTGAAAATTTAGGATGGCCGAAAGGACCCAGAAGCTCCACACCCCGATTACTCCATTGTCCAGCACTTGCCAGGACGTGTAGTTCTTCCCTTGTTCCAATGGCTTTCTCATGAGAATATCTTGTAGATAATTTCTAGCACAGAAAATCATCCATTCTGTTACATAAATGAGAAAAGATCAGGCTCAGAATGGGGATGGAATGTCTAAGGAGTAAAAGCAAGGTCCCTTGTGCTTTCAGTATAGCAGTTTTTCCTGGATAGATGAAAAACAATATATATGTCAGTGCTATACATCTGCACATACACTATCTCATTCAGTCTTCACAGAAGAGAAAATTTAGGCTCAGAAAGGATGATTTCTGTTCCCAGTGACAGCCAACTACCATGTTCAGCACTGGGATTTGAAGCCATGGCTGCTGATGCCTAATCAAGACCTCTTTGCACTTGGGCTACTAATTTGAAATCTGATGTTCTCTCAACTAAGACAAAGGAGCGGATTAACTGTCTTAAGCAAACAGAGACTGTGAAAACTGGTCTCTAGTTTTCCCCTCTTGAGGGCAGGATTTGAGAAAATTGAGTTGATTTTCTATTATCTGCTTTGTGAAGCACTCATGTCACAGTTATCTGTTTTTTGTTTTTTTTCTTTGAATAGAGAAGGCACATGATACAACAAAGGGTACAAAAGGGCTAATGTAAAAACTAAGAATCCTTCCCCAGGCCCTGGTTATATAGTTCCTTATCTATGCATTTTTACAGAAATATTTTGTGCATTAAAAATGATAGATGGATGTACCTATGATAGACTACTAAACTATTTTCTACCTTGATGTTTCACATAATAGTATATCATGACTCTCATTGCATGTTAGTATGTAAAGAGCTTTCTTATTCTTTTTTTAGAGCTAAATATTGTTCCATTGTGGATGTACCCGAATTCCCTATTTAACCAGTTCCCTATTGATGGACACGTATGCTTTTCTGCTGTTGCAAATACTGCTGCAATATTTAACTTCACATCATTTCTCACATATGCAACTACATCTAAAATATATCAAGTATTTCTACCTAACGTGGAATTTCTGCATCAACAGGGCATTTTAATTTTAATAAATATTGCTAAATTGACCTCCATAGGAACTATACCAATTTACACTGCAATGAATAAGGTATGAACAGATAAATATTTTTATTTTGTATTAATAATCTCTTCACTCCAGTAGACTGAATTGGTGTCTTCTTAAACATGCTTAGAGAAGGTACACTGATTTTAATTAACACTTGTGTCACCAGAGTCCTAGAAATAGAGGAGAAAGATAGGGGGATAATAGAGTATTTGAAGAAATAATGTCTGAAAATTTCCCAAATTTGGCAAAAAACAAAAACCCACATACTATAAACTCTGGAAATAACATGAGACAACCAAAGGAAAATTCTGACAGGCAGAAAGAGAAAGGCAGACTGAAGAAACAACACAGTGGAAGGACATCTTATGATTTCCTACCCTCTCAACCAATAGAATGAGACATTGACGATTCAGTAAAAGAATTTTCGTCTTCCATGTGGGAGACCGAAGTTTGATTCCTGGCAATACACCTCATGCACAGCCACCACTCATTTGTCAGTGGAGGCTTTCATGTTGCTATGATGCTAAATAGGTTTCAGCAGAGCTTTCAGCTAAGATGAACTAGGAAGAAAAGCCTGATGGTCTACTTCTGAAAATCAGCCAGTGAAAATCCTATGAATCACAAATGTCCAATCCATAACTTATCATGGGGTTACATTTTGTTTCATTGTGCATGGGGTGGCCATGATTCGGGGGCTGACTCAATGGCAGCTAACAACAACAACACTCAATAGAAGAAGGCTATCCAAGCCGAGTATTTCCTGACCTCCAACCTAGCAGCAGAAAACAGCCCAGGTAGACTCATTCCTCCCCCTGATCAAAAGAGATTCCCAATGACAAAACCAGGCAAGCTCAGCAGAACTGGCCAGGCAGATCAATCACAAGTTCCCTCTGACAATAAGCAGCCAGAGAAGTGTCATCCTTTACTGCTGGTCCTATGACTATTTTCCCCCACCCAAAGACACCTCATGACTGGGGGCACCAGCAAGGCAGAACCCGTTAAAATAAGTAATGCAGTTCAAGAAGTGCTCTCCTTCCACCACACTGGACTCTCCTCCTTTACCCAAAGACACCACACAGCTGGAGGCAAGGGCAAGGGGTAACCTACCACAAGTGGCCTGGACAAAAATAACTCTTCTTCTCTGCCAGACCAGAGACCTCTCTCCCACCAAGACACACCAGAAGGCCATAGTACAATCCAAAGTTATCCAGCCATTACAAGAACTCAAGTCAGGAAGTGCTCTACAGGCCAGAGACCCTCCAACCTGGGGAAGTTCCTTCTCTTCCTGAAGTAGCATCAGCAGGAGCCAGTGGAAGTTCCAGCAGCATCAGATAAATTGAGGTGCTCAACATAGTATTACAAACACTCTGAAAATTAAATTGCTATTAGGACTGCTGCCACAAAAGTAGGCCAGGACCTGCATGCTAAACATAAACAGTGTGTCTTCCTGCTAAAATTAAAAAAAAAAAAAAGAAGAAGAATTAAACAGGATACAGAATCTCATAACATAATATTAGAAATGTCCAGGATATAACTAAAAGCCATCTGCTGTACCTGGAACCTAAAAAATTAAAGTAGAAGAAGAAGGACAGCATCTCAGGGATGTGTGAAATAATAGGAAAAAATCCAACATTTGTATCACCAGAGTCCTAGAAATAGAGGAGAAAGATAGGGGGATAATAGAGTATTTGAAGAAATAATGTCTGAAAATTTCCCAAATTTGGCAAA
>NW_004443976.1:2474227-2475575 GCF_000243295.1 Trichechus manatus latirostris | reverse complement strand
CACCAGAGTCCTAGAAATAGAGGAGAAAGATAGGGGGATAATAGAGTATTTGAAGAAATAATGTCTGAAAATTTCCCAAATTTGGCAAAAATCAAAAACCCACATACTCAAGAAGCTGAGCAAACCACAAATAGGATAAAATCAAAGAAATGCATGTCAAGACACATCATAATTAAATTTCTAAAAATTAAAGACAATAAAGAAATATTGAAAGCAACTAGAGAAAAAATGATGCCTTACCTATTGGGGAACATCTAATTTGAATGAACATGGATTTCTCATCTGAAACTATGGAGGCCAGAAGGGAGTAGCACAACAAATTTTTCAAATGCTGAAAGAAAAGAAGTGTCAACAGTGAATTCTACATCCAGCAAAATTACCCATCAGCAATGAAGGGGAAATAAAGACATGCTCAGACAAAAGAACTAAAAGAATTTGTTACTAGCAGGCCTACCCTTAAACAATAACTAAAACAAGTTTTTCAAACAGAAACAAAATGATAAAAGAAGGAATCTTGAAGCACCAGGAAGAAAAAAGAAAACAAAACAGAAAAAGAATATAGGCACATATAATAGACTATCCTTCTCCTCATGAGTTTTATAAATCATTTATGATAACTGAAACAAAAATTGTAATACCATCTGATACTCAACATTTAAAAGTGAGGAAGACTGTTTTCGTTGTTGTAGCTGTTAGGTGCTGACTCACAGTGACTCCATGTACAACAGACCGAAACACTGCCCAGTCCTGCACCGTGCTCACAATCTTGGTTATGCTTGAGCCTGTTGTTGCAGCCACTGTGTCAATCCATCTTGTTGAGGGTCTTCCTCTCTTTCGCTGACTCTGTACTTTACCAAGCATGATGTCCTTCTCCAGGGACTGATCCCTCCTGACAACATGTCCAAAGTATGTAAGACGTAGACTCGCCATCCTTGCTTCTAAGGAGCATTCTGGTTGTGCTTCACTCAAGACAGATTTGTTTGTTCTTTTGACAGTCCATGGTATATTCAATATTCTTTGCCAACACCACAATTCGAAGGCATCAACTCTTCTTCGGTCTTCCTTATTCATTGTCCAGCTTTCACATGCATATGATGCAATTGAAAATACCATGGTTTGCGTCAGGCGCACCTTAGTCTTCAAGGTGACATCTTTGCTTTTCAACACTTTAAAAAGGTCTTTTGCAGCAGATTTGCCAAATGCAATGCATTGATTTCTTGGCTGCTGCTTCCATGGGTGCTGATTGTGGACCCAAGTAAAATGAAATCCTTGACAACTTCAATCTTTTCTCCATTTATCATGATGTTGCTTATTGGTCCAGTTGTAAGGATTTTTGTTTTCTTTATGT
>NW_004443976.1:2452619-2474127 GCF_000243295.1 Trichechus manatus latirostris | reverse complement strand
GCTTATTGGTCCAGTTGTAAGGATTTTTGTTTTCTTTATGTTGAGGTGTAATCCATACTGAAGGCTGTGGTCTTTGATCTTCATCAGTAGGTGCTTCAAGTCCTCTTCACTTTCAGCAAGCAAGGTTGTGTTTTCTGCATAATGCAGGTTGTTAATGAGTTTTCCCCCAATCCTGATGCTCTGTTCTTCTTCAGATAGTCCAGCATCTTGGATTATTTGCTCAGCATACAGAGAAAATAAGTATGGTGAAAGGATACAACCCTGATGCACACCTTTCCTGACTTTAAACCACGCAGTATGCCCTTGTTCTGTCTGAACAACTGACTCTTGATCTATGTACAGGTTCCTCATGAGCACAATTAAGTGTTCTGGAATTATCATTCTTCGAAATGTCCATAATTTGTTATGATCCACACAGTCGAATGCCTTTGCATAGTCAGTAAAACACAGGTAAACATCTTTCTGGTATTTTCTTTCAGCCAGCATCCATCTGACATCAGCAATGATATCCTTGGTTCCATGTCCTCTTCTGAATCCAGCCTGAATTTCTGGCAGTTCCCTGTGGATATACTGCTACAGTCACTTTTGAATGTTGTTCAGCAAAATTTTACTTGCGTGTGATATTGATGATATTGTTCAATAACTTCCACATTCGGTTGGATCACCTTTTTTTGGGAATAGGCATAAATATGGATCTCTTCCAGTTGGTTAGCCAGGTAGCTGTCTTCCAAATTTCTTGGCACAGATAAGTAAGCACTTCCAGCACTGCATCCATTTGCTGAACATCTCAATTGATATTCTGTCAATTCCTGGAGTCTTGTTCTTTGCCAATGCCTTCAGTGCTGCTTGGACTTCTTCCTTCAGTACCATCAGAAGATAAAGGAGCCTAAATTTAAGTAAGATTTCCATATTTCACTCTAAGTGGTAAAATGTTATTAGTAGACTGTGATAAGTCGCATATATATAATACACAGAGCAACCACTAAGGAAACTATACAAAGAGATACACTCAAAAACACTATAAAATTGCTTAAACAAATACAATAGCAATGTAGTGTGGGGTTGATAACATATGTAAAAATAAAATGTATGACTACTATAGTAAAAAAGTCAGGAGGCAAGAAATCAAAAGATACTACTGTAAGGTTTTTACACTATGTGTGAAGTGGCATAATATCAATTGAACTATGGTAAGTTTAAGATGTACGTTATGATTCCTAAAGCACTAAAACACAAAACAAAAAGTTATAGTTCATAAGTCAACAAGTAGATAAAAGCAGGTGATAGCTTTTGATGTGTTAGCTTGGCTAGACTAAGCTATGAGTACAGAAGGGAAAATAGTGGTCATTTTGTGATATACACAGACCTTCTTTTGGTTATTCAATCAAACACTAATCTATGTGCTGTTTTGAAGGGATTTTGGAGATGTAATTAACTGACTTTAAGTAACAGATTATCCTGGGGGGGTCTGACTTAATCAGTGGAAGTCCTTAAAAAGAAGGCTCCAAACAGCAGTTGGGTTACAATTGTTCTCCTCTAGCTGGATCTTCCCTTCCAGACTGCCTGTGTCATAAGCCACTTCCTTGAAATAAATTTCTCTACCTATTTATCTATGTCTATGTCTATATATTGCCTAATTGTTCTGCTTCTCTCGTTGGTACAAATGGAATCATAAAATACATTCAATTAATTCAAAAGAAAATATTTTCTTAAAGGACCAGATAGTAAATATTTTAGGCTTGCAAGTCATACAGTTCTGTCACAGCTACTCAACTCTGACATTGTAGTAAAGAACCATAGACAATATATAAACAAATAAATGAGGCTTTATTCAAATAAAACTTTATTTAAAAATCCAGGTTACTGGTCCAGAGGCCTAGATAGACAGATCTGGAATATAAGAGAGAAAACACAAATTACCAATTTTAGGAATGACAAGGATGACATCAACACAGTTTGTGCACATAATAAAAGGAAAATAAGAGGATGTTATAACACATTTATAATTTGATAAATTAGATAATTTAGATGAAATGAACAAATTCTTGAAAGACACAAACTCAAAAAGAGATACTCTTAAAAGCCCTATATCTATTTTAAGAAATTGAATTTGTAGTTAAAAACCTGACAGTGAAAACTTTAGGTTCTGATGGCTTCAATGGTGAAATTTAATACACACTTAAGGAAGAAATACCAATTCTATACAAATTCATCAAAAAAATTGGAAAGGAAGGAATACTTTCCAACTCATTCCTTAAGGCCAGCATTACTCTGATACCAAAATCAGACAAAGACATTAAAAGAAATAAAAACTATACACCAATATTCCCCCTGAACATAGATGTAAAAATTCTAAAACAAAATTTTAGCAAATGAAATCCAACAATATATTAAAGTGATAATACACCATGTCTAAGTGGAGTTTACCCCAACAATGCAGGTGTTCTTTCAGAATTTGTAAATCAATCAATGTAGTCCTCCATAATAACAAACCAAAAATGAAACACCATATTTTCATCTCAATAACACTAAAATAGAAAACAAAGCATTTGGCAAAATCTAACATTGATTACACACACACACAAGCACACACAAACTCTCAGCAAGGTAGGAATAGAAGGAAATCTCCTCAGTGCAATAAAGGACATCCATGAAAGATCTACAGCTAACATCATACTCAGTGGTGAAAGACTGAATATCTTCCCCCTATGAAGAGGTAAAACTTTTCTTATTCACAGATTACATGATTGTCTACATAGAAAATCTGATATAGTCTGCAAAAGAACTACTAGAACTAATTGGTGAATTTAGCAAGGTTGCAGGATAAAGGTCAATATACAAAAATCCAATGTATTTTCATATACTAGAAACAAATAGTTGGAAATTAAAACTAAAAGCCAATGCCATCTACAATAGCATCAAAATATTAAATACTTGGGAATAAATCTACAAAAAGGTGTACAAGACCTGTATAATGAAAACTACAATACATTGTTGAGAGAAAATGAAGAGGACCTAAATAAATGGAGACATTTATATTGTTTATGAGTCAAGAGATTAAATTCTGTTAAAATATCAATAATCCCCACACTGATCTATAGATTCAACTCAGTCTTAATCAAAATTCCAGCACTTTTTGTAAAAATTGACAAACTGTACAGTTTCTATGGAACTGTAAATGATCTACAATAACCAAAAAAGAACTTTGAAAGAGAAGATCAAAACTGGGGAATTTCAAGACTTACAAAGCTACAGTAATCAAGACAGTGTGTTTTGATCACACAGATCAAAAGAACAGAATACAGAATTCAGAAATATATTCACAACTGAATTTTTACAAAGACATGAGGGAAATTTAGTGGAGAAAATATTGTCTTTTCTACAGATGGTGCTGAGACAACTGGATATCCACATGCAAGGAAAAAAAATTAAAATTTTGATCCATACTTCACATCATATACAAAAATTAACTCAAATTGTATCTTAGATCAAAATGTAAAACCTAAAACTATAAAATTCTAGAAAAAAGAATTTTTTTAAATTTTTGTTACTTTGGTTTGGCAATGATTTCTTAGATACAAACACCAAAAATGCAATCTATATAATAAAAAAATTGATAAATTGAAATTCAACAAAATTAAAAACTTCTACTCTTTGGAAGACACTGTGAGAGGAATGTAAAAACAAGCCACATACTGGGAGGAATTTTTTCAAATCCTATATCTGGCAAATGTCTTCTATTAAAAATATATTTAAAAATCTCAAAATTTAATGATAAGAAAACAAACAACCCAATTAAAAAATTAGTAAAACATTTCAACAGACAGTTCACCAAAGATATACTGGTTGCAAATAAGGACAACAAAAGATGCTCAATATCATCAGTCATTTGGAATATAAGTTAAAACCACAATGAGATACTACTACATTCATAGTACAAAGGCTAAAATTGAAGAGTGACCAAATGATGGCAAATATATGGAGAACTGGAACTCTTATACTGTACTGATGGGAATGTAAAATGGTGCAACTATTTTGGAAGACTGCTTGGCAGTTTCTTAAAAAGACAAACTTACACCTAACATAGGATCTAGCCATTCCATCCCTAGGTATTTACCCAAGAGAAAAGCAAATATATGTTTACACAAAGACTAGTACACAAATACATGTAGCAGCTTTATTTGTAATAGTCTAAAACTAGAAATAACCTTGATGTTCATTAACTGGTGAATGGATAAACAAAAAGCGTTACCTCGATACAATGGAATACTACTGAGCAATGAACTATTGATACACTCAACAACATGGATGAATCTCAAACTGATTATGATGAGTTAAAGAATTCAGACTAGAGGTGACGCCAAGATGGCAGCTTAGTCTCATGCACCATAACATCCCCCTGCACCAAAGACCAGAAAAAAAAAAAAAAAAACAAGCAAAACAGAAGCAGATAACAACCCGGGAACCCCAAACATCAAAAAAGGAGGTCTAAGGACTGAACCAAACACTGATTGGAAGGAATAAAGAAAGCAGTAAAAGAGGAGTAACACGGAACGGAGGAGCTCAGTCAGTCATCACTGCCCAATGCAGCTAACTTAGAACAAAGTCAGCAGCAACCTCCAGTGAAGAAACCAACAAGGCAACTTCATGACTTTCCCAAAAGGGACAGAGAACTTCTAAAGACACACGTAAATAAGCAGAGACAGGAGGGTGTCAGATCCAAAACCAGAGATATTCGGGAGCGGTGTCCCTTGACCTCGGGGTGAGCTGCGTGCACAAGGCAGTGGACCCACGGAGTGTTGGAGGGAGCTCTCACACCCAACTGGTCCCCAGGTGGCACTCCCTCCTTGCACTTGAGAGAGGATAGGTCCCGCTGGCTGGCATCCATGTATCCTAGCCAGAGGAATGAATTCCCCCTCAACCCATCCACCTGATTAGAGGCAGCAAAGAGTCCCATACCCTGACCACCTTGCCTGACTGGGGGACCATAACACAAGACTATCCTCTTGCCCCCTACCCTACCTAACCCCATCCACTACTCCCCTTGCCCACCCAACGAGTGAGACTAGGCGTGCCCTCATGCATGTGCCTGTGTGCCCCATTCCTGTGCTTCCCTGCTACCTACTCCCCCCCAAGAGCCTAGTAAAGGGCAGTGGCAGTGGGACAGCAAAAGAGCTCACCTGCTGCTCCCTCCTCCTTCCCCCATCTGGTGCAAGGTGGCACTTCTGTGCATGTATCTGCCAGGCACAACTCCATCCCTTAACCTGCCTAGCGAGGGGCAAAGAAACCGTGACTTTGTGCACATCCCACTACAGCCTCTTCCTCCCTTCCCTCCCCCACCAACTGACGCAAGGTGGCACCACTGTCCTTGCATTCACCAGGCACTATTCTCCCCCTTAATCTGCCCAGTAGGGGGCAGGAGATCTATGACTGTGTGCATATTCCCCCACAGTCCCTTCCTCCCTCCCCTTACCTGACACTAGGTAGCACCACTGTGCGTGCATCAGCTAGGCACAGCTTCATCCCTTAATCCACCCAGCAAGGGGCAGAGGAGCTACTACTATGTGCACACCCCCCCTGAGGTGCTTTCCTTCCTCCCCCTGCCCAGCAAAGGGCAAAAGAAGAGTGAGTGCATGTGTACCTACCCACTGCACCTTCCTCCCTCTTCCTGCCACTGACAGACAGATGCAGCAAGGCTGAGTGAACATCTGTCTGTCATTCCTTCCTCCCTACCCCTGCCCAGGAGAAGGTGGAGGTAGAGTGACTGTGTGAACTCCCCTTGCTGTCTCCTTTCTACCATTCACACCTCTTCCCCAACCAGTGAGAGTTGATAAGTATGCCCCCACTCACCCATCACATCCACCACATCAACCACTCCACCTGCATGGGGAGCATCAGTGTCTGCTCCTGAGCAATCGAACCAAAGACAGATGGAGGCCAAAGTCTAACTAGCCCACCCTCACCTGTCCACAAGATCAGTAAACAGCGATTCAAGCTCCCACATCTACATGCCACTCCACTCATCAAGACAGATAGGGAGAGTTCCAGCATGGCTAGTCCAGTGACCAGAGCCCCACTTCAGCCACACTAGCCAGGAATCACCAAAAAAAATGAAACAAAACAAAAAAACAGGACCTAGCAAACAATTATACAAAAAAAAAATGCAATAACCCCTTAATGTCCCAGAGACAACAGACAATAGAAAACCACCTAAAGAAGCAGGACAAGATGGCCCCAGCAAGTGATCATAATAAAGAGCCAGAAATCCTCCCTGAGGAAGAAAAAGTAATGGAGCTTCCTGATAAGGAGTTCAAAAGGCTTATGTGTAGGGTCCTCAGAGGAATCAAGGGAAACACAGACAAAACTATGGAGAACACAGACAAAATTTAGGAAGCATAGACAAAAACTAGAAGAATCCAGGAAAACAATACAAGAACAAAATGACAAAATAAATAGACAACTGGAAACAACACAGAAACAGCAATTAGAAATCCAGAAGCTTAACAATAAAATTGCAGAAATTGATAACTCAGTGGAAAGTCATAGAAGTAGAATTGAAACAATGGAAGATAGGGTCAGCAAAATAGAAGACCAATCCCTTGACACTAATCTGTTCAAGGAACAATCCAAAAAAAAAAAAGAATACAGAAAAATGAAGAAAGCCTAAGAGTTATGTAGGACACCATCAAGAGGAATAACTTACACATGATAAGAATCCCAGAAGGGGAAGAGTCAACAAAAAGTACAGAGAGAATTGTTGAATATATTGTCATGGTTTGAATTATATCCCCCCGAAAATGTGTATAACAGTTTTGCTGGGCCATGATTCCTGGTACTGTGTGATTTCCCTATGTGTTATAAACCTGCCTCTATGATGTTAATGAGGGAGGATGGGTGGCGGTTGTGTTAGTGAGGCAGGACCTGATCTACAAGACTGGATTGTGTCCTGAGGCAATCTCTTGAGATATAAAAGACAGAAGTGAGCAGTGAGACAGGGGGACCTCATACCATCAAGAAAGCAGTGCCAGGAGCAGAGTGCATCCTTTGGACCAGGGTCCCTGCACCAAGAATCTCCTAGTCCAGGGGAACACTAATGAGAAGTCCGAGAGAGAGAAAGTCTTCCCCTGGAGCTGACATCCTGAATTTGGACTTCTAACCTACTTTACTGTAAGGAAATAAATTTCTCTTTGTTAAAGCTATCCACTTGTGGTATTTCTGTTGTAGCAGCACTAGATGACTAAGACAGATATACTGACAGAAAACTTCCCTAATATCATGAAAGACGAGAAGATAACCATACAAGAAACACAATGAACCCCATACAGTATAGATCCCAATAGAAGGACACTGAGACATATCATAATCAAACTTTCAAAAACCAAAGACAAAGAAAGAATCTTGAAAGCAGCTCAGGAAAAACAAAAGATCACCTACAAAGGGGCATCAATAAGACTAAGTTCTGAATACTCAGCAGAAACCATGCAGTCAAGAAGGAAACGGGATAATATATATATAACCTTGAAAGAAAAAAAAAAACACAACTGCCAACCAAGAATTATATACCCAGCAAAATTATCCCTCAAATATGATGGTGAAATTAGGACATTTCCAGATAAGCAGAAATTAAAGGAATTTGTAAAAACTACACCAACTTTACAAGAAATATTACAGGGAATCTTTTGGATAGAAAACTAACAACACACCAAAACAACCTGAGATTAAAAGAAATGACAACATCAGACATATATCAACCCAGATAAAGAGCTCTCAAAAATAAAATTAAGGTAAAAGACAGAAAACAGGGAGCCAGAGACGTCAATCTGTAACTGATGACCACTTCAAAACATAAAGCAGGAATAAAGAGCATAGGTTTAGAACTTCCATATGGAGAGGAAATCAAGAAATAAATTATGCTTTAAACTTAGGAAGATAAAGGTAAATTTCAGGGTAACTGCAAAGAAAGTCAACAATCCTATTCATCAAAATATAAAAGAAGAAAATCATAAAGATTCAGCTACACAAAATTAAAAACAATGATGGATATGAAATGGCAAGTCACAGTTTAAAAAAAAGCATGGAAAATTAAACAGAATGAAGACACAATCAACACCATGAAAATAATAAGAAAAAGAAGAAAACGACAGCAATAATCTCATACCTATCGATAATCACACTGAATGTAAATGGCCTAAATGCACCAGTAAAGAGACAGAGAGTGGCAGAATGGATAAAAAAAAATGACCCATCAATATGCTGTCTACAAGAGACACAACCTTAGACACAAAGATATAAATAAACTAAAACTCAAAGGATGGAAAAAGATATATTAAGCAAACAATAACCAAAAAAGAGCAGGAGTGGCAATATTAATCTCTGATAAAATAGATTTTAAAGCAAAATCCACTATAAAAGACAAAGAAGGACATTATATAACGATTAAAGGGACAATCCACCAAGAGGACATAACCATAATAAATATATATGCGCCCAATGACAAAGCTCCAAAATATATAAAACAAACTCTAACAGCACTGAAAAGAGAAATAGACACCTCCACAATAATAATAGGAGACTTTAACACACCACTAACGCTAAGGACAGAACAACTAGAAAAAAGCTCAACAAAGACACAGAAGATCTATATACCACAATCAGTCAACTTGACCTCGTAGACATATACAGGGTACATCACCCAACAGTGGCAAAGTACACATTCTTTTCTCCAATGCTCATGGATCAGTCTCCAGAATAGACCACGTTTTAGGCCACAAAGCAAGCCTCAACAAATTCAAAAACATCAAAATAATACAAAGCATCTTCTCTGATCACAACGCTATAAAAGTAGAAATCAATAACAGGAAGAGCAAGGGGAAAAAAATCTAATAAGTGGAAACTAAATAACACCCTGCTTAAAAACTGCTGGGTAATAGAAGAAATGAAAGATGAAATTTAAAAATTTCTAGAATCAAATGAGAATGAAAACACAACACACCAAAACCTGCGGGACACAGCCAAAACTGCTCAGAAGTCAATTTATAGCAATAAATGCACACAGCAAAAAAGAAGAAAGGACAAAAATCAAAACATTAACCTTACAACTCAAACAATTAGAAAGAGAGCAGCAAAAGAAGCCCACAGTTACCAGAAGAAATGAAATTATATTAGAGCAGAAATAAACAGAGTACAGAAAAACAATAAAAAGAATCAACAAAACTAAAAGCTGTTTTTTTGAAAAGATTAACAGAATTGACAAACCACTGACCAAATTGACAACAAAAAAAAAATTGACAAAAGAAAAACACAGAAGGTGTATATAACCCAAATAAGAAATGAGATGGGTGACATTACAACAGAACTAGCTGAAATAAAAAGGATCATAACATACTACAAAACTTGTACTCCAACAAATTGAAAAACCTGGAGGAAATGGATAAATTTCTAAAAACACAACACCTACCTAAACTAACACAAACTGAGGTAGAAAATTTCAACAGACCTGTAACAAAAGAAGAAACTGAAGAAGTCATAAAAAAAAAAAAAACAACCAAAAAAAGTCCTGGTCCAGACAGCTTCACTGGAGAATTCTATCAAACATTCAGAGAAGAGGTGACACTAATTCTACTCAATCTATGCCAGAACACAGAAAAGGAAGGAATACTACTGAATTCATTCTATGAAGTTAGCATAACCCTAATACCAAAGCCAGCAAAGACACCACTAAAAAAGAAAACTACAGACAAATATCCCCATGAATATAGACGTGAATTTCTCAACAAAATCCTAGCCAATAAAATATAACAGTATATCAAAAAAATAATACATCACAAGTCAGATTCATACCAGGCATACAAGACTGGTTCAACATTAGAAAATCAATCAACATAATCCACCACATAAATGAAACAAAGGAAAAGAATCACATGATCATATCAATCGATGCAGAAAAGGCATTTGATAAAGTCCAACCCCCATTCCTGATAAAAGCTCTCAGCGAAATAGGAACAGAAGGGAAATTTATCAATATAATAAAAGGAATTTATATAAAACCAACAGCCAACATTATCATCAGTGGAGAGAATCTGAAAGCATTCCCCCTGAGAACAGGAACCAGACAAGAAAGTCCTTTATCACCACTCTTATTCAACATTGTATTGGAAGTCCTAGTGAGAGCAATAAGGCAAGAAAAGGAAATAAAGGACATCCACACTGGCAAAGAAGAAGTAAAAGTATCCCTATTCCCTGATGATATGATCCTATACATAGAAAATCCCAAGTATTCCACAAGAAAGCTAATGAAACTAATAGAAGTATTCAGCGAAGTGGCAGGATACAAGATTAACATACAAAAATCAGTTGGCCTCCTCTACATCAACAAGGAAAACTGTGAAAAGGAAATCAGGAAAACAATATCATTTACAGTAGCCCCCCAAAAGATAAAATAGTTAGGAATAGATCTAAATAGGGATGTAAAAGACTTATACAAAGAAAACTACAAAATGCTACTGCAAGAAACCAAAAGACACCTACATAAATGGAAAAACATACCATGCTCTTGGATAGGAAGACTTAACATTGTGAAAATGTCAATACTATCCAAAGCGATATATAGATATAATGCAGTCCTGATCCAAATCACAACAGCACTCTTCACTGAGATGGAAAAACTAATCACTGAATTTACATGGAAGGGAAAGAGGCCCCAAATAAGAAAAGCTTTACTAAAAAAGAAGAACAAAGTAAGAGGCTTCACACTACCTGATCTCAGAACCTACTATACAGCCGCACTAGTCAAAACAGCCTGGTACTGGTACCAAAACAGACACATACACCAATGGAACAGGATTGAGAATCCAGATGTAAATCCATCCACCTCTGGACAACTAATCTTCAACAAAGGACCAAAGGTTACTGAATGGAAAAGAGATAGTCTCTTCAACAAACGGTGCTGGAAATATTGGGTATCTGTAGAAAAATGAAACAGGATCCATACCTCACACCATACACAAAAACGAACTCAAAATAGATGAAAAACCTAAATATAAAACATAAACTGTAAAGATCATGGAGGAAAAATTAGGAACAATGCTAGGGGCAGTAATATATGGCATAAATAGATTACCAAACATAACTAAAAATGCACACACAGAGAAGGTGAACTAGATAAATGAGACCTCCTAAAAATTAAACGCTTATACTCAACGAAAGACTTATCCAAAAGTGTAAAAAGAGAACCTACAGATTGGGAAACAATTTTTGGCTACAACATATCCAACAAGGGTCTAGTCTCTAAAATTTATATAAAAATTCAACACCTCAACAGAAAAAAACAAATAATCCAATTAAAAAATTGACAAAGGATATGAACAGATACTTCACCAAAGAAAATATTCAGGCTGCTAAAAAACATAAGAAGAAATGCTCACAATCATTAGCAATTAGAGATATGCAAATCAAAACTACAATGAGATAACATTTCACCCCAATATTACTGGCACTAATCAAAAAAACAGAAAATAACAAATATTTGTGAGGATGTGGGGAGATTGGAACTTCTATACACTGCTGGTGGAAATGTAAAACAGTACAACCACTATGGAAAACACTATGGTGCTTCCTCAAAAAGCTAGAAATAGAAATATCATAGGATCCATCAATCTCACTCCTAGGTATATATCCTAAATAAAAAGAGCCATGACATGAATAGACATATGCACACTCATGTTCATTGCAGCATTATTCACAATAGCAAAAAGTTGGAAGCAACTTAAGTGTCCATCAACAGATGAGTGGATTAAGAAACTGTGGTACATATATACACTATGTAATGATAAAGAATAATGACAAAGCCAAAAAACATCTCACAGCATGGATGAATCCGGAGGGCTTTATGTTGAGTGAAATAAGTCAATCACAAAGAGATAAATATTGTATGAGACCACTTTTATAAAGTAATAACAAAAGGTTTACACACAGGGGAAAACAAAACTCTTTGATGGTTACCAGGGATGGGAGGCGGAGGGAGGGAAATTTACCAAAGACATAGTAGACACTAGTTAATATTGGTGAGGGGAAAGGCAATACACAACATGGGAGAAGTCAGCACAACATAACTAAGGCAAGAGAGGTCACTAAGAGAAACGCAGGAATAAAGGACAACTATGGTAACTACTGGAGCCCTGGTGGTGCAGTGGTTAAGAGTTCAGCTACTATCCAAAAGGTTGGCAGTTCAAATCCACTAGCTGCTCCTTGGAAACCCTGTGGAGCAGTTCTACTCTGTCCTATAGGGTCACTATGAGTCAGAATGGACTTTATGGCAATGGGTTTGGTATTCTTGGTTTTTTAATGGTAACTACTATAGCATAGACAAAGAAAAGCTCAATAATCATCAGTCAGAACAAGACCAGGGGCCAACATTGGAACAGACCATCAATTGCTCATATGCAAGTTCAAGATAGAACTGAAGAAAATTAGAACAAGTCCACAAGAGCCAAAGTATGACCTTGAATATATCACACCTGAATTTAGAAACCATCTCAAGAATAGATTTGATGCACTGAACACTAATGACCAAAAACCAGATGAGTTGTGGAATGACATCCAGGACATCAGACATGAAGAAACCAAGAGGTCATTAAAAATAGAAGAAAGAAAGAAAAGACAAAAATGGATGTCAGAAGAGACTCTGAAATTTGCTCTTGAACATCAAGTAGCCAAAGTGAAAGGAAAAAATGATGACATAAAAGAGCTGAGCAGAAGATATCAAAGGGTAGCTCAAGAAGACAAAGTAAAGTATTATAACGACACGTGCAAAGACCTGGAGTTAGCAACCAAAAGGGAAGAACACACTAGGCATTTCTCAAGCTGAAAGAACTGAAGAAAAAACTCAAGCTTCAATACTGAAGGGCTCTGGGGGAAAATATTAAATGACACAAGAATCATCAAAAGAAGATGGAAGGAATACACAGAGTCTCTATACCAAAAAGAATTAGTTGACATTCAGCCATTTCAGGAGGTAGCGTATGATCAAGAACCGATGGTAGTGAAGGAAAAGGCCAAAGCTTCACTGAAGGCACTAGCAAAAAACAAGGCTCCAGGAATTGACATAACAGCCATTGAGATATTTCAACAAACAGATGCAGTGTTGGACATGTTCACTGGTCTATGTCAACAAACTTGGAAGACAGCTACCTGGCCAGCTGACTGGAAGAGATCAATATTTATGCCTATTCCAAAGAAAAGTGATTCAACGGAATGTGGAAATTATGGAACAAATTCATTAACATCACACACAAGAAAAATTTTGCTGAAGATCATTCAAAAGCAGTTGCAGCAGTACATCAACAGGGAACTGCCAGAAATTCAAGCTAGATTCAGAAGACGACATGGAACCAGGGATATCATTGCTGATGTCAGATGGCTCCTGGCTGAAAGCAGAGAAAACCAGAAAGATGTTTACCTGTGTTTTATTGACTATGCAAAAGCATTCGACTGTGTGGATCATAACAAATTATGGATATTGAGAAGAATGGGGATTCCAGAACACTTAATTGTGCTCATGAGGAATCTGTACACAGACCGAGAGTCAGTTGTTCAGACAGAACAAGGGGATACTGCATAAAGTCAGGAAAAGTGTGCATCAGGGTTGTATCCTTTCACCATACTTATTCAATCTATATGCTGAGCAAATAATCTGAGATGCTGGACTATATGAAGAAGAACAGGGCATCAGGATTGGAGAAAAACTCATTAACAACCTGCATTATGCAGAAGACACAACCTTGCTTGCTGAAAGTGAAGAGGACTTGAAGCACTTACTGATGAAGATCGAAGACCACAGACTTCAGTATGGATTACACCTAAACATAAAGAAAACAAAAATCCTCACGACTGGAGCAATAAAGCAACATCATGACAAATGGAGAAAAGATTGAAGTTGTCAAGGATTTCATCTTACTTGGATCCACAATCAAAGCCCATGGAAACAGCAGTCAGGAAGTCAAACAATGCATTGCACTGGTCAAATCTGCTGCAAAAGACCTCTTTAAAGTGTTGAAAAGCAAAGATGTCACCTTGAAGACTAAGTCATGCCTGACCAAGCCATGGCATTTTGAATTGCCTCATACACGTGCAATGAATAAGGAAGACCAAAGAAGAATTGATGCCTTTGAATTATGGTATTGGTGAAGAATATTGAATATACCATGGACTGCCAGAAGAACGAACAAATCTGTCTTGGAAGAAGTGCAGCCAGAATGCTCCTTAGAAGCAAGGATGGCAAGACTTTGTCTCACATACTTTGGACATGTTATCAGGAGGAATCAGTCCCTGAAGAAGGACATCATGCTTGGTAAAGAAGAGGGTCAGTGAAAAAGAGAAAGACCCTCAGCAAGGTGGACTGACACAGTGGCTGCAACAATGGGCTCAAGCATAACAATGATTGTGAGCATGGCGCAAGACAGGGCAGTGTTTCGTTGTGTTGTACATAGAGTCTCTATGACTCAGAAGTGACTCAACAGCATCTAACAACAACATATCATAGACACTCCTAAAACAATAGAATCAGCAAACAATAATCTAGGAACTGATACGTAGATAGATGTGCAAAGAGGTGTGACAGGATAAAGGGAACATAACCACCAGCAGATACAGGCTCGGTGGTGGAAATTTCTAAATACATGACTGTAGGTGCTCCTCATATATTAATACAGACAATAGAGCACATAAATAGCACAGTCAGGGAAACCTCTTAGACATCACTAAACACCTCAAGGGATGAATTTTCCAGGCTTGAAGGCAAAGGACCATAGACTTGGGGGACATCTATGTCAATTGGCACAACATAGTTCTTAAAGACAATGTTCTACATCCTACTTTGGTTAGTAGCGTCTGAGGTCTTAAAAGCTTGCGAGTGGCCATATAAGGTAACAACTATAGGTCTTTTCTAGTCTGGAGAAAAGAAGAGGGAAAAAAAAACTAAGGACTCAAGATAGCAATTACTCCAGATGACTTATGGACCACATGAACCACAGCCTACAGGACCCTGAGATCAGAAGAGCTAGACGGTGCTCAGCTACCACTACTAACCACTCCGACTGGGATTACAACAGAGGATCCCAGACAGAGTGGGAGAAAAATGTAGAACAGATGATCAAATTCACAAAAAAGACCAGACTTACAGACAGCAGGAACCTCCGAGACTATGGCCCCCGGACATCCTTCTAAATCAGAATTGAAGCCACTCCCAAAACTCACCTTTCAGCCAAAGATTAGGCAGGCCTATAAAACAAACAATAACACATGTGAGGAACATGCTTCTTAAATCAATCAAGTATATGAGCTCAAATGGGCAACACCTGCCCAAATACAAAGAAGGGAAAGCAGAAAGGGGCAGGAAAACTGGATGTTGGAACCAGGGAACCCACGGTGGAAAGGAAAATGGAGAGAGTGCCGCCACAATGCAGGATTGCAACAAATGTCACAAAACAATTTGTTATGAGTGAGAAACAAAAAGAATTTGTTCTGTAAACTTCTCACCTAAATCACAATTTAAAAAAAGAAAAGGGAGAAGAGGGAAAAAAAAAAAAAAGAATTCCAGACCCTCCCTCAAAAAGTACCTGTTACATGATTCTATTTATATAAGATTCTAGAAAATTCAAGCTGATTTATAGTGACAGAAAGCAAATCAGTGGTTGCCTGGGTGAGAGAATGGAGTGGAGGGAGGGACTATAAAGGGACATGAGGAAACATTTGGGGGGAATGGAGATGTTTATTGTCTTAATAATGGAGATGATTTCACAGATACATACGCATGTCAAACTTATCAAGTTGTATACTTTAATCATATAATTGTATGTCAATTATATAATAATAAAGATGTTGAAAATATTTCAAAATTGTACAATGAAACAGATGGAATTAATTTCAAAAATATATTTATTTAATCCAGTTTTTCTAAAACATTATCATTTCAACATATAATATACAAAACTATTAAATTTAAATGTAAATTAACTACAATTAAATAAATTGAAAAATTCAGTTCCTCGTCACACTAGCCACATTTCAATGCTCAATAGCCATATGTGGCTAGTGGCTACTGTGTGGGACAGTGCAGAATAAAAAGCATAGGCCAGTTTAATTCTTCATATAGTTGCTACCCACCTACAACAAACACTGACGCTTCCATATATAGCAGTATAAAGAGAGGCAGTCATCTCTCTGCTTTTCTCCATGTCCTAACACTTCATTTTTAGAAAGATATTTGCAAATGGAATTTTGGGAACAGCTGGATGTGTTCAGTTGGTCCTAGCCCCTCAGACCCCATCTCCCCTCTGCACTGGAAGCCTCTAAAGCTCCCGGAGAGCCGTCTTACTCTCACAGTCTCAAGTTCCCCTGTTCAGTCTGACATGTCTCCTGTGCCTCATCCGGGTCCTGTGCAGTCATACGTGACCTTCCCGCTGCCCATTCCAGGAGGGTTGCCCACATAATGCCCATACCTCAGCAGTGCCACCAGGGCCCCTCTTTCCCCTGCAGACCCTGTTTTATTCTCCCAACTACAGACCTCTGGAATTTCCTCCCTCCCAAACAGCAGATTATGTGAAAAACAGCAAGGTTGATGGAAAAAAAATAAGGTTTTACAACAGCAAACCTTTCTTTTTGTAGAGTCAGAAGTGAGAGTGACTCTCCAAAGAAGTCCAATAAGTAGAGGGCAATTTAAGGTGATCATTTCAGCCTGAAACACTATTTTCATGCATGGAAATCTGACACTAGATATTGAGAGCTCTACTAATTTCTTTAGTTTATATTAGACACATAATAAGATCACATTGTTGTACACACACTTACAGGGCATCTTTTCCTCTCTTTTTTGCCAAATTAAGAAAAATAAGTCTCTGGTGCCTTGTAATGGGGAAAAACTGTTATCACTGGAGCCTGATTTATTGCCTTGGTCACAGGGAGGAGGGTCGGAGGTGGCACCTTTGTGGGTTTTGTTTTCTTAGACATTTTCTTCAAACAACAATTAAAATGAGATTTTGTGTCCACCCTTCCGTCATCTCTCTGCCTAGCATGTTCTCTCCCAACCCTTCCTCCAACGGGCTTTGGAAGAGAAAAGAATGGATAGTCCTCACTTCCCACCGATAATAGATGATAGAAATATGTACAGGACATGGAATGGGGAAATAGAAGGGGAGGGGCTAAAACTAGGACTTACATTATCTATTTAACCCAAGCAATTTCCCAAACAACCACACTCCCACACTCCCATGAGGCTTTCTATTCCTTTCCAATTTGTGATTCTGGGATCACCCTTAACAGAACCCTGATGATGCACACATTCTTACTAGAGTCAATGCTCAACCTTTTCTCGGTTTAAAGTTTCAAACCCCACTCTTCACTGCAGGAGTGTCTGATTCCTATCACAGGTGATGGGGGCAAACGTAATTAACATTGTGCTTTACAAGAACCACTAGGAGAACTTGACATGTGTCCCCTGCAGATCGAAGGTGAAAGAATGTGTACCTGACTCATATCTGGAAAGGCAAGATGCACACAGAGGTGACTATATCAGGAAGGGCCTAAACTGTCATAGGAGTTTTCCATGATTTGGACCTCTAATTTTAGAAAGAAAATCTATTGTGTCACCTTAAAAGGGACTCTGCCTGGTAGGCAGCGTGGAAGAGCAATCCTTAGATTGTTTGTGTACCAGCAGATACTTCACTTGACAATAATAATACTTCACTGGACAACCACTGGTATGCAAACTGTATATGAGCTTTTAACATATGTGCAGCTTATATCTGAGGCATTCTTCTAGGCTCTAGGACACAAGTGTGAACCAGCTCCAATATGAAGCATGTGGTAACCACGTAAGTACCCAGTTGGTGACGTGATGGTGAGCTATTCCACATGATAATGACAGGGAGTTGCAGACTGTATTGGAAGATCATGGTAATGCCATGGTAGCCACAGTGATAATATATGAGTTTGAAGATTCTCAACCATTAATGTTGAAGTGGATAACAAATGTTTTAAACCACTAAGTTACAATTACTCAAATATATATTTTATATCATATTTCTTGATCCATATCATGGATCAGAAAACCTATAAAATGCATTTAGAAAATGCTGACACAGCATCAAGATGCAGCAAAGCAAAATGGGGTTACAGTAGCCAAACTCCAGAAACATCATTAAATCAGAAAGTTTAGGTCTGAGACATTCTTTATAAATAATCTTTTACTATAGTAATGAATGTCCCTTAACTTTGCTTCCTAGTCTGTCCTGGTCTGGACGCTCCACTGAAACCTGTTCACCATTCCAGTGGCACAGCTCCCACCATCATAGCAACATGCAAGCCACCATAGTACGACAAACTGACAGACAGGTGGAGGAAGAAAGGCCTGGCTATTTGCTTCTGAAAATTAGCCAATAAAAACTCTATGGATCATAACAAAATATTGTCTGAGGTAGTGCTGGAAGATGAGCCCCCTAGGTTGAAAGGCACTCAAAATGCACAATGGCTGCAGCAATGGACTTCAGCGTACCAATGATTGCGAAGATGGAGCAGGACCAGGCAACATTTGTTCTGCTGTATGTGGGGTCTCCATGAGTTGGAGCCAACTAGATGGTAACTAACAACAACAACAACCTTGCTTCATCCTCTGTGCATTTATCACCCTTGGAAAACTTGTTGAGTGGAGAGATAGTCTGTGGGAAAAATTCAAGTATTGCTGGTTTCCTGGCCAGACCCATCATCCTTTAACCCCTTAATTACACCCATACATTCCCAACAGTCTATCTCCAAGAAGTTTATAAACTTCTTAAAGAAAGAACTGTGTCTGTCATTTTTATTGTCTTCAAGAGGGGCTTCATTTTGCCCAATTAATAAATTAGCAAATAAACATTATTTTATACTCAATTTAGCTGTTGACTCTGCCCAACCCTAGTCAATGGTGTTTTAGTTATGCCACATTTTATAATCTGCATGAAATGATTTTATAATATTTCTAGAGTGCATGAAGTATAACAATTGTCTATTTACGTTTCCTGCAGTTGACCACAAGTTGCAAGAGAGAGGCAGGGAATAAGGAAGAGAGTGAGAGGCCTTACATGAAAGAATTTAGGACATCAAAGACAAACTAGACCTAATTAAAAAATAAATAAATAAACAATAATACCTAACATAGATTGTTGTTCTTGTTAGCTGCTATTGAGTTGGCCCCCAACTCATGGCAACCGCATGCACAATGGAAGGAAATGCTGCCCAGTCCTGTGCCATCCCCATGATTGGTTGTGGATCAAACCATTATGATCCAAAGGTTTTTCACTGGCTGATTTTCAGACGAAGATCGCCAGGCCTTCTTCCTAGTCCATCTTAGTTTGGAAGCTCCGCTGAAACCTGTTCAGCATCATAGCAACATGCAAGTCACCATTAACAGATGAGTAATGGCTGTGCATGAGGTGCATTGGCCAGAAATCAGACCCAGGTCTCTCAAAAAGAAGGCAAGAGTTCTACCACTGAACCACCAATGCCTCTAACATAGATTAAGCACTTCTTATTTGCCAGTATTATGTCACAATACTCAACTCAGTGAGGTAGATGCTGTTATTTTCTTGGAAAGGTTGAACAAATTGTCCAAGTCACACAGTTATAAGTGAAAGATCTGAGATTGGAATCCAGGCTCTTACATTTCACCTTCTGGAGGGCTACCTTTTGAGTCTACAAGGCTTTTAATGGCAAATTATATCAGTTCAACAGTGAAAAAACAAACACCATTGTTTGGCATTGTGGTGTACAGTCACTGGATTGGATTTATCAAGACTAAACATTCTTTTTCCCCTAACTCAGAGAAACCACAAAGTCACTTTCATTTCATTCCCCAGACATATTTCAGAATGCTCCACTCCAGAGGGGACTCACAGATCCCAGGGCAAGGCTTTAGTGCCAATCCTGCTCTTCACTTTATTTAACTGTGGGTTCATCTGAAACAGCATGATGGTTAAAAAGGCTATGAGGGAAATCATTTCAAAGTTGCATACCATATACACCCATATGTAGCTCACAGCCTGTTAATAAGTACATCTCTTAGAACTGCAAAATAAGTGCAGTGAGGCAAACAGCCCTCCAGAGCAGATGAAAGAAGTGCCAAACACTCTCCCAGATGCTTCATGGTCATTACAAACCAGCAAAGCCAGGGGCCTGCCTATGGGAGTCTCCTGTCCTGGGGTCTAGATATAGAAACAGTAATTTTGTTCGTTTCGGTCAAAAATAATCTTGTGTTGAGACTTCCAGGCAACATGGCGCTATAGTCAGAAGCACCACATTGTTCCTCCACAGCAAAGATCAGAAAAACTAAGTCAAACAGAGTCACATGTCAATCCTGAAACCCTAAGCATCAAATGAAGACGTAAAGAACTCAGCCAAGCACCAAATGGAATAAGAAACTGACTGAGAACAGAGAGCGAGGACAGATACATGCAAAGGTCCTCTATCAGCTACTGGAGTATGGATCCACCAACTTGGACTCCTATCGGAGATCAGCGAACAGGGTGTAGGAGACAACAGCTTCAGGGAGCTTCCAGCTGGAGACAGAACAACCAGTAACCAGAGATATAGGCTTTCCCACCCCCCACCCTTCTTCACCCCCACTTAGCATTCTCTGCTTCCTGCAGCCACAGTCTCTTAGCCAGGAAGCACCAGCTTCACCCTGGTGTCACTTGGATTCCACCCGCCCACACTGGCCAGCTCCCTGAGTGCCTTTTGTTGGCTGCTGGTGTTCCTTTTTTCTGCATCTTTAGATTTCTTCTTTACCTCTCACCACCTCCCCTCCTTTCTCTCAAATACCTGGCTTTGTGCGCCAACTTTGCTTCTTCCTGAAAGGCTGGGATACTCCACACAACTGTGAAACATCTTCCTGGCCATTGTTGCCACACTGGTGGGACCCCCGGGGCTTTTTTGTTTGTTTGTTTGCTCTGATTTCTTCTGTTTTGATTTGTTTGTTTGTTTTCTTTTTCTTTTCTCAGGTTGGGAGGCCCTTCTAGCAGGGCAGTACCACAGGGCTAGGAAGCTAAAGCATAACTCGGTGCAGATGCATAGGGACATCCCTGGGGAAATTTCTTTTTTCTTATTTTTTGGTTTTCTTTTTGGTGTTTTTTTATTTTTTGTTTTGTTTCGTTTTCTTCTCTCTCTTATTCCCTTTTTGTCTTTCTTCATTTCCAACATCTTTTTTTTTTTTAATTGTACTTCAGGTGAAGGCTTACAGAACAAATAGTTTCTCGTGAAACAGTACTACACATGTTGTTTTGACATTGGATAACAACCCCAAAACATATCAACCCTCTAACTTCTCAACCTTTTTTTTTTGGTGAAAATACACATAGCCAAAGGTACACCATTTCAAAACTTTCTACATGCACAGTTCAGTGACATTAACTACGCTCTTCCAATTGTGCTGCTATTCTCACTTAAGATGAAGGCTTACAGAACAAAATAGTTTCTCATTTAA
>NW_004443976.1:2445667-2447269 GCF_000243295.1 Trichechus manatus latirostris | reverse complement strand
TTCCAATTTTTTGTCTGTATTTTCCATGAATTTGTCTATTTTTTCCTCATGTTTGTCAGCTTTTTGCCTCAGTTCTTGGAGAATTCTGAGTATTAGAGATTTGTATTCCCTATCAGGTAGTTCTAGTGCATTTTATTCCACGGGAGAGTCATCTAGTGTTTTATTTTGGACCTACTGTAACCATCCTGTCATGTTGTGGTAAATGTTTTGATATTGTCCGCTGTCTTCGGGGCATTCAGTAGTTATTTTTCTCGTTTATTGATTGTCGATTTATTTGTTGCGTCCCTTTTTTAACAAAAAATTTGACTATGTCTGAGTAGGTGGACTGTGTGTTCTTTGTTGTTTGCTCATCTGTGGGTACAATACTTTTCACCTCCTTCTCCAGCTGGGAGGGTCAGTCACTCAGATATGGTACGGCAGGACAGGTCTAGCTGAAGAGGAGTTACCGGGATGGGTTGTTTGTGGCACTTACTACAGCCACCAGAGCGGGTTGGTAATCAGTGCAGGGCAGGTTCCAGTAGGCCATGCTTGTGCTGCTTGGTGGGATGTCAAGCACCTGGTGCAGGTAGGCAGGATGCAGCAGGGAGATTGTTATGTGTGGAGCTATGATGGATATGGGAGAGAGGAGAGAGGAACCGGAGCCAAAAACATACAAACAAACAAAAAAGAATGCTAGGGGAGCTTGCTGTTGGAGTGGAGAAATGAGAAACCCCTGTTTGCTGGTCTCCGATAGGAGCCCAAGATGGCAGATCTGCGCTGCGTTAGCTGGTAGGGGACCTCTGAATGAATCTCTTCTCCATCTCCATTCTCTGTCAGTTTTCTCACTCCAGGTGGTGCTTGGCTGAGTTGTTTATTTCTTCATTTGATGTTTTAGGGTTTCAGGATTGTTGTATTCTCTGTTCGGCTTAGTTTTTCGGATCTTTTCTGTGGAGGGACAGCATGGTGCTTCTGCCTAGAGCACCATTTTGCCAGAAATCTCCATTTCCAACTTCTTGATTTAATCATTTTTTCTTTTTTCAATTTTTGTTTTTCCTCATTTCTCAGTCTCTCATCTCTCCACTCCAATAGCACTCTTTTTCATGTGTGTGTATGATTTTGGCTCCCTTTCCTCTCTCCTCTCTCTCATCTTTCCCATACCCATCTTAGCTCCACACATCACAATCTATCATCGCCTTCCTGCCTAACTGCACCGTGGACTGAACATCACACTCCAAAGCAACACAGGCACGGCCTACTGGAACCTGCCCTGCACTGATTCCCGGTCCACACTATCAGCTCTGTTACGTGCCACAAACAACCCATCCCAGCAACTCCTCTTCAGCTAGACCTGCCCTGCTGAACCATATCTGAGCGACTGACCCTGCCAATTGGAGAAGGAGGTGAAAAGTATCCTGCCGAAAGATGAGCATACAACAAAGAACACACAGCCCGTCTGCTCAGACGTAGCCAAATAAAACAAAAAAGCAAGATTAAACAAACAAATCTACAATCAATACTTGAAGAAAATAACCATTGAATGCCCTGAAGACAGCAGAAAATACCAAAACATTTACAAAAACAGGACAGGATGTTTCCAGTAGGCATCCAAAATAAAACACCAGA
>NW_004443976.1:2432738-2443135 GCF_000243295.1 Trichechus manatus latirostris | reverse complement strand
GATAAGGGTGATGGAATAATTTGGAAAAGGATAGTGAGAATAGCAGCACAACTGGAAGAATGTAATCGATGTCACTGAATTGTACATGTAGAAACGTTCAAATGGTGTAACTTTGGCTATGTATATTTTCACCAAAAAAGGTCCTCAAGGTCGAGAAGGGAGAGTGTTGACATGTCATGGGGTTGTTAACCAATGTCATAGAACAATATGTGTACTGACTGTTTAATGAGAAACTGTTTGTTCTGTAAACCTTAATCTAAAGTACAATAAAAAAAATTAAAAAGAAAAATACCACAGGAGTCCAAAAGGGCAGCATTTGCCTAAAAATAAAGTTCAGAAAGCAGGAAGGGGCAGGAAAGATGGGCGAATGGAAATGGAGAACCCAGGGAGGAAGTTGGTAGAGTGCTGTTACATTGAGGGGATTGCAATTAATGTCACGAAACAAAATATGTATAAATTGTTGAACGGGAAATTAATTTTCTCTGTAAACTTTCACCCAAATTACAACAAATTATTTAAAAAAAATTATCTTGTACTTAGTGCACAAGTATAGCTGAGCTGGGAGAGGAGGAACAAAGGAGAAAGTAGTCCTCCCGTTCTTTTACCTAACCAGGGCTCCCCCTGCTGGAAATCTATTATGCATTAGAAATGGCTCCTTCTTGAATTGGCTATTTAGTACTGAAACAAGAAAAGCACCCATAATTTAAACTGATATTACCAGTCCACATAGGTAATGAGAGCCTTTCTAATAATTTTGGAACTAAAGCACTGAGTTAGTAAAGTATAAGAATATTTGTCTGCTTCAAGGTAGAAAAGATGCTAGATAAGTCTTAGAAAAATTTTTAATTTGTCAGAGCTAAATACCTAAAGGCACCCAAAGACCCAAAGGAGTCAAGGGGATGATTTTACTCAACACTCTGAAGGGCAACAAGGAAATGCTTCTTGGCTGCAATCCATCTGTGATGTGGACTCACTATACATTTCTCAGAGATTTAGGTTGTAACTAATCGCATATGTACATCAAGATGACTTCCAGGAGGGAGGGACAAGATGACAGCATAAACAGTTGCACCATAATGTCTCCCTACAACTAAGCCAGTGAACAACAAATAAAAATTAGCAGACAGAAATTTCAGAGCTCCAGGCAGCAGTTAAAGTGTTGGAGAACCGAAGTCAACCCCGAATCAGAAGAGAGACAGAGCAGCTATGGGGAAAAGGCTGAGATTCACTGACCACCCTCACCCTACCTGCCAACTCCACTTACTGTGGCCGTTTTGGAACATGAACAGGCAACACCCCTAAACAAAGAAAACAGGATGGGAACCACACTGAAGACACAGACTCAGAGATTCTAGATAAATAGCCTTGGAAAGAAGTGACAAGAAGGGTAAGGTGCCTTCGCAGTTAGGGTAGAACTGAGAGACTGTAGCATATCAGCACAACATAGATTTGAAATATGGGAACCAAGGAAAGTGTAGCCCAAATAAAATGTTTCAGATTGGCAGTGGGAATTCACTAGCAGAGGGGAGGGAAGCTGGAATGCACACTTGGGGAGGGGCACAGGGAAGCTGAAACAGCGTGGGTGAGTGCTATTGTGTTTTATTGTGAAAGAAGTGGGAGGGCACTAGGACCTTAGTGCGTAGACCAGCCACAGGACCCATCCATCAGCCAGTGAGAAACATACATCAAACAGCCAGCCCACCAAACAGCCAGCCCACGGGAACAAATAAGCTCCCTATTTAACAACCAGACACTGTGGGACAGCCTGTTCAGGGTTTCCCATGAAGGGAGAAAATACTACCTGCCACTTCGGAAAAGTCATGCCCCACCCCTTCTACCCACTGATAGCAGAAAAGTCCAGTGCCTGCACAGTCAACCACAAAGGAAAAGCCACATCTTACTCCTAAAGACAGATACGATGAAATCCCATCCCAGTGTTGCAGTTGCCTCAAGAAAGCCACACCCCACCACACAAACTGCAGAAAGAAGCTCATACCCCAATAACATCAACTACTGTGGGGCAAACCAGCCACAAAATCACCCAAACCTGGCACCCAGAGACTTAAAATTTTGCAAAACACTAAAATCTATGGAGCCAGAGTAGAGAGGAGAGGTATGCATCTCCAGAACAGCTGAGTCAAAGCTGAAAGAACCAAAGGGCCAGAGTGCCCTCTAGTGAAACTTAGGAGAAGAAGGTAGAAATAAAGGGTAAAAAATTCCTGCAAATACAGAAAATTCTCAGTTCCAAATTATCACCATAAGATACTCAAGTGTCCCATATTCAACAAAAAATTATAAAACATACAAGATCACAAGACAAGATGGCCCCATCAAAAGAAAACTATCAAGAAGCAGAAAACTCTCCAGTGGAGATAAGGATAATTGCAAAAATAGAGAACCTCCAGATAATAATGCTAAGTATATTCAAAGAAGCTAAGAACACACAGAAAACGAACAAATAGAGATCAGAAAAAATGAGAAACTCAATAAGGGGATTTAAAGTATTAAAAAAGAGAGAGAAATATTAAACTGAAGAATAAAATAATTGCATTGGAAAATGCAAGATAAACAGAAGGTACAATAAGCAAACTAGAAGATAGGATAACTGAACTTATCAAGCCTCAAGAGAAACAAGAGAAAAGAACAAAGAAAAGTGAACAAAACCATTTGAAACTGTGGGATTCAATTAAGAAATCCAACATTAAAAGTTTTGGATTTCCAGAACAACAGGATAGTAACAAATATATAGAAATAATTTTCCAAGAGATAACAATAGAGAATTTCACAGACCTGATTGAGCAATCAACTCTGCAAATCCAGGAAGCTAGGTGAACTCCAAGCAGAAGGAATACGAAAAGGTCTACACCAAGACACATTGTAATAAAATTCTTGGAAATCAAAGACAAAGAGAGAATTCTGAAAGCATCAAGAGAATAATATAGTATAACATATGAAGTGTCCTTCATAAGAATTAGGGTGTGATTTCTCCTCAGAAACCCTGGAGGTCAGAAGACTATGAAATATTGAAAGAAAACAATTATCAACCAAGAATTCTTTGCCCAGCAAAGTTGCCATTCAAAAATGATGGGGAAATCAAGACATTTTCAAATAAATAGAAGCTGTGAAAATTTGTCACTACCAGACCTGCTTAGTAAATATTACTTAAGAGAGTTTTTCAGATAGAAAGGAAAGAACACTAGGCAAATATTCAAATGTGTACATGGGAAAGAAAGAAAAACAAAAACAGAGAGAACTCCAGTAAATATAAGGACACAAGTATACGATATTTCCAAGAGTAAAGTTAGCAGTTAAGTTCCACAAACAATACAATTTCAAGTGAGTAAGAAATAAGTACCAATTAAACCTATCAGATACAGGATGTATAATGATGTTACCGGAAACTCAATGACAGAAATGGAGGAGGGAGAAGCAAAACAGAAACAGAGTTTTAGTAGGTTAATGTTGTATGTTACTTGTTGCTTGTATGTTAAATATTGGCATCAAGCTGAAATACGTTGGTGCAATCACCAGTTGTTCAATGTAATGTTTGTGGTAACCACTAAGAAAACACTTAGAAAATATACACAGAAGAGAATAGGAGAAAAATAAAAAAGACTTAACACAAAAAAGCAGCTAAACACAAAAATAGCAAAAGTATGGAAATAGTGGGACAAAGAAGATACAATACACAAAAAATAATTAGCAAAATTAATGAAGTAGGTCCTTCATTTTCTGTAATTACCTTAAGTGTAAATGGTGTTAACTCTCCATTTACAAAAGCAGGGAGTGAGAGAATAGATTTAAAAACCAAACCAAACAAACAAAAACATGATCTATCCTTATGCTGTCTACATGAGACACATCTTAGGTCCAAGAATACAAATAGAATGAAAATAAAAGGATGGAAAAGAATATTCCATGCAACTAGTAAACAAAAAAGAGCTGAGGTGGTCATACTGATATCAGATAAAATGAACTTTACATTAAAATCTATTGTAAGAGATGAAGAAGGACATTACATAACAATAGAAGAGTCATTTCATCAAGAAGACATAACAATTATAAATATATATGCACCTAACATCAGTGCTCCAAAATATATGAAACAAATACTAACTGATATGAAAAGAGTAATAGACAACTCCACAATAGTAGTTGGGGACTTCAATACACCTCTTTCAATTCTGGACAAAACATCTAAAAAGAACAGTAAGGACACAGAGGACCTAAACAACACCATAAAACAATCAGACCTAATGGACACATATGAAACACTCCACCCATCATCAGAACAATACACATTTTTCTTCTGTGCACATGGATCATTTTCCAGAATAGACCATATGGTAATCCACAAACAAGTCTCAACAAATTTAAAATTATACAAAGTATCTTCTCTGGTTACAAAAGAATCATATTAGAAATTAACAGCAGAAGCAAAACTAGAAAACACACAAAGTCATGGAAATTAAACAATAAACTGTTAAACAACCATTGGGTCAAGGAAGAAATCAAGAATGAAATAAAAAAAAATACCTGGGGATAAGTGAAAAGGAAAACACATCCTATCAAAACTTACAGGATGAAGTGAAGGCAGTTCTCAGAAGGAAATTTATAACAATAAGTGCCTATATTAAAAAAGAAAGGTCTCAAATCAGCAGTTTAGCTCTATAACTTAGAAACTAGAAAAAGAACAAACTAAACCTAAAGCTACTGGTAGAAAAGAAATAATAAAGATCAAATTAGAAGTAAATGAAATAGAGAACAGAGAAACAATAGAGGGAATCAACAAATCCAGAAGCTGATTCTTTGAAAAGATTAAGAAAATCACCAAAAGCTAGCTAGGCTGAAAAAGAAACAAAGAGAGAAGATGCAAATAGTCAAAATAAGAAATGAATGTGGCAACACTACAACTGACCCAACAGAAGTAAACAAGATCATAACAGAATACTATAAACAACTGTACCCCAATAAAAGCGATAACTTTGATGAAATGGACAAATTCCTAGAAGCACATAGCCTACCTAAACCCGTTGCCATTGAGTCCATTTCGACTCATAGCAACCCTATACTAAACTGACTCAACTGACCCATACAATGTGAAGAGATTGAATCAGTAGAAAAAGCCTCTCAACAAAGAAAATTCTGAGACCAGACAGCTTCACTGGGGAATTCTACCAAACATATTGGGAAGAACTGACAGCCATCCTGTTAAAGAAGGGATACTCCCTAATTCTTTCTATGATGCCAGCTTAATCTGGTATCGAAGTCAGACAAAGACACCACAAAAAAAGAAAACTCCAGACCAGTATCCTTTATGAATACAGATGCCAAAATTCTCAGCAAAATACTAGCAAACAGAATCCAACAGCATATTAAAAGAATTATGCATTATGATCAACTGGGATGTATCCTAGTAATGCAAGGTGGATTAAATATTAGAAAATCAGTCAATGTAAAACAACACATTAATAGAACAAATTAAAAGAACCACATGATTATCTCAATTGATGCAGAAAAGGCATTTGATAAAATCCAGCACCTCTTCTTGATAAAAATTCTTAACAAGATAAGAATAAAAGGGAAGTTCTTCAACATGATTTAAGGCATTTATGAAAAATGAACAGACATTATATTCAATGGAGAGAGACTGAAAACTTTCCCCTTGAAAACAGGAACAAGACAAGTATGCCTACTCTCACAACTCCTATTCAGTATTGTATTGGAAGTCTTAGTAAGAGCAATAAAGCAAGGAAAAGAAATAAAGTGTGTCCAAATTGGAAAAGAAGAAGTAAAACTATCCCTATTAGCAGATGATATGATCCTATACATAGAGAACCCCAAAGATTCCACAAGGAAACTACTGAAACTAATAGAAAGATTCAGCAGAGTAGCAGGAAACAAGGTCAATATACAAAAATCAGTTGGATTCCTATACACCAACAAAGAGAACTTCGAAAAGAAAATCAGGAAAATAATACCATTTATAATAGTCCCTAAAAAGATAAAATACTTAGGAATAAATCTAATCAGGGGCATAAAAGACATACACACACAAAAAAAAAAACCCTACAAAACCCTACTGCAAGAAAACAAACGAGACCTACGTAAATGGAAAAATATACCATGCTCATGAATAGGAAGACTCAACATTGTGAAAATGTCAATTCTATCCAAAGCCATCTATAGATACAATGCAATCCCAATCCAAATACCAACAGCATTCTTTAATGAGATGGAAAAACTAATCACCAAGTTCATATGAAGAGGAAAGAAGCCATGGATAAGCAAAGTACTATTGAAGGAAAAAAAAAACAAATTAGGAGACCTCACACTACCTGATCTCAGAGGCTACTATCCAGCCACAGTAGTCAAAACAGCCTGGTAGTGATATAATGACAGACACATAGACTAATGGGACAGAATTGAGAACCCAGATGTAAATCCATCCACCTATGGTCACCTGATCTTCAACAAAGCCCCAAAGTCCATTAAATGGGGAAAAGACAGTCTTTTTAACAAATGGTACTGGCAAAGCTGGATGTCCATTGTAAAAAAATGCAACAGGACCCATACACAAAAACTAACTGAAAATGGATCAAAGGCC
Source organism: Trichechus manatus latirostris (assembly GCF_000243295.1). Lineage (NCBI taxonomy): Eukaryota > Metazoa > Chordata > Mammalia > Sirenia > Trichechidae > Trichechus > Trichechus manatus. The sequence continues at coordinate 2,436,528 of NW_004443976.1, read as the reverse complement.
TAAATATAAAACCTAAAACAATAAAGATCATGGAAGAAAAAGTAGGGACAACGCTAGTGACCCTAATAAACTAAAAAACCTGTTGCCGTAGAGTCGATTTCGACTCATGGGGACCCTAATACATGACATAAATACAATACAAATGATAACTAATAATGCACAAACACCAGTAGATAAGCTAGATAACTGGAAGCTCCTAAAAAATTAAACAATTATGCTCATCAAAAGACTACACCAAAAGAGTAAAAAGAGAACCTACAGACTGGGAAAAAAAATTTGGCTATGACATATCCAACAAAGGTCCAATCTCTAAAATACTTCAACGCTTCAACAACAAAAAAACAAATAATCCAGTTAAAAAATGGGCAAAGGATATGAACAGACACTTCACTAAAGAAGACATTCAGGTGGCTAAAACACACACTCACCGTCATTAGTCATTAGAGAAATGCAAATCAAAACTACAGTGAAATACCATCTTACCCCTACATTCCTGCCGCTAATTGGAAACAGAAAATAGCAAATGTTGGAGAGGTTAAGGGGAGATTAGAGTTCTTATGTGCTGCTGGTGGAGATGTAAAATGGTACAACAACTATGGAAAACAATACGGCTCCTCCTTAAAAAGCTAGAAATAGAAATACCATATGATCCAGCAATTCCCACTCCTAGAAACATATCCTAGAGAAATAAGAGCCATCACACAAATAGACATGCAAACCCATGTTCACTGCAACATTATATACAAGAGCAAAAAGATGAAACAACCTAAGTACCCATCACAAAATGAATGGATAAACAAATTATGGTACATACACACAATGGAATATTATGAAACAATAAAGAACAATGATGCATCTACAAAACATCTCACATCATGGATGAATCTGGAAGGCAGCTTGTGCTGAGTGAAATAAATCAATCATAAAAGGACAAATATTGTATGAGACCACTATTATAAAAACTGAAGAAAAAGTTTACACACAGAAAAAAAAATCTTCGATGTTTATGAGGAAAGGAATGGGCAGGGAGGGGAAGTCACTAACTAGAAAGCAGACAAGTGTTAATTTTGGTGAAGGGGAAGATAGTACACAATATAGGGGAAGTCAGCACAACCTGACCAAGGCAAAGTCATAGAAGCTTCCTAGACATACTCAAACACCTTGAAGGACAGAGTTACTGGGGCTGAGGACTGGGGCCCATAGTCTCAGGGGACACTTAGGTCAATTGCCAAAACATAGTTAATAAAAAAAAGGTTCTGCATCCTACGTCAGTGAGTGGCGTCTGGCGTCTTAAAAGCTTGTAAGTGGCCACCTAAGATACACCTATTTGTCCCATCCCATCAGGAGCAAAGGATATTGAAGAAAACCAAAGACACAGGAAAATATTAGTCCAAATGGACCACATAAACTACAGCCTCCACCAGCCTGAGCCCAGAACAACTAGATGATGCCTGGCTACCACCACCAACCACTCTAAGAGGGATCACAATAGAGGGTCCTGGACAGAGCCGGAGAAAAATGTAGAACAAAATTCAAATTCACAAAAAAAATGACCAGACTTACTAGTCTGACAGAGACTGGAGGAATTCCCAAGACTAGGGCCTCCAACACCCTGCTAACTCAGAACCGAAGCCACTGCTGAAGAATTGACACCTTTAAACCGTGGTACTAGCGAAGAATATTGACTATGGACGGTCAAAATAATGAACAAATCTGTCTTGGGCAAAGTACAACCAGAATGCTCCTTAGAAGCAAGAATGGAGAGACTACATTTCACATACTTCAGACATGTTATCAGGAGGGATCAGTCCCTAGAGAAGGACATCATGCTTGGTAAAATTGAGGGTTAGTGAAAAAGAGGAAGACCCTTAACGAGATGGATTGACACAGTGGCTGCAACAATGGGCTTAAGCATAACAACAAATGTGAGGATGGCGCAGGACCAGGCAGTGTTTCGTTCTTTTGTACATAGGGTCGCTATGAGTCAGAACTGACTCTGTGGCATCTAACAACAACAATGTGCAAGGATGGGAGAAAAAAAACAGGTAACCTATAAAAGAACAAAATATGACTGCTCACAAGCTCCTATGATGGAACACTGAACACCAAGAAACAATTGATCATCCAGCATTTTGAGGAGAAAATCTGTGAGCAAAAAGTCTTGAATTTTTGTATTCAGGTAATAAAAGAACATTCTCAATTATTCACAAATTCAGAAAACCGCACCCAGTTTTTTGGGGGGTAACAGCTTTATTGAGGTATAATTTACATACCATACAATTCGCCCATTTAAAGTGGATAATTAAATGGTTTTTAGTATATTCTCAGAATTGTGTAGCCATAACCACAATCAATTCTAGAACATTTCATCACCCCAATAAGAAACCCCACCCTTTTTAACTATTACCCCCAACCTTCTCAGACCTCCCCCCTAGTTCTAGGCCACCACTAATCTGCTTTCACTCTCTATGGATTTGCCTATTCTCAATATTTCATAAAATAGAATTATACAATATATGAAAGAGCTCTGGTGGCACAGTGGTTAAACACTTGGCTGATAACTGACACGTAGGTGGTTTAAATCCACCAGTCACTGCGCGGGAGAGAGATGTGACAGTGTGTTTCTGCAAAGATTTCAGTCTAGGAAACCCTATGGGGGCAGTTCTACTCTGCTCTATAAAGTCGCTATGGGTGGGAATCGACTCTATGGCAATGGGTTTGGTTTTGGATTTGGATTTTTTTATACATGAAATGGCTTTGTTTGATTGGTTTCTTTCACTTAGCAAAATGTTTTCAATGTTCATCCACACTGTAGAAGGTATCAGTAATTCATTTTTATGGTGAAATAATATTGCATTGTATAAATATACTACATTTTCTTGGTCATTTTGGTGTTTCCACCTTTTGGCTATTATAAATAATGCTGCTAACTAGACGGTGCCCAGCTACCACCACTGACTGCTCTGACAGGGATCACAACAGAGGGTTCCGGACAGAGCTGGAGAAAAATGTTGAACAAAATTCTAACTCACAAAAAAAGACCAGACTTACTGGCCTGACAGAGACTGGAGAAACTCTGAGAGTATGGCCCCCGGACACCCTTTTAGCTCAGTCATGAAGTCACTCCCGAGGTTCCCCCTTCAGCCAAAGATTAGACAGGCCCATAAAACAAAATGAGACTAATGGGGCACAATAGCCCAGGACAAGACTAGAAGGCAGGAAAGGACAGAAAAGCTGGTAATAGGGAACCCAGCGTTGAGAAGGGAGAATGTTGACATGTCGTGGGGTTGTTAACCAATGTCATAAAACAATGTGTACTAACTGTTTAATGAGAAACTATTTGTTCTTCATCTAAAGTACAGTAAAAAAAATTTAAATAATAATAATAATGCTATGTCCAAGTTTTTGTGTGGACACACGTTTTCATTATTCTTCAGTATATACCTAGGAATGGAAATGCTGGATTAAATAGTAACTCTGTTTAACTTTTTGAAGAACTACCAGACTGTTTTCCAAAGTTGCTGCACCATTTTACATTCCCATAAGCAGTTTATGAGGGTTCCAAATTCCCCATATTCTAACTGACACTTATTATGTGTCTTTTCAGATTATGCCCATCCTAGTGTGTGTGACTAGGAAGAAAGGCCTGGCTGTGTGTGATTATGTGATTATGATATGCTTTGGTGACTTTCTTTTGGGGTCTATCCTATATGGGGTTCGTTGAGCTTCTTGGATGGCCAACTTTTCATCTTTCATGATATTGGGGAAGTTTTCTGTCAGCAGTTCTTCA
>NW_004443976.1:2422227-2432490 GCF_000243295.1 Trichechus manatus latirostris | reverse complement strand
TATCAGGTAGTTCTAGTGCCTTTTCTTCTACTGGAAAGTCATCTGGTGTTTTATTTTGGATGCCTACTGGAACCATCCTGTCCTGTTTTTCTAAATGTTTTGATATTGTCTGCTGACTTTGGGCATTTGGTAGTTATTTTCTTCATGTATTGATTGTAGATTTTTTGTTTTGTCCTGCTTTTTTGTTTTATTTGGCTATGTCTGAGCAGACGGGCTGTGTGTTCCTTGTTGTTTGCTCATCTTTCAGCACAATACTTTTCACCTCCTTCTCCAATTGGAAGGGTCAGTCGCTCAGATATGGTACAGCAGGACAGGTCTAGCTGAAGATGAGTTGCTGGGATGGGTTGTTTGTGGCACTTACTATGGCCACCAGGGTGGGCCAGTAATCAGTGCAGGGCAGGTTCCGGTAGGCCATGTCTGGGCTGCTTGGTGGTATGATGCTCAGTGTATGGTGCAGGTAGGCAGGATGGAAGGGGGATACTGTGATGGGTGGAGCTAAGACGGGTATGGGAGAGAGGAGAGAGGAAAGGGAGCCCAAAACATACAAACAAACAAAAAAGAGCACTCGGGGAGCTTGCCGTTGGAGTGGAGAGATGAGAGACTATGAAATGGAGAAAAACAAAAAGAAGAAGAAGAAAAGAAAAGAAAAAAAATGAATAAATAAAAATTAGAAAAAAGATATGCAAAGCTCCCATGGAATCCCTCTGGTGCAGCTGCGAGGTCTGGGGAAGTTGCTTCCAGGCCGTGAAGTACAGCCTGGCTAGAAGAGGTAGAGGTGTCACTCAGCACCAGGTATTCAGGGGACAGGATGAGAAGGAAAGTATAGAAAGACAAAAAGGGAAAAAGAAAAGAAAACAAATAAAAAAAGAAGAAAACCCCCCAAAAAAAAGAAGGAAAAAAAAAGCTCCCCAAAAAACAAGAAAAAAGAAATGTCCTCAGGGATCCCTCTGCACATCTGTGCAAACTGAGGGGGTAGGTCCCAAGTCGCCCAGTACTGCCCGTCTATAATGGGCTCCCAATTCGAGAAAAGAAAAAAGAAAACAAACCAACAAAACTCAAAATAAAACAAAAAGAAAAAGCCCCCGGATCCCACCAGTGTGGCAGCACAGTCCGGAAAGCAGTTTTACATTGAAGCTGCATTTCACAGCCTTTCAGGAAGAAGCAAAGATGGCGCATGGAGCCAGGTATTTGAGAGAAAGGAGGGGGAGGTGGTGAGAGGTAAGGAAGAAATCTAAAGAAGCAGAAAAAAGCAACACCAGCAGCAAACAAATGGCACTCAGGGAGTTGGCCAGTGTGGGTGGGTGGAATCCAGGTGACACCGAAGTGAAGGTGGTGCTTCCCGGCCAAGAGACTGGCTGCAGGAAGCAAAGTAGGCTGAGTGGGGTCAAAGACGGGGGTGGGGGGTTGGAAAGTATATATCGCTGGTTACTAGTTGTTCTGTCTCCTGCTGGAAGCTCTGTGAAGCTGCTTTCTCGTACCCCCTGTTCGCTGATCTCTGATAGGAGTCCAAGATGTTGAATCCTTGTTGCATTAGCCGATAGGGGACCTCTGCATGTATCTCTTCTCGGTCTCTGTTGCCTGTCAGTTTCTTATTCCATTTGGTGCTTGGCTGAGTTATTTATCTCTTCATTTGATGCTTAGGGTTTCAGGATTGTCGTTTTCTCTATTTGGCTTAGTTTTTCAGATCTTTGCTGTGGAGGGATGTTGTGGTGCTTCTGTCTATAGCGCCATGTTGCCTGGAAGTCCTTAATTTTCATTTTGGATTGTTCATTGCAAGTGTATAGAAATACAGTTGGTTTTTGTTTATTATCTTGTACCTTGCAGCCTTGTTGAACTCATTAATAGATCTAATAGCTTGTTAGTAGATTTCTTAAGATTTTCTATATAGAAAATCATGCCATTTACAAATAGAGATAGTTTTACTTTTTTCTATCCACTTTGAATGACATATTTCATTTTCTTGCCTAATTGTCCAGGCTAGACCTTCCAATACAATGTTAAATAGAAGTGGCAAGAGTGAATATCATTGTCTTGTTCCTGATCTTAGGGGAAAGTATCCACCAGTTTACCAATAATTATGATGTTATCTGTGGGTTTTTTGTGTACGCCCTCTAACAGATTGAGAAAAGTTTCCTTCCATTTGTAATTTTTTGAGTGTGTGTGTTTGTGTGTTTTATCATGAAACGGTGTTGGATTTTGTCAAGTGATTTTTCTGCATCTATTGAGATGATCATGTGTGTGTGTTATAATTCTATTGATATATTTATTACATTAATTTATTTTCAGATGTTGAACCAACCTTACATTCTCAAGATAAATTCCACTTGGTCATGGTGTAAAGTTCTTTTTATATGTTACTGGATTCAGTTTGTTAGTACTTTGTTAAGGATTTCTGCATCTATATTCTTAAGAGATATTGATCTATAGTTTTCTTTTCTTGAAATGCCTTTGGTTTTGGTATCAGGATAATACTGGCCTCATAGAATGAGATGAGATGTGTTCCCTCCTCTTCTTTTTTTGGAAGACAGTTTGTGAAGCATTGGAATTAATTTTTCTATAAATCATTTGGTATGATTCACAGTAAAGTCATCTGGACCTGGGTTTTTATTTGTGTGTAGTTTTCTGGTTAGTATTTGAATTTCTTTACATGTTACAGGTCTATTCAGATTTTCTATTTCTTCTTAAGTCAGTTTTGATCTTTTGTGTCCTTCTAGTAATGTTTCCATCTTATATAAGTTGTCTAATTTAATGGCATACCATTGATTCTTTTTATTACTGTAAGGTCAATAGTATATCACTTCTTTCATTTCTGGTTTTAGTAATTTGTATCTTCTCTCTTGTTTCTTTCATCAATCTAGCTAAAGGCTGTCAATATTTTTATCTTCTCAAAGAAACAACTTTTACTTTTATTAATTTTTCTGTTGTTTATTTCATTAATTTCCACTCTAATCTTTATTATTTCCTTCACTCTGCTAGCTTTTAGTTTGCTCTTTTTCCAGTGTCTGAAGATGGAAGGTTAATTTATGTATTTCTTCTTTTTTTAATCTAGACATTTACAGCCATGAATTTTTCTCTAAGCACTATTTTGGCTGCATTCCATAAGTTTTGGTATGTAGTGTTTTCATTTTCGTTCATCTCAAAGTATTTACTAATTTCCTTTGTGAATTCTTCTTTGACTAATTGGTTTTTTAGGAGTGTGTTTTCTAATTTCACATGTTCATGAATTTTCCAAAACAATTGGTATTGATTTCTAATTTTGTTCCATTGTGGTTGGAGAACATACTTCATATGATTTCAGTCATCTTAAGTTTATCAGGGGCTTGTTTTGTCATAATATATAATTTGTCCTGGAGAATGTTCCGTGTACACCTGCTTTTTTGGGGTGGAGTGTTCTATAGATGTCTGTTAGGTCTTGAGGATTTATAGTGTTGTTCAAGTCTTCTGTTTCCGTGTTGAACTTCTGCCTGATTGTTCTATCCATTATTAAAAGTGGGGTATTGAAGTCTCCAACTATTATTGTAGCATTTTCTATTTCTCCTTTAATTTCTGTCAATTTTTGCTTTATGCATATTGGGGCTCAGTTGTTTGGTGCATATATGTTTATAACTTGTATATTGTCCTCATGAATTGATGCTTTCATCAGTATAAAATGTCCCCCTTTATCTTTAATAACATTTTTTGTTTTAAAGTCTATTTTGCCTGATCTTGGTATAGCCACTCCAGCTTTCTTGTGATTTCTGTGTCTTTGATATATCTTTTTCCATCCTTTTACTTTTGTATCTTTGAATCTAAAATGTGTCTCCTGTAGACATCATATAGTTTGATCTTGCTTTTTTCTTTTTAATCTAGTCTGACAATCTCTATATTTTGATTGGATTACTTAATACATTCACATTTAATGTAACTATTGCTATAGTTAGGAGTCCATTGGTAGTACAAATGGTTAAGCCCTTGACTACTAGCTGAAATGTTAGTAGTTCAAATCCATCCAAAGTTGCCTTGGAAAACAGGCCTGGTAATCTGCTTCTGAAAGGTCACAGCCTTGAAAACCTTATTGAGCAGTTCTATGAGATTGCCATGAGTCAGAATTGACTCAACAGCAGCTGACAATAACAATAATAACATTGATATAGTTGGATTTATATCTCCCACTTTACTTTTTGTTTTCTATATATTTCTTATTTCTTTTATGTTCCTCTATTACTCCTTTGAAGGATATCTGGTGGCACAGTGGTTAAATGCTCAGCTTCTAACTGAAAGGTTGGCAGTGTGAACCCATCAGCCACTCTGGGTGAAAGATGTGGCAGTCTGTTTCTGTAAAGATTACAGCCTTAGAAAACCTATGGGATAGTTCTGTTCTGTCCTATAGGGTTGCACTGAGTCAAAATTGACTTGATGGCAATGGGTTTGGTATTACTCTTTTACTGCTTTCTTTTACATTAAGTAAATATTTTCTAATGTAACATTTTGTTCATTTTATTTTAAAAATTATTTCCTTAATGGTAACTCTAAGGCTTACCATATGAGTCTCAATTTATCAGATTCTACTTCAGATTTATATTAATTTAACTCTACTGAGATATATGTTACTCCTATATAGCTCTATTTCCTTTTCCCCATTTTGTGCCATTATGTTAAATACATTACATCTATATATGTTACAAACCCAACAATACATTGTTATGATTATTACTTTATATGATTTTATGTCTTTTAAGAAGTTAAGAGAGAAAAGAAGGAAAGTATATACTTATAGTGTTTGTTATATTAGCCTTCTTATTTACCATAGCTGGTTCTCTTTATTTTCTCATCTGTATTTAAGTTACCATCTGGTGTCATTTTCTTAGTTTAATACTACTTTGCTTGCACCCACCTCTTTTGTCCTTTTTTGAACACATTTCTGTATTTTATAGGCCCAGCAATACAATAGTGAAAGTATTATTTTATACAATTGCTTTTTAAAGTCAGTTGTGAGAATAAAAAAGAAATATGCATTAATTTTGTCTTTTATAATTACATAATTACCTGTACCTGTGTTTTCTTTTTTTTAATGTGAATTGAAATTACTGTCTGGAGTTACTGTATTTCAGCCTGAAAAATTTCCTTCAGTATTTCTTGTAATACAGGTCTGTTAACAACAAATTACCTGTTTTTGTTTATCTCAAAATATTTTGTCATCTTTAAAAGTTGTGGGATATAGGATTCTTTGTCAAAAGGTTTTTTTTTTTTTCCTTTGAGTACTTTGAATATGTTATCACACTGCCTTCTTGTCTCCATTGTTTCTGAAGAGAACTCAGCTGTTAATCTTATTGGCGTTCCCTTATAAGTGACTATTTTCCTCTTGCTGCTTTCAAGAATTTCTCTTTGTCTTTCAGCATTTTTGCTACGATGGGTCTATGTGTGGCTCTCTTTTTGTTTATCCTATTTGGAGTTCATTGAGTTTATTGGATGTATAGATTAGTGTTTTTCATCAAACTTGGGAAGTTTTTAGCCATTGTTTCTTTGAATAAAAGTTTGTACTCCTTTCTTCTCCTCTCCCTATGACACTTGCATATCTTGGCGTGGTAAATGTGCCCCACATTTCTCTGAGGTTCTGTTATTTTTTTCTGCTATCCTTTTTATACTCTCTGTTCTGTGGATTGCATAATCTCTATTAATCTGTCTCCATGTTTGCTAATTTTTTTCTTCTGTCAAGTCAAATCTACTGTTGAAACCATATAGTAAGTTTTCATTTTTGTTATTGTACTTTTCAACTCTAGAATTTCCATTTGGTTTGTTTTTATAAATTCTCTTTATTAGAAGTCTCTGATAAACAGTTGTCATCATATCTTCCTTTACTTCTTTAATCATGGTTTCTTTTAGTTCTTCAAATGTATTTTTAATGGCTATTTTAAGTTTGTTTCTGTTAAATATGACACCTCATCACTGTCACAGGTAGTTTCTGTTGTTTTTGCTTTCCTGGATATGGGCCATATTTTTCTGTTGCTTTGCTTGCCTCATAATTTTTGTTGAATACTGGACATTTTAGATAAAATATTATAGCATCTGTGGGTATTGCCCCTGCCAGGGGATTTTTATTGTTGTTTGCTTATTTGTTTAGTGACTGATCAGATTATTTTAGTAAAGTCTGTTTCCCTTGCCCACTACTCATCTTGCATGTTGCATGTTGGCTTGCATGTTGCTATAATGCTGGAAGTTATGCCACCAGTATTTCAAATACAAGTAGGGTCACCCCGGTGGACAGGTTTCATCAAAGCTTCCAGACTAAGACAAGGAATAAAGGCTTGGTAATCTACTTCTGAAAATTAGGCAATGAAAACCCTATGGATCACAAAAGAATATTGTCTGATGTAGTGCTGAAAGATGAGCCCCCTAGTTTGCAAGGCACTCAAAATACACAGTGGCCACAACAATGGATTCAAGCATACCAATGATCATGAAGATGGTGCAGAACCAGGCAATGTTTTGTTCTGTTATAAATAAGGTCACCAGGAGTTGGAGCCAATTTGATGACAACTAAAAACAGCAACTATTTCCCCTGCAGTGTGAAGCCTCTGGTGTTGTTCCTCAGAAGATGCAGCCTTGGGCATGAACACATTCACTCTAGCATGGCACTAGTTTTAGCAAGGTTCTCTTTGACTGTCTCTTTTCCTGGCCACACGTAGCTGTTAAGATCCACAAATTGCAGGCTCATTGTTCTATTGTTTTCAAAAATACCCTAGGGCATAAATTTCTTAACAGACTGATCCAACTACATTTAGGCTCCTTTGAAGGGATAGTGTTTGAGGTCAGTGACCGAGGTTTGTTCTGATCCCAGGAGGGCTCATCTCAGACAGTCTCTTCCCCTAGTTCTCTCTGGTAAACTATCTGGCCTATGGTTTATCTCTAATGAAGCTACCAGTCTCGTTTTCATTGCTTTCCACCAAAATCTCCTTTGTTTTTGGCAATGCCTTTAGGCTTGAACTTCCCCACACTCTGTTTCAAATAAAGTCAGTTCCTTTGAGAAGCGCTTCCTAGTGTTCAGCTTTATAGCCTGTCTCTTCCTCTGGGCAAAATCTCTGGGCCAATGCCCTGTAGCTGAGGGCAAGTTCAGTGTCATGCTTCACTCCGTGTAACACTTCTGCTTTAGGACAGGGCACTGCACAGAGAACAGTTGTCTCTGGTCTGCTCAGCTTGTCTACCCTGTTGAGAAGTGTCTTAGTTATCTAGTGCCACTATAACAGAAAAACCACAAGTGAATGCCTTTAACTAACAGAAATTTATTCTGTCACAGTTTAGGAGGATAGAGGTCTGAATTTAAAGGACCAACTCCAGGGGAAGTCTTTCTGTCTCTGTCAGCTCTGGGGGAAGGTCCTTACCTTCAATCTTCCCCTGGGTCTAGGAGCTTCTCCACACAGCGACCCTAGGTCCAAAGGACACGCTTCACTCCTGGATCTTCTTTGGTGGTAACGGGGTCCCTCTCTTCTATGCTTGCTTCTCTCCTTTATATCTCAAAAGAGATTGACTCAAGATACAACCTAATCCTGTAGATTGAGTCCTGCCTCATTAACATAACTGCTTTTAATCCTGCCTCATTAGAATTCTTTGATGTCCATGATCCCATCAAGAGTCTCCTCAAAGTAATCTAAACTTTTACTGTTAAGCACCTTAAAACTCTTCCAGCTTCAACCTATTCACAGTTTCAAAACCGCTTCCACATTTTAGGTATCTGTTTGAGTGGCACCCCACTCTTAGTACCAAATTTCTTAGTTATCTAGCACTGCTATAACAGAAATACCACAAGTGGATGGCTTTAACCAACAGAAATTTATTCTCTCACAGTTTGGGAGGCTAGAAGTCAGAATTTAGGGCACCAGCTTCCAGAGAAGGCTTTCTGTCTCCGTTGGCTCTGGGGAAAGTCCTTGTCATCAATCTTCCCCTGAGCTAGGAGCTTCTCAGCTCAGGGATCCTGGGTCCAAGGACAAGTTCCCCTCCCAGCACTTCTTTCTCGGTGGTATAAGGTCATTCTCTTCTCTACTTGCTTCTCTCTTTTATATCTTAAAAGAGATTGACTCAAGATACAACGTAATCCTGTAGATTGAGTCCTGCCTCATTAACATAGTTGCCTCTAATCCTGCCTTATTAACATCATAGAGGTTAGGATTTACAACACATAGGATAATCACATCAGATCACAAAATGGTGGACAACCACACAGTATTGGGAATTATGGCCTAGCCAAATTGGTACACATTTTTGTGGGACACAATTCAAGCCATAACTGGGATCCTACCCTCTATGAGCAAGCTAGGGCAAGAGGAATCCATTCCCCAGTATTCTCAGTGCACTACACCTAAGGTGGAGCCTCAATCCCATGAATAGTAGATAGGTAAAAAGGCTGCTCCCAGCCTCTCAACTGTACTTACCTAAAACTTACCTTTTGCAGGTACCTAGGAGGCAAGATGAGAAATAGTGATGTACTTTCTCTCCCAGGAAGATACTGTAGCCCTCAACTGGGAGTTGGGTGGAGAAGAGTCCTGTATTTTTGGCTGCATCCATATGGAATGGAGTTTCCATCACACTTGGCTAAAGGGAAAAGGAAAGGAGCAGATCATGGTTCAAATGCCACAGGCTGTAACTGTGCTTCCTAAGTTTTAATACATTTTCTTAAATAAATGTTTCTTTATGTCCTGCATGCCCATAGGAAAATTCCATAAATTTTAAATGGTAGTGAGTCTTTTGTTTGCTTGCTTGCTTTTGTTTTTATTTTAGTTTTCAACAGTTTCACTGGAGATTGGATCCACAAAGCTCCTCACATTGCCATTCTGAAAGTCAGGCTCAAAATCCCAACAGTCTTCTTTTTCAGAAATGGAAAATTTAGTACTCAAACTCATATGGAGAGACTTCCGGCAACATGGTGCTCTAGGCAAAAGTACCACGCCGTCCCTCCACAGCAAAGGTCCGAAAAACTGAGCCAACCAGAGAAAACAGCAATCCTGAAAAACTAAACATCAAATGAAGAGATAAGGAACTCAGCCAAGCACCAAATGGAATAAGAAACTGACAGAGAACAGACAGCGAGGAGACATACATGGAGCGGTCCCCTACCAGCTAATGCAGCATGGATCCGCCATCTTGGACTCCTGTCAGAGACCAGCAAATAGGGGGTATGAGAAAGCAGCTTCACGGAGCTTCCAGCAGGAGACAGAACAACTGGTAACTGGCAATATATGCTTTCCCACCCCCCACCCTTCTTCACCCCCACCTGGCCTCTGCTTTCCCCAGCCACAGTCTCTTGGCCTGGAAGCACCAGCTGCTTGGATTCCACCTGCCTGCACTGGCCAACTCTCTGAGTGCCATTTGTTGGCTGCTGGTGTTGCTTTTTTTTTTCTGCTTCTTTTGATTTCTTCCTTACCTCTCACCACCTCCCCCTCCTTTTGCTCAAATACCTGGCTCTGTGTGCCATCTTTGATTCTTCCTGAGGGGATGTGGAGCTCTGTTCAAGTGTGGAACCGCTTCCCGGTCCGTGCAGCCACGCTGGTGGTATCCTAGGGCTTTTTGTTTGTTAGTTTTCTTTTTCTTTTCTCGAGTAGGGAGCCCGTTCCGGCCGGGTGGTGCTGTGCAGCTTGGTACCTACCCCCTCAGCTTGTGCAGACGCGCAGAGGGATCCCTGAAGCATTTCTTTTCTCGTGTTTATTTTTTCTGTTTTTTGGGGAAGTTTTCTTGTTCTTTTTTTTTTTTTTTAACTTGTTTTGTTCCCTTTTCCCTCTTTTTCTCTTTTTGTCTTTCTTCATTACTCAGTTTCCCTTCTCTCTATACCTTCCTTCTCTTCCTGTCCCCTGGATACCTGGCACTGAATACTTCTACACCTCCTAGCCAGGCTGTACTTCGACACCTGGGAACAACTTCCCCAGACCTCGTAGTCACACTGATGGGATCCCTGAGAGCTTTGTTGTTCTTTTTTCTTTCTAATTTTTATTTTTTCTTTTCTTTTCTTCTTCTTCCCCTTTTTGTTTTTCTTCATTTCATAGCTCTCACCTCCCCACTCCAACGGTAAGCTCCCCTGAACTTTTTTTGTTTGTTTGTATGTTTTTGGCTCCTGTTCCTCTCTCCTCTCTCCCATACCCATCTTAGCTCCACACATCACAATCTCCCCCATCGATCCTGCCTACCTGCACCGTGCCCTTGACATCACACCACCAAGCAGCACAGGCACAGCCTACTGGAACCTGCCCTGCACTGATTACCGACCTGCCCTGGTGGCTGTAGTAAGTGCCACAAACA
>NW_004443976.1:2364622-2420611 GCF_000243295.1 Trichechus manatus latirostris | reverse complement strand
GCACAACTGGAAGAATGTAATCGATGTCACTGAACTGTAGATGTAGAAACTTTCAAAATGGTGTAACTTTGGCTATGTATATTTTCACCAAAAAAAGGTCCTCAAGGTCGAGAAGGGAGAGTGTTGACATGTCATGGGGTTGTTAACCAATGCCATAGAACAATATGTGTACTGACTGTTTAATGAGAAACTATTTGTTCTGTAAACTTTCATCTAAAGTACAATAAAAAAAATTTTAAAAAATTCATATGGAATTTAAAGGGGCTCCAAATAGTCTAAAAATCTTGAAAAAGAAAAATGAAGTAGGAAGACTCACAATTCTCATTTTCAAAACGTACTACAAAGCTACAGCAATCAAAACATTATGGTACTGGTATAAAGATATACATATAAACAAGTGGAATAGAACTGAGCATTGAAAATAAACTCATACATCTATGGAAAATTGATTTTTTACATGGATGCCAACTCCATCCAACGGAAAAAGAATAGTATCTTCAACGAATAGTGCTGCGACAACTGGATCTCCACTTGCAAAAGAATGAAGTTATACCATACCTAACACCATACATGATAATTAACTTAAAATGGGTCAATGACTAAACATAACAGTTAAAACCATAAAATCGTTAGGAAAAAAACATAGGGGTAAAACTGTAGGACCTTGTTTTGTCAATGGTTTCTTCTATATGACACCAAAAGCATGAGCAACAAAAGATAAAATAGATAAATTAGACTTCATCAAAATTAAAAACTTTTGTGAATCAAAGGACATTATCAAGGAAGTAAAAATTAAAAAAAAAAAAAAAGCCTCCAGAACAGGAGATATTTGGAAACTATATTTCTGATAGAACTTTAATATCCAGAATATAAAAAGAATTTCTACTACACAACAACAAAAAGATAAACGACCCAATTAAAAAATAGGCAGAGGACTTGAATAGACATTTATCCAAAGAAGATATGCAAATGCACATGAAAAGATGCCCAGCATAATTAGTCATTGTTGTTATTTGTTGTTGTCAGTTCAACTCCGACTCATGGCAACCCCACGTAAAACAGAACAAAATGTTTCCTGGTCCTGCTCCATCTTCATGATCATTTGGCATGCTTGAGTCCACTGATGCAGCCACTTTTTGTATTTTGAGTGCCTGTCGTGCTCATCTTCCAGCACTATATTGGACAATATTCTGTTGTGATCCATAGGGTTTTCATTAGCTGATTTTCAGAATTTGATAGCCAGGCCTTTTTTCCTAGTCTGTCTTAGTCTAGAAGCTTCCCTGAATCTTGTCCACCATGGGTGACCCTACTGGTATTTGAAATACCAGTGGCATAGCTTTCAGCATCATAGTAACACTCAAGCCACCACACTACGACAAACTGACAGATAGATAATGACATTTTCATTAGGGAAACACAAACTCAAATTATAATGAAATAACACTTCATACCTCTTAGGATTGCTATTATATATAAGGAGCCCTGAAGGCACAATGGTTAAGTGCTTGGCTGCTAACCAAAAGTTTGGTGGTTCAAACCCACCCAGTAGCTCCGTGGGAGAAAGACCTGGTGATCTACTCTTGTAAAGATTACAGCCTAGAAAACCCTATGGATCAGTTCTACTCCATCACATGGGGTCACTGCGAGTTGAAAATGAACTCGACAGTACCCGACTATACATAGATATATACACCTACTCCTTCCTTATCGACTGTCTCGTTAGCCCACATTTTGTATTTATAACAATAGTAAAAAATCTATGTGACTATTTTGCACAATAATGACATATGTCCGGCAGTAACCCTTTCATGACCAGTGGGACATACAGCACCCACCTACAATTTCCACCTGTTGGGTCTAGAGGGACGTATGTGTCCCTCATAATATTTTGTGATCTGATGTGGTCATCCTCCCTGGTCTTTGGAACCTAACCATGTAGATAAGTAAGGAGTAGGTGTGTGTGTGTGCGTGTATATATAGTTGTTATTGTTGTTAGATGCCGTCAAGTCAGTTCCAATTCATAGATGCCCTATGTACAACAGAACAAAACGCTGCCTGATCCTGTACTATCTTCACAATTGTCGTTACGCTTGAGCCTATTGTTGCAGCCACTGTGTCAATCCATCTCGTTGAGGGTCTTCCTCTTTTTCGCTGATCCTCTATTTTACCAAGCATGATGTCCTTTTCCAGGGATTAGTTCCTCCTGACAACATGTCCAAAGTACATGAGACAAAGTCTCCTCATCCTTGCTTCCAAGGAGCGTTCTGGCTTTGCAGTTTTCAATGAAACTTTTTTTCCATTAGCATAGATGTAAGAAGAATACCATATTGGATTAAGAGTGTTTATAGTTTGTGAAATGTAAACAGCCATGTGAATGTAGTCAGAATTCTTTTGTATTCTTCATGTAATAAATTAAACATAGATAGATGATAGATAGATAGACAAATAAAACAAAACCCATTGCCGTCGAGTCGATTCCAACTCATAGCGACCATACAGGACAGAGTAGAACTGCCCCACAGGGTTTTCAAGGAGCAGCTGGTGGATTCGAACTGCTGACCTTTTGGTTAGCAGCCATAGCTCTTAACCACTACACCACCAGGGCACAGATAAATATGAATATAACAAGTATTGACGAGGATGCAGAAAAACTGTAACCCTCATACATTGCTGGTGGGAATGTAAAATGGTACAGCCACTATGGTTCTTCAAAAAGTGAAACATAGAATTATTATATAACCAAACAATTCTATTCCTGAGTGTATACCCAAAAGACTTGAAAGCAGGGGCTCAAACCCATGCTTGTGCATGAATGCTCACTGCAGCATTATACACAATATCCGAAAAGGTGGGAAAACCCAGGTATCCATCAACAGAAGAGTGGATAAATAAAATGTGATATACCCATACAATGGAAAATAATACAGCCATAAAGAGAAATGAAGTTCTGATGCATGCAACAACATGGATGAATCTTGAAAACATTATGCTAAGTGAAATAAGTCAAACACAAAAGGACAAATACTGTATGATCCCACTTACGTGAAATATCCAGAATAGGCAAATGCATAGAGACCAAAGTTTATTACTGGTTACCATGTGCTGGGGGAAGGGCAAAATGGGGGGAAAAAAGAAGGTGAAATAGCAATGGTACATTCGTACAAAATAAAATTCTATAAAAAAATTGACTAGGACAAATAAGGCCATGTTAGACTATAAAAGGGTATAATTTAGAGAGGGATACAACTATCATAAAATTTTATGCAACAAATTTCATTATCGATGTTAATAAAGCAAGAAATTTTTAGAAATCAAAGGAAGAATGTGCAAAATGATAATAAACTGAATGAAGGCAGGAAGGGAAAAGGAAGAAAAATAAAAGAATCCCAGAGAATTTAAAAAAATAGTCTGTGGAATTGATGAATACAATAATTGATTTTTTTAAAGAAAATAAGAGGGATACACTACTACCTAATCAAGAAAAAAACAGAAAACACAAATACGTACAATTAAGACCAAAAAGCTGACACAGAGGTTTAAAAGAATTATGGGAAAAGCCTGTATAATTCTATGAAAATAAATTTGAAAATCTGAATAAAATGTACAGTTTTCTAGAAACCATACAAATCACCAAAAGAAATTAAGAGTTCAAATGCTTAAATAATAAACAAATCATGTAACACATATGAGAAAATTGTCCTATAGCTGATAGGATAACTATCCAAGAGTCAAGGCGATTTAACCGCTGACTGCTATCAAACTCTCAAAAAATTCACTAATACCTACGTTAGTAAGCTCCTAAGGCACACATGAACGATAGAGCAGCCTCCATTCCTGTGATGGCTCCGAGATTAAAATCCACTAATGATCATGCAGACATGCACACACATGCGCACGCACACACACGACTAAAAATCAATCTCATTTATAAATAAAGACACACACACACGAAGCCTTCATAAAATGCTAGCAAATAAAATCCAGCAACATATGAAAGAATACTGCAGCAGAAGAAGGTGGACTTTATTAACAAAACTAGTGTCATGATTTGAATTATGTCCCCCAAAAAATGTGTGTATCAGTTTGGCTGGGCCATGATTCCTGGTACTGTGTGATTTTCCTGTATGTTGTAAACCTGCCTCTATGATGTTAATGAGGGAGGATGGGTGGCAGATGTGTTAGTAAGGCAGGACCTGATGTACAAGACTGGATTGTGTCCTGAGGCAATCTCTTGAGATATAAAAGACAGAAGTGAGCAGTGATACAGGAGGACCTCATACCATCAAGAAAGCAGTGCCAGGAGCAGAGCACTTCGTTTGGACCGGGGTCCCTGTGCCGAGAAGCTGCTAGTCCGGGGGAACACCGAAGAGAGGAAGGCCGACAGAGAGAAAAAGACTTCCCCTGGAGCTGACGCCCTGAATTTGGACTTTAGCCTACTTTGACTGTGAGGAAATAAACTTGTCTTCGTTAAAACCATCCACTTGTGGTATTTCTGTTATAGCAGCACTAGATGACTAAGACAACTAGGTTTTGATGTTAGGCAATCTATTGATAAGATTCACCATAGCAATTGGTTGAACTTAGAAAAAAAAGTTATCTTATATAGACTAAAAAAGATTTGGTGATATTTAGTATAAATGTTGATTAAAATTCCTGTTAAACTGAGAATCAAGAAATATGTACTTACCAAAATAAAGAATTTTTTAAAAACTTAATTCTAAATATGAGCATCCTCATTAAAATCAGAAAGAAAGAAAAATATGTCTACTCTTGCAGCTATTATTTAGCATATTCTGGAAGTTCTAAACAATATATAAGGCAATATAAAATTAAGAACTATCAATATAGGAAAAGAAGAAGAAATAAATTTTTTTTTCCTGTTTTTGCCAACGCTGTGAAACCTAGATAGTAAGAAATGAGATAATGTATTGGGAAAGAACTAAAAACAGTAAGACAATTCAGCAAGGGAACAAAGTGTAAAATTGGTTTAGAAAAATAAATAGGTTTCCTCTATCCCCATAATAATCAACAATAAATACAATGGAATAAAATCAACTCACAAAAGCCATAGAGCATGTAAAATGCTTAAAAATAATGTTTATATAAAAATATGGGACTAGATCTTTTTAAAAAACAACCTTACTAAAGTATAAATGAAGAACTGGGTAATTTCAGTTTATTCATACTGAGTATCTGCTTGGGAAAATATCAATTTTCCCCCAATTAATTTATAAAATTAACATAAATGTTATCAAAAGAAAAATTGATTTTTGTTTGTTTTCAAAATGAAAGAGACTTCTTGTAGACTAACTTATTGCAGATTAATTATTTTGGAGGAAAAATGCTAGAAAATTTGGATAAACTTTTTTTAAAAATCTATTTAAGACAGATGTCAATGCCACCAGAACTTGAGGAGCCATAAGACTAGAGAGAAGGAACCCCACTAAGGTGAGCCCGACACTGTTTTCTGAATTTCCCCTTCAAGAATTTGCCAATTAACATTACTGGCATGAATCAAAAAAACCTGGAAACAACAAATGTTGGAGAGGCTACAGGGAGTTTGGAAGTCTTATGCACTGCTGGTAGGGATGCAAAATAATACAACCATTTTGGAAAACAATATGGCACTTCCTTAGAAAGCTAGAAATAGAAACACTGCACGATCTAGCAATCCCACTCCTAGGAATATATCGTAGAGAAATAAGAGTCATCACTCAAATAGACATATGCACACCCATGTTCTTTGCAGCATTGTTCACAATAGGAAAAAGATGGAAACTACCTAGATGCCCATCAACAGATGAATGGATAAACAAACTATGGTACATACACACAATGGAGTACTACCCAACGATAAAGAACAATGATGAATCTGTGAAGCATCTCATAACATGGATGAAACTGGAAGACATTATGCTGAGTAAATTAAGTCAATCACAAAAGGACGAATATTGTATGAGACCACTACTGTAAAAACTCATGAAAAGGTTTACACACAAAAAAATAACAATCTTTTTTGGTTACTAGGGATGAGGGGGGACTAAATAGATAATAGAAAAGTGGTAACTTTGGTGAAGGGTAAGACAGTACACAATACTGGGGAAGCCAGTACAACTTGTACAAGGAAAGCTCATGGAAACTCCATAGACACATCCAAACTCCCTGAGGGAACGAACTGCCGGGCCAAGGGCTGTGGGGACCATGGTCTCCGGGAACATCTAGCTCAACTGGCATAACATAGTTTATTAACAAAAGTGTTCTACATTCTACCTTGATGAGTATCGTCTGGGGTCTTAAAAGCCTGTGAGAAGCCATCTGGTCTCATGCCTTCAGGAGCAAGAGAAAATGAAGAAAACAAGACACAAGGGAAAGATGAGTCCAAAGGACTAATGGACCACAACTACCACAGCTTCCAGAAGACTGAGTCCAGTACAACCAGATGGTACCCGGCTACCACCACTGACTGCTCTGATAGGGATCACAACAGAGGGTTCTGGACAGAGGTGGAGAAAAATGTAGAACAAAATTCTAACTCAAAAAAAGACCAGATTTACTGGCCTGACAGAGACTGGAGAAACCCCAAGAGTATGGCCTCCGGACACTCTTTCAGCTCAGTAATGAAGTCACTCCTGAGGTTCACCCTTCAGCCGAAGATTAGACTGTCCCATATAACAAAACGAGACTAATGGGGCACAACAGCCCAGGACAAGGACTAGAAGGCAGGAAGGGAGAGGAAAGCTGGTAATAGGAAACCCAGGGTTGAGAAGGGAGAGTGTTGACATGTCCCGGAGTTGTTAACCAATGTCATAAAACAATATGTGTACTGTTTAATGAGAAACTATTGTGTAAACCTTCATCTACTGTAAAATAAAAAAAGTTTTAAAAAAAGGAATTTGCCAGTTAATAAGCAGCAGACCAAGAGACTGAAAGGGTAAGAAATCAGGAAGCAGATGCTAAGGGCAGAGAAGCTAAGGAGAGCTGCCCGCATCCAGAAAGGGCCGGGGAGAGAAACCCCCAGAATCTGAAAGTAGGGCAGAAAGCCACTGCTAAGAGGGCAATTTCTAATCAGAACTCCATTTCTGTAAATTCCCAGGATTGAAATAGTTCTCAGAAGTGCTCAAGATGGAAAATGTCATCCAAACAATCCCCTGGGAAAATCCAAGACTCTGTTAGTGAAGAAATATGTTAGCAATTCATCTACAGTGTCTTGTTTTGCTTTATATTGCTCAGAAGGAGTAAGAATCTGTGCCTTTAAAGAAATTACCAAAACCACAAAAACTAAACGTGCATTACTCTTTAAATAGAAAGAACAGATTTAAATAAGAGATGTTGGAACAGCTGGGACAGACAGCTGCCTTTTTCCTTTTCAGACTTAACAATACCAGCAGTGAAGCCCTGGATGATGAGGCTGGGGCCAGGTTCTGGGCAGGGCTGGTGCTGAGTATTATTAGCCTTGTAGTTTGTTAAACAGGATTCACCTTTTGTGGAATTCACCCTAACAGCTGCCTAGCAGTGTCTGTCACATATCAGATACTAGGTCACACTTAGAATAAACTGTGGCAGACAGATTCTCTAGGCAGTGAAACTGGCCCATGATGGGAGATAGAGAACAACCATGTTCAAAGAAACCCATAGCAGAAAAGCAGTTTCTAACCCAGCAATCAGTTGCTGTCGAGACGACTCTGACTCATGGCGACCTCGTGTGTGTCAGAGTAGAAGTGTGCTCCATGGGGTTTTCAATGGCTGATCATTTCTGAAGTAGATCACTAAGCCTTTCTTTTGAGGCAACTCTGTGTGGACTTGCATCTCCAACGTTTTGGTTAGCAGCCAACGCATTAACCATTTACGCACCCCAGGGACTCCAAGTTGTATCTACGCAGGTGTTTTTGTTTGAACACTTCTCTGTTGTTGGTGAACCCCATGAGTTACATGTACAAAGGCAAGCTCAACTGTCAGAGTTGGGGCTATTTTTTAGAGACTAAGTCAGCAATCCCTATGAAATTTTTAAAAATATTCATGCCCCTTGGCTTGGCATTATCATCTATGCAGCTACCCAGTAAAACACCTTGCAGAATTTTAAAAGAATGAAGCAGAGCTCACTAAAAAGAATGAGGTATGTACTGATACAGACACACCTCCTATTTATATCATTATGTGAATAGAAAAACAAGTGCAGAACAGTGTGAGTGGCATGGTCCCTTTAGTGTACATTCTAAAATACATGAATGGATCCATGTATGTGGGAATTGCTTTTTTCCTGGAAGAAATCATAAAAACCATGTTGGTAATAGAATTACTTGGGTGGGGAGACTTGCGGCCATTTTTGGTTTCCTTCTTTGATCCGTGTTAATTTTTAAATTAAATGTTACAAAGGAAAGTGTAGGAAACAAGAGTATATTTTCAAAGCCCAAGTTTGTGAAGTGAAACTCCCAGTTTTCTCAATGCCCTATGTCCCTCATGCATCTCACCATCTGTGGCACCCAGCAGATTTCTCCAAGACCAAAACGGAGTAGCTGGTGACTAAAACCCAGTCCTCTAAGGGAGAAGTCCTTCTGTCACAGATGTTCAAAGGCAGAAGAGTACGAGGGTGCCTGAAGGCGGCTCTCTTCTAGCTCTTGCTACTCTGAGTGGGTCTGTGGACCAGCAGCATCAGCACCAGCCAGGCACTAACGGGAAATGCAGAATCTCCCATCTCACCTCAAACTTACTGAATCAGAACTTACGGGATTTTCAGGGATTCATTAGCCACCTATCAAGCCAGTTACGGTCCCTGGGTGGTGGAAATGGTTAACCTGCTTGGCTGCTAACTGAAAGATCAGAAGTTCGAGTCCACCCAGAGGCACCTTGGAAGAAAGTCCTGGAGATCTACTTCTGAGAAATCGGCCATTGAAAACCTTATGGAGCACAGTTCTACCCTGACACACATGGAGTTGCCATGAGTCGGAGATGATTCTATGGCCACTGGTTAATGGTTCATCAGCATGTCAATGTCTGAGAAGCACTAACTGGCTCAGAGGATGTCATCCTGGTTGCACACTGCGATCACCAGCAGCATTCTCTAAACATATCAATGCAGGGGGAGTCCCACCACAGATACAAGGTATCAGAACCTCTGGGTGGGCCCCTCATGGGACAATATAATGTGCAGCCTGGTGTTGCAAATTCCCAGAACAATGTGGATCTCCTTTTTCTGTGCTCCTACACTTCAACTACACTCCTGTTGTCACGTTTGTGATAACCATGGCAATTTACAGAGTGCTTTCTATGTACTGGTCACTGTGCTAGCACTTAACATATATATCATCTCCCTTTAACTCTCCTAACCTTGTCAACTTGGCCATTTGCATCCCCGTCTTCCAGTGAGGAAACTGAATCTTAGGGAGTTCAACTAACTCATTGAACCTCATGTAGTAAGTGGTGGAGGGCAAGTTGAAACCCAGGCTGTCTAACGTCTATGCTCTCAACTCTATCATAATATGGTTGTTTACACTGTGTCTCTCACTAAAATGTGATCTTTTGAGGTTAAGAATTATGTCATTCCTTTTTGACCTCTGGTGCCACCCCACAGTAGATGCTCAGTAAATATTAAAGAGCACTGAGTGCATCATTAGCTTAATATACTGCAGATACACAACAGAACGTTGATGGACGGAAACATACACAAGTGAGGCACAGCCCAGAAGACCAGCTAGATGACACGCCCATTCCCTAAGGATGGTTTTAGGAGCTCAGTTGGTGCCAACTAATGTTCTATCAAGTCATCACCATTCAGACTTTGCACCCGTCATACCTCCCCTCCTCCTATTAGTTAAGATCTGTGAGCTCGTGAGTGACACAGCGTCAGTGCTCCCCACGTGGGTCACCTCAGAACAGAGGGCTGAGCTAAACGAATGCTCAAGTCTCTTCCAATCCATGTCCAGCTTCAATTTCAGCTCCAACTCCCAGTCCCCTCCCCACTAACAGACGTTTTTACAGGCTTCTGGAAGACATGGTGTGCTCTCTGTAGCCCGACAGAAAGCTGTGCTTTTTGACCCTCAGCACCCTACTCCAGCAACGATCAGAACAACCTTGCTCTCCTCAGGTGCTCTTTACCATGCCCCAGGCCCCACAAAAATCCAGTAGATAGCAGTGAGTTACTCTGATGTTTATTTTAATGCATCTTAGTCCACACAGTTGGTATAAAATCAGAAAAAGCAAAGCCAAAAAAAAGGTCTGGAGTCTTAGCATCCAAAGGGCACCGTATATACATCTACAGTTGGTGGCCAATACAAGTCATTGCCAGACAGTCCTTGGAGGCAGAGAACAGTCTAGACCCAGCCAAGCCTGGGCGACTCATGGCCTCAGGGGTCTAGAGGCTTGTCCTGAAGCTCTGACCATAAGAAAAATGTGGGAGAGATCAAGGCTTTGCTTATTATTTATTCATTATAGTAATAATAGCAGCCTAGCTAGGTACAAAGGGGGTTATAAACCATTTATATTACACAAAATTATGCAGGCCTCCATTCTACTTTATGTTGTAAAGTTGTTAATTGAATTTCCAGTGAGTCATTTAGATGATTAGTGATAATAAGGAATGGTAAATACATAGCACCATTTCACAGGTTTGTTGTCACTGATTTCTCCTTTAGATGCATGGTGGGAACACCCACCCAGAAGGGTGAGTATCCCAAAGCCACAGCTGTATTTGTGCCAAGGGCTCTGATTTTGGAGGGATTTTGTCCATGTGTGTGTAAGACTTCACACAGAGATCCAAGCAGTGGGTGTTCATGTTTAATGCACTGGGTTACCCACAATAAAAGGGCATTTGGCCATTTGGGGTTTGGACCCACACTCTGATTTTCTAAATGAGGTGGAGTGGGAGGGAGGGTTTTCTTTCCGATGAAAGGAAAAGGATGAGATGGAGTTATCACTTAATTTCCAGGCAAAACAAAAAAATGAAAAACAAAAATACTGAGCTTGCTTACACTGTTAGGATGTAAAGTTCTTTAGATACTCCTTTAGGCTCAACACATGGCTGATGGTCAACATAAAAAGCAAACAATACTATGTACATATATGTAAAAAGTGTTATAAATAGGTTTTATAAACCGTAGATATTATATACATCTTTAATCAACAGTAACCCCCTCTCTACTTCCGGTTTGGTTTGGGTTGAGTGTTTTGGATAGCTCTTTGTTTCTGGTTTCCTTCCTCCCTTCCCTGTGCATGCTCAGAGCCTCAGAGGGTCTGTCTGGGTGCCTCATTCACGTTTCCGCAAAATCACGTAGATGATTCCGCTGAGCAGGGCCAAGGGGAAGGCCACCCAGGCCAGGATGTAGGCAAAGCCGTAGGAGTAGTCAGAGTTGAGATGCCACTCTAGGTGCCTTGCCGTGAAGATTGATGCTGCACTCATCACGGACAGACCTGGGGGAGGAGGGGGGCAAGAAGTGAGAGGCAGTCATGGCAGGGTCACCGCGGGGACCCCCTCCACCACCCCAGTGCAGATTACCCTGCCCACGTGCTCGCTGCTCTCCTCACCACATGGGATCCCACGGCTCAACACACACACACCACACACGGGAACTCCCAATCTTCGTTTCTTGGGGAGAAGGAAGCAGGGTGGACAGATGATTCCATGAGAGAGTGTTTCTAGTGGTGGAAGGGACCTGCTTCCAGGGCCAGAACTGAGAGGATGGGCTCTAAAATATGGGACCAAGGGAAGGGATCTAGGCTGTCATCTCTTAGGGGCACAGTCATGTTTTCCACCCCACTTTTTCTTCCTTTAACTGTCACCGACCTCCAAGCCACAGAGGTGGACAGAGAAAACTCAGGTTCCAAGATAAACCCGTCTACCTCTCTCCAGGGGTGGGTGAGTGGGGAAGCCCTTTGGACCCCGTGAGCTACTCTATCAGTGCACAGGAGCACTATCAGAAACCAAGGAAAGTGAAAGGGGATGCTATCATTGTCTGAGCTGCGCCACGGCAAAAGCACTTGGGCTTGTGGTTCACTTGGCCAGGATGCCACATAAGAAATTGAGCAGACAATGCTTATGGACATGACCAGGCATGCAAAGCAAAGTGTGGGCATGAGGAAATGAGGAAGGAAGCAGAGGCTGTGAGGAGGAAACAAAGATGCAGAGGGAGAGACTATTGATGGCAAGTTCAAGTTCACCTTGTCCCTTTCAACACTTATTGGTGCCCCAGGGCTTTGACTCAAGCATCACGTCTGGGGTGAAAGGGCATCAGATATACAGGGAGGTCAAGCCACCCTCCCTTGCCCACCAGTAAAGCCTTTTGGTATGGGAAGAGAAGAAAAGCCTCCACCTTGGGCCTCGTAGAGCAGCCAAGTTCAAGTCCAGCCATCCATGCCCATGAAGACAGTCTCTCTGCAGGGAGTGGGGAGTCCAGTGAGCTGCACAAAGCCTGGACTGTTTCCTCCTGAAAACAGGGCCTTTGAGAGGCTCTGAGTGACTCCATTATAAAGGCAGCATGCCGTGTGGGATCCGTGAGGCTCCAAAGCTCCCCATGGCCCAGACCACCTACATCTAACCTCCCTGTTATTTGGGCTGCTATTTGACCAGACACTGCAACTTTGTTTGAACAAAGTGCAGAAGTGGGAATATGTTGCATGAACCAGCCTGATAAGATTTTTCTTTTGCAAGTCAAAGGAGAAAACTCCTACTCAACTGGCCCCCACTGAGAAAGCCACACAATAGACTTCGGATTACAGCGGGATCAGAGCCAGGACCTGCTACCTACAGAAAATTCAGGAGATAGCAGAGATGTCTGTGTCTGAAGGGAACCCATGGCTGGTGAACTGTCGTTCGAGGAAACAGCAGTTTTGATCTGCTGGGAACACACTTATTTGCCTTGAAATTTGTAAACCTCAAATATCTTCTCCCACTGCCCCACGTCTCACCTCCTAAAGTGCTCTATCTGGTCTTGAAGAAATATTGACGTTGTGTCTTGAGCTCTGTCTGACCTACCTGAGTGGGGGCAGGGCTATAAAACAGGAAGCTTGTCCAAGGAAGGCAGAGCAGAAAGTGAGATGCTAACACAGTGCTAAAGGGGTAAAGCCAGCTTAACCAGTTGCCATCTAGTCAACTCAACTCTGACTCATGGCAACCCCAAGTGTGTTGGAGTAAAAGTGTGCTCTATACGGCTTCCAATAGCTAAGTTTTTAGAACTAGATCACCAGGGCTTTCTTCTGAGGTGCCTCTGGGTGGACTTGAACCATCAACGTTTAGGTTAGCAGCTGAGTGCATTGATCATTTGCATCACTCAGAGACTAAAAGAGTAGGAGAAGTCTTATCTTGATGGGAGAGCTTCCGAAGGGGGGCTGTGTCCTACCCTGCCCTGGGATAGACAATACCCCTGTAGCTGTGCATACCAACCATGCCCAACTTCACTGGCAAGAAGAAAATACCAGGTTCTGTCTTTGACCAAGAGGCACAGAGGGCAGCAGGATAAACAAGTGCGGTGACTAGATGGTTTAATTTGCATGACATTCGCCATGGCAGACTCTCAGAAATAAATGAATTTAAACTTAACTGTGATAAGCAATTAGTTTAGACACTTGCAAAGCCAAAGAGAGGACAACACATTATAATTATTGTTGTCAGGAGACTGACGTTTTAGGGGAATATATTATTAAAAGACTGTCCAGATGTAAAGCAATAGATGAGCCTGAAGATCCACTCAGGGCACAGCAGTTAACCACATACAACAGTAGGCCCCAAAGGCCAAATTCCTCCCTGTAAGTGTACTGCGACTTGCTTTCTCGGCAACCAGTAGGTGGAAATGCGTTCTCGAGGGCCACCACCGTGGGGGTAAGCCAGGTTCTTGACACAACAGATGAGCCATCTGCACTTTGGTGGTGGCCTGGAAACCTGGGAGGGGCCCAAGTCCAGGAATGGAGGTCAGCTGTAGGCGGAAGGACACTGGCCCTGTCCACACAACATAGAAGTGCTGAGCAGCGAAGTCACAATTCCTACCTGTCTCAGATGGATGGGTCTGTAACAGCTCCCTGAAAATTCTTCCCAAACCCCCTTGAAGAAGAGGTCTCAAGACCAAGGCTTTCAACCAGTTCATTCTGATGATAATTTGAATTTCCACCCCAGATATACTGAATCATAATCTCATGTTTAACAAGATTCCCAGATGATTCTTATGTATGATAAATTTTGAGAACTGCTGCTCTACTGTAGAGCATTTATCTTACGTAAGAATCACCTGGGTATCTTATTAAACTGTAGATTGTGATTCAGTATATCTGGGGTGGCAGTGCACATTCTCAGCAGGAGGTCAAACCAGAACAAACGGGTTCAAAGCCCTGGAAGCAACCAAGGGGCCAAAGGCAAAGGAAGAAACCGAGAGAATTCTCTATGTGTCCTTGTCTCCACTCAGTTTGGTTCCGTAAGCACTTAATGAATGGAAAACCTTACGGATCACAACAGAACACTGTCCAACTGGCTTTGGACACATCATCAGTAGGGACCAATTGCTGGGATGGAACATCATGTTTGGTGAGGTAGAGTGCCAACGAGGGTAAGGGAGACCCTTGGTGAGATGGACTGGTACAACAGCCACAACACAGATTCACATATGCCAGAGATGAGCGGGATGATGTGGGACCAGGAAATGGTTTATTCTCCTACGCATAAGGTCACCATGAATCAGCGTCGACTCGACAGCAGCCAACAACTATGTGCAGGCAATGCCTCTAGATGTGGAGAGAATGAAGATTCGGTCCTTGCGTTCAGGGAGTATCACCAGAACACAGACATGTCAGTAGATACGACCAGTATAGTCTGATGTGATTTGAAGAGAGTGAGAGAGAAAGACACTAGATGCTCTGACGACATGGATGGGCACCAAGTCCAAACCGGAGGATCGGAGAAGCCTTAAGGGTGGAGATGACATCCCTTGGACAATTGTGTCTGAAGGACGTGTGAAAGTTAGTCAGGTGAAGAAAGGTGGGAGGGGACTTTCAGGTAGAAGGAACAGCAGAATGAGGCAAGGAAGACCGACAGAGCCTGGTGGAAACCACCAGCAGGTCCCAGAAACAGACTCTCACCTGATGTGGCTGGAAGTTCACCAAGGGTCAGGAAAGAGAGCCTTGATGGCGTGGTAAGGAAGTTGTGATGAGAAGCCCCTAAGGGACTTTACACAGAGGAAAACATGATCAGATGGGTGTTTTAAAGACACTCGGCAGCAGTGTGAAAAAGGGAAGAGGTAGGATCTAAGAGAAGAGACAACACAAGTGGCAGGAAGACGGATGAGGAGGCTTTCAAACAGCTGCAATGGCATAGTGAATAAAGCAAAAGAAATGATATAATAATATACACTCGGGGTGCCACTCGATGGCAGAACTCAGGAACAGACTGGGTCTGGGGTGAGGGAGAGACAGCAGTCTGGCATGGCTGCCTGGTTTTTGAACTTAGGCAACTGGGAAATCCACCACCCATCTGTCAGCTTGTGGTACTGTGGTGGCTTGCATGTTACTACGATGTTGGAAGCTATGCCATCAACATTTGGTTATTTCAAACACAAACAGAATCACCCACGGTGGGCAGGTTTCAGCAGAGCTTCCAGACTAAGACAGACTAGGAGGAAAGGCCTGGAGACGTACTTCTGAAAATTAGCCAATAAAAACCCTATGGATCACGATAGAATACTGTCTGATTTAGAACCAGACAGGGTTTGTGTTGTTGTACATGGGTCACCATGTGTTGGAGCCAACTGGACAGCAGCTAACAACTGAGAAGATGATGCTATCTTGGAAGCCAAGGGAATAAACAGCTTCAAGGAGGGAGTAGTCGACAGTACTGAAAACAGTGGGGTGATCCAGCAAATTAAAGACATTGAAGTGGGCACTGGTGACCTCTGCAAAGCAGTCTCACCTGAGAGCCTAGGGAAGAAGTCAGAGTGAAGCTGGCCACAAAGTGAGACCAGGGAGCTGGTGAAAGGCAAGTGCATCATCCTTAGCGCAACAGGTGGGGCAGGAAGAGGCTGTAAGGCCCGTTACCATGCACACCTTGGGCTCTGAGTATGACCTACCCAGAGCCCTCCTGTGCTCCCACTGGCCCCATTCCCATTCTAGCATCCCAAGTGCCCAGTGCTGCCCACAGAGCCACCACAGCACTGCTGGACTCTGACCTGGGCATGGCCAGTGACTGCCTGCAATGATTCACTCCTAACATGGGTTCCTAAACGTGGACCCTGACATAAGCTGTCTGAACCACCTAGAACAGGTGCTTTTATTAATCCCCCCATTCTTTTATTCTAACTAAAATATAGCAATCTGCCTAAAACTAAAGAACAAATGGAAAAAATGAAACTCAGGAGTCTTCTTCTATTATCTTTTCTGTTCTTAAATCACAGTAAGTAGGAACTACACATTGGACCTGAGCTTGATTCTGCCAAGGGGACACAGCTATCCAATCATCCAGCAAATAGTTAACCAGGGCCCTCCACACGTGGGCCCTCTATGCAGGGAGCTAGTACTGGATGTAAGTAATAAAATAAATCTTTCCTTTCAGGTCTGTATTTTTACATGAATTTCTTGATTTTCTTTCACCTAGTGCAACCTAAACCAACAGAGCAAAGGTGAGAATAGCTACTATCTGGGAACATATGGCTACAGCTTCTGAAAATGAGAATGACTCCAAAATCCAGACACAGGATAGGGATGGCCCTTCTCTAAGAAGGGTTTAGAAGAATCTAGGGCCCATGAATGAGATCAGCTGTCTATGGGGAAACATCCCAGAACATCTTACAGTGGGATTACCAGCTGTCATTGAGTCGATTCTGACTCCTGATGACCCCATGGGTGTCAGAGTAGAATTGTCCTCCACAAGGTTTTCAATGGCTGATTTTTCTGAAGTAGAACGTCAGGCCTTCCTTCAGAGGCATTTCTGGGTGGACTCAAACCTCCAATATTTCAGTTAGCAGCCGGGCACTTAATCGTTTGCACCACCCAGGGACTCCTACTGTGGGCTTAAAAAATGCCAACAAATCCATCGCGGTCGAGTCGATTCTGACTCATAGTGACCCTACAGGACAGAGAACTGCCCCATAGGGTTTCCAAGGAGTGGCTGGTGGATCTGAACTGCCAACCTTTTGATTAGCAGCTGAGCTCTTAACCACTGCGCCACCAGGGCTCCACAGTGGGCTTAGGGGCAGTTTAATGACTACACAGTGGTTCTCCCCCGGACGCGCATCAGAGTCACCAAGGGAGAAGCCCTGCCCCAGAACTGTTAAATCAGAATCTGTGGGGATGAGGCCTGGGTACTGGCACTTTTAAAAAGCCCCCCAGGTGATTCTGATGAGCATCTAATGAGAGCCACTGAACGAGGTGAAGGCAACTCTCAAAGTCTTCGGGGAGCTGCCAACCTATGAAGCATATAATCAAGGAAAGACAGTTCTGTAACTTGAGACGCGGAGTTTTATTATGAAATGGAAAAGGGGATGAGGCATCAAATCAGGGAGGCCTGTAATCTAGAGCATGGCAGAAACAACTCCTAAACCCACAGTCAGCCTGAAGAACCCGACACACCTTTCATCTACTTTTCTTACAAGTTCATGTTTACGATCTATAAAGACCACAGCTTGGCCCTTCCAAAAGGAAGCTGGGCGGAGATAATCCAGTCTGAATCAGTCACTTTCAAGACTAGCAAACATGCTCTAGGACTCTGAAGGCCCATATGCGCTGCAGGGAAATAGCGCACTGTGGTAGGCAGACTCTGGGACTTACAGACAGGGATTTGGGGAGGTTCTCTCACCTCCCTTCACCCCTCCTTTCCTCTCTCAGGTTCTGTTTGCTTATCTGCTCCGGCTTCTCTGATCTGCTCCTTGATGTTAAGCTATCACTTCTCAGGCTGTAATTAGCTCTCACCTCCAACAGCCCCACCCTGATTCTCTCTCCAGCTGCTGGCTCCTTCATAGGCTCTAAGTTGGGAAACACACATACACACATGCGTGTGCACGCACCACAGTTGATTTAGAATTGTTAAATAGTAAAGGAGTCAGGAAATCTCTAAGGAAGTCCCTACTCTTTATTTTCAAGCTTTAGTAGAAAAACTACAGCAATGTCAAATGAAACATTCTAGGGATTAGAAGTTCCTAGAAGACTAAGTTTCAGATAATGTTGACTAAGAAGACCATCCTCACAACTTTAACTCACAAGCTGTTCTGGCTCAACGTGTCTAACTCAGGGTAACTTCTTATCCATATATGGACCACTAAACTGACAAACTAACAGAAAATCAGGTCTCATGAGAGAGAAAATGAAGATCTGAAGGGAGTAACAGAAGAGCAAATCATGTGTTTTTAAATTCAGAAGTTTTTTTATAGCAGAGTTCCAAGTTTTTTTATAGCAGAGTTTGCAGTGAAGCAAGTGTAGATTAGCAAACACTTTGGAAGACTAGAAAATCTCAACACCTAAGGTTTGGGGGCTGACCTGAAATACTTTGCACTACAGAGCAGGGCCGGCGGTACACTCACAACACGTGTGACGACAGCTCTTACATCTGGACTTTGGGTTTTCACCTAAAGTGATATCGCTAAAAAGACACTGTCAGAGAACGTACGACTGAACTATCTCAGTGGGAAGAACACAGAGGAAGCAGGTGTCGGCTCTGAAAAACACCTTCCATGGTAACTTAGCTCTTCTTAGTCTAATATTTTTAGTTTGACTAGTTCCAATAGTGCAGGTTCTTACTCCCCATAGACACCTGCAACCTCAGAGGTACAAACTAGCATTTATCTTTCACTGTAAATCAGTCTCAATGAAAGATAATTAGAAATCAGTTTCTGTCTTAGATTTTCTATTCCTTAAAAATGTTGGTGGATTCTGCATCTCTAAATATAAGGAAGTATCTTACTCTATTCAGTCCACAAGGTACGGGGACAAGGGTGTAAGCACTCAATGGTTCCTGCCATGAGCTGGTGACTTTGGGCATTCATTTACCCTCTCCCAGCCTCAGTTTACTCATCAGTGAAATAACAAGCTTATACAGTTTAAATATAGTTTATGAAACTTATGGTTCATAAATCTATATTATCTTGAGAACACCACCATTACTGCAGTGGATACCATCTAATTTGATACCAAGCTATAAACAGTGAGCCAAAAAAGAAACCCAGACTACAATTCAGTTTTCTACATTACCTCTGGAAATGAAGTGACTCATGAAAACCCTTTGCTTCTAAAGTACCTAGAAATGATATCTCACCGCATAATTTGTAATTTAACAAAGCTGGCAACTATCCAGGAGCTTGGCTTAACATAGTAAAACCTGTGCAAGGAGCAAAGCAGTGTTCAGTTTGAAATCCCACAACCATGAACACTGAAACGGTGTATTTAAGTATTAGTGAGAAGTGGCTATCCAGTTTAATTTTTTCTATAGGATAGGGTAACCCTCTGGCTTCTAGAAAAGGTCATCAACACTCAACATCAAGCTGTGTCTTCCCATAAAACCCTGTTCTAGCCACTGTATCACTCCATTCACCCATCAAGGACATATGGGCTGTTTTCACAGGGTAGTGATACAGCACCACATAAATTCAGACACCAACTAAAACAAGAGGTGCTATGTCCTTTGCCTACTCAGAGGAACGGAACTGGGAACATCTCACAGTACTACTACTGCCAGGATTCCCAGACCCAGAGGTCTCTGGTACTAATGGAGTTTGTGATTTATGAACTCAGGCTGTAGAATTCACCACCATATCTGCTCTTACTTCTCTCCAATGCCCTGTTGACTCAGTCAACTGGCAGTCAATGGGCAGAAGGGTAAGAGTCAGTGAAGCAAGATGCTGTCTAGAATCTAAAGAAAAAGTTGAAAGATGTCACCCTCTGCTGCAATAGAAGCTTCTAGAATTCTTCACACTGGGGATATGATGACATAGCTGCCTCTAGAATAACCTACCCAGTAGCAGAACTTGAAGACATTTTAGAGAGGAGAAGGAGGAGACTTCTCATGTGTTTTTATGTGTTGTCATGGTCCCATGTTTGGAAATGATGGCAAGTTCCAAATGGGTGCCAAGATAAAGAATCAGAGGATGGCAATGTTAAGTTAAAGCCTAGTGGCTCTAGAGCCTGGCACATAGGAGAGTAAAGAATTTGTCTGCATGACTTCAGCACTGCTTACAGGTAAGAAACACATACCTGAGAACATCCTTGCCAGCTCTGAGCACATCGGGCCATTTTCTTCACTGAAGCAGGGATGGTTCCTTGGGGCACAGTGTAATCTAAAGAAGCAACCCCAAAACTGGCCTCTATTCTATTTATATCCTCAGCAATTACTTATAATTTGTCCAGATGGTACCTTCATTTATAGAGATAGGTTTGGTGTGGCTGGGGACATTGCTTCCAATGGTCCCATGTACCTTCTTTCCCATGCACCTCATTCCATGGATAAGGGAAGAGTCTCAAAATTCTGAGTTATGTGTGTACAAACACACACACACACACACACGTATTATCAATCATTCTGGGGCCACATTCTTCTACTAACTGACCAGCCCAGAGCCTCGGATATGTCCAGCTTCCACATGGACTTTACTGCCCACTACTTACCTGCTAGGACTTGGAAGACTCCAGTGATGTAAAATCGGCCCCCCTTGGTGAGAGTGAAGAGCTGACAGAAGAACAGGAACAAGGATAGAACGCTGAAGATAACGGACAGGATCATGGTGGCCTGGACGGACTGCAGCCATACTGGAGAGAAGAGACACTGGGTTAGGAAAGCCAGCCATGGTCAGGATAGGGCTCCACCACGAGGAGCCGGGGCAGATGCGCCAGGACCACGGGGAGCCAGGCCTCCCAGCAGCAGAGCCCTCATTCCTAGCAGATATCAGACAATCTACTGTTGTACTCTTTTAAGTCATTCCTTATTTCATGGTTTCTTTTGGGAAAAGAAAAAAGTAATAATACATGCTTAACTGTAGAAATACTAGAAAAGGACTATAAGACAATATCTACAGTTCCACCATTACGAGTTAAACACAGTTAAAATTATACTGAATTTCCTTCCAGTCTTTTTGGCAAAGGTATTAGTTACATAGATGTGTGCATATTAAAGCAGACCTGAGCCTTGCTCAGAGCTTCCACTGGCCTTCCACCTTCTTGCCCAGAGGCCTTTGAAGGGCTTGTTGGAGCTGCTAAATCCCAAGAATAGTTGAAAAACCATTCATGAAAAACCAGCATCCCCCAAGGCTAATGGTACAGCAACCATGAGATGGCTGGGAAGAAGAAAATGGTGTTGGAACCAAAACTAACTCTAGACACAGTTGGAAGAGAATGCTGATAGGGAAAGGTATGGTTTATAGAACTATGGAAATCTACCTGCTCGGCCAAGCTGTCAGTCTTGACCTTGGCCCTTAACAGAGCAGTTTGCTTAGGTCAAACCTCAAGATAGGATCATGGCTTAGAATTTCTCATCTTTTTTGAACCCCTAACCTTAAGATCACAAAGTCCCTCATGGCACAAACAGTGTGCACTCGACCACTAACCTAAAGGTTGGTGCTTCGAACCCACCCACTGGTGCCGTGGAATAAAAGTCCTGGTGATCTGCTTCTGTAAAGATTACAGTCAAGAAAACCCTATGGAGCAGTTCTACTCTATAAGACATGGGGTCACCATGAGTCGATACTAGCTCCACAGCAATGGGTTTGGTTTTGGTTTGGAACCTTAGATCAAATCTCCAAGTTTCCAACCACAATTCAGGAAAGGAAGATGGCACCCCTGTGGTCTCCCCAGTTCATCATCTACCGCAAATTATTGTCATTCCAGGAAAGAAGGGAGAAGAGAAAACAAACTGGGTCTATGCAGCATTACAGAAGTAAATCTACAGTACCTGCCGAGAAAGGCTGCATTTGGCCCTGCCCACCCTGCCACCTACATCCTTTCTTCCAAATGCCAAGCAATCACCGAGGTGGGCACTTCCCTAAGCAAGGAAACACAACTGGAAAAGCTACAGAGTTCTGTCCTCTTAAATGGCTTAAAAAAAAAAACACAGAGTGCTTAATATAGCATTCAAATCTACGAAATGCTTAATACAGCATTCAAATCTTTGAACTCTGGAAAGTTTATAATCAATAACTGAATAAGAAGCACCTGCTTTTAGTTGTAAAGTAGCTCATGGCAGAATTCTAAGCGCAGTGGTTAGGTCAACTGTTACTTGAGTTTCAGGTAAGATTTTCCAGAAACAGACTGGAAGCATTTTAGAGTTGGAAGAAACCTTTGTACCAAAAGAGATTTCCACAGACATTTCAATAAGCCCAAGTGACACAGCCAAGTCTAGGAGGTCCTGGATTTCCAATCTAGTACTCTTTCCACTAGAACACAAAATATGTTTCTTTTAATTTTTTATTGTCTGTCAATTAAGTTATGAAAAGGATGTCTAACAGGTTGTGAGCAATCCTGATTTCATTTTCTATATCTTTAATTAAATCTGTCTTTACCCACCACAGTGGTTCTTTTGGAAGAGCAATCTTCAATAAAACTAATGTTGCCATAGTAGTATTTTTTTAATCAACAAATTATCCAGCACTCCAGTAGGTACAGCTGGAAACACAAAGAAATATGAGGCCAGAGGTTGAGCTACAACAGCTTACTGACATCACTTTTGTTAGAAAATGTCCTTCAGTGTGTACAACCATAAGAGGCATGGCTGGTGGAGATGAGATCCTTGATTTTCTTCTCCAAGTCTGAGATCACTCAGTCCTTAGCTCCACCTTCATTATCAGCAGGAACTACTATCAGACCTCCTATTTACAGAAAACTCAAAGTCTGACATTTGAAAGCTACATGAATGGGAGAAATTCCTCAGATGTAAGATATAACTAAATCCTTCTTGAAATTTCATTCACTAATAGTTTGAACTTTAGTCCCGACCCCATTACAACTGAGTTCTGTTGCCACAAGTTGTTTCCTAAATCAAATCAGAATTAGGAGATCAAGGAAGTTTTTATTCAGTGAGCATTTGTTAAACACCTACTGTTTCACACCAGGCCCTCTGCTTGGCTCTAGGGGAACACAGATGAAGAAGGCTTTCAACCATAAGCACAATAACTAAAACACATGCATTAAGATAGTAAGTCTAATTGTATCATCAATCACCATATACATGAATGAGTTCAAGTTAATCATTATAAGACACGGAATTTCACCTTGGATTAAATCATCCTTCCTATATTATGATACATGAGATATGCCTAAAACAAACAAGTCGAAAATAAAAAGATTTTAAAGAGACATCAAACAATACTAACAAAAGCAAAGCAGATACAGGAGTAATATCATCAGACAAAACAGAACTGAAAAGGAGCAAACTGGACACAGTGACAAAAGATCCAGTTTACCATGTAGACACAACAGTCATTATAATTCATATATGAACATAGCCTTTAAAAAGTATAAAGGAAAAAATAACGGAAATATGAGAAGAAATTGATAAAGCCACAATTATACTAGACAACATTAGCGTATCTCTCAGATCATTCAAGTAGATCAAAAACAAGGAAAGACATAGATATTTTACATAACAGAATTAACAAACTCGATCTAATAGATATATAGTAAATTTGTATCCAATTAACAGAGAGTATAAATTATTTTCTAACACACGGGACAGTTTACAAACTGACCATGTATTAGGCAACAACAACAACAAAAATCTCAATAAATCTCAAAGAAAGCAAAAATTATACAGGCACAACTAAAGGCAAACAGGAGTGAGAAATTAAAAATAACACACTGATCAAAATAAATTTGGAAATTTAAAAATAATATTACAAATAATCCCTTGAAATGAAAAGAAAGACTCTCTTCAGCAACAGATGACACTGAGAAAACTCTATTTCAAACCTGAGAGATGTGGCCAAAGCAGTACTCAGAGGACAACTTATATCCTAGATACATTCACCAGAAAAGTACTGAAAAGGAATAAACTAAGTTTTCAACTCAAGAAGCTAGAAAGAGAAGGAAATAAATCCAAAAATTAATTAATACACATAAGAGTAGTGATTATTGAAATAGGAAAAAAAACGATAAAAATAAAGCAATTCTTGCGGAGGGGAGAATAAAACACCAAAAAGGCAGACAAACTTTATTGAAGGACATGAAAGAAGTGCTAAAGAAACTGAAACATACTATGTTCCTGGAGAGAAACAGTCAAAATTATAAAGGTACCAATTTTTCCTCAAATAGTCTACAAAATTCGATGTTATTCTGACTCATTATCCCAACAGGGTATGTTTATGGAATTCAATGAAATAATTCTAAAATTCATCTAAAAGATAATAAAAAATAATAGCCAAGGAAAATTCTGAACCAAGCAAACCAAAACACAAAAATCCAAAAATGAACAAGAACAAAACAACACAACCAAACACTGAGACAGGACATCACCTATCAGATGTCAAGATATATAAATACACAATGCTTGTATTATTTTTATATTATAAAGTTATAGCAATTCAAACAATGCAGTATTAGCCATTAGAGACAAACAGAACAATGGGAGAGAATGAAGATTCGGGAAGTGTACACTCAAACTTAGTAACAGTAAACATGGCATTCTAAATCAAAAAAGAATACAACAGATAATAAGTGGTGTTGCTATCCATTTGGCAAAAAAAAAAAACCTGAATTAGAGCTCCAGCTCACATCATTCACAAACTTGAATTCCAGATGATCAAAGAGCACATGTAAAAGGCAGGTGGATGGGTGATCCACAAAGGAGAAATACGCATGGCCAGCAAACATATGAAAAGGTGCTCAGCCTCACTCATAACAGGGAAATGCAAGTAAAATCTATAAGGAGTGTGATACCAACTGTTATCTGTAAGATTGGCAAAAATCAAGAAGATCAGTAATTTCAGCATAGTAAATGTGTGTTAGATACCCATATACACTGTTGGCAGGAATTAACATATAATAATCCTTTTGTGAGCGGCGATTTGGCAGAATATATTTAAAAACTTAAACGGCTATACATAATGACCAAACATTTCAACTACTATATTTTGGATAAATACCTGAACATATACTCAAAGAAAAATGAGTAAGGATGTTCATTTTCACATCATTCCTATGAGTGAAAATAAATTAAGGCATATCCCTAAAATGGGATATTCTGCAGCAGTTAAAAAACTCATTAATTAGAAAATGAAATGTTTACAATATCTTCAAAGAATAAGGTGTACAGTAGTACACACAGCATAGTATCATGAAGCAAACACCCACCAAAATATCACATGTACATATGGATGCATGGATGTGTATGTGTTCACAGAAAAGAGATCTAATGGAGACGTGCCAACTGACATCCGTGGGTACCCCAGGAACTGGAATCGTTATGCAGGAGAGTATGGCCAAAGAGTTCTCTTCAGTAGAGCTACATGGTTTGATTTTTTTTTAATAAAGAGAATATTCTTACGCAATATTGTAATGTGTGAATAACTGAAACCAGTTTAAAAGATGACAAAATAAAGAAAACATAGCAGTCGGTAAGTGAAGGGTTAGGATTGCAAAAGCCAGAGCGCTGCTGGAATCATGGAATCAGCACCAGGCTTCTGAACTGCAGAGAGAGAGGGCTTTTCCTTTCCTCAAATATCATCTAATCAGAAGCAGCGAGGGAAGAACAGAGCCCAAAACAGAGCCAAGCCAGGAGAAACGGGCCTCCTTTCCAGCCCCAGGAGTCTGGCTGGAGACCCAAGAATCCTCGTCGGCATCGTTCAAAGGGAAGCTGTGTCCTACTGAGATTCCGATGTTCACATGACTTTGCTCCCAGGCCAGAATCATTCCTCAGAGCTGGAACAGACCAAGGACCAGGGCAGTTCTGGAAAGCAGACAGCACACACCAGGGGAATGGCAGGTATTTGATCCCATAGGAGGATGTGGGCAGCCTAACTCTACCCTGGCCCTGGGGAGGCAGTCCTGGGCTCCAGGAGAACAGCCACATAGCATTTTTTGGCCTTGAATTCCTCTTCTCTGATGTGAGGTATAACATGTTCTTGTAATGATCAAACCAAAGACTAGATTTAAAAGCTCTGTTAAAAGGGTAGTACAAATAACCCTATTTAAAAGACTGAGGCTGAGGGGCAGGAGAAACACCATTTACAGACTGTTACTTAAGGCTTTAGTTTTTAAGGCATCTCCACATAGGTCACTCCAAGCAAAGCTATAATGGAGTACTGCAGAGTTTACACAAGCCATACTACTGGGCATAAACCAGGAGTCCAAAAATATTTTGATACAACTTTGGTATGAGTTCATGTCTATGCCTCAGCACAGGGGTCAGCAAGCTTTATCTGTTAAGGGTCAGAGAGTGAATATTTTAGACTTTGCAGGTCATACAGTCTTTGTCCCAACCACTCAACTCAAGCAGCCATAGCCATACTGCATATGTCAATGAACAGGCTGGCTGTGTTCCAATAAAACTTGATTTACAAAATCAGGCAGTGGGCTGGATTTGGCTTACAGGCTACAGTTTGCCATCCTCTGCTATAGCAAAACAGATGAGCTGTACAGAAAAAAATTAGGGTTAAGAGAAACACAATGCATGAAAAACCCGTCAGTTACAGCCCTGTTTTATACAGACAGAACTTAATGTAAGGCCAGTATTCCAAGTGGCAAATCTGTCGACTTCTACGTAAGCCACAGTTGTTGTTAGCTGCCAGTGAGTTGGCCCCTGACTCATGGCAACCCCATGTACAACGGAAGGAAATGCTGCCCAGTCCTGTGCCATTCCTATGATCAGTTGTGGATTGGACCACCGTGATCCATGGGGTTTTCACTGGCTGATTTTTGGAGGTATATTGCCAGGTCTTTCTTCCTGGTTCTTCTTAGTCTGGAAACTCTGCCGAACCCTATTAAGCATCACAGCAACACACAAACCTCAGTGACAGACGGGTGGTTGCTGCGCATGAGGTGCATTGCCTGGCAATCAAACCCCGGCCTCCGGCATGGAAGATGAGAATTCTACCACTGAACTACCAATGCCTCCTAGTTTGTTTCACCTGAATCACAAGTTTGCAATCAGTAGCAGAGCATATACTGCGCAACCACTGTCATTCTCCAAACCTAGCTCAGTGCACAGCCCTGAGTTTCCCTGGTAAGTATTTCTGGAATTCCCAGTAGCAGCATTTTAAGCCAATCTCCAACCTTGGTGCTGAACACCAGAATCAAAAGCCCCAAAGCTCCTCGCAGACCCACTGCTCTAATTAGAGTGTCGGGTACACGGGCCGCTGACAGCTTTCTGATGTGGGCCATGGCTGGCAGCAGACCCAGCTCCCCAGTAGGTAATTGGAAGCTTGAACTGCACAATGATCAAAGCCCGCTTCAAGGTCAGATTCCTGCTGTGGCAGCTAAGCAATGAAGGAAATACATCAGCCCCCTCAGCTGTATTCTTAGCCCGGGGCCTACACTTTAACTAAGGGCTCAGAGAGGATGAAGCCCTTTCACACGCAGGGCTCCTCTGCATCCTTTGCATCTTTCACTGCCAGCCTGGAGCCACCCACCCCTGCCCCACCCCAGTCCCACTCTCTGGGCAATTAACACAAGCTTTCTGACTCGAGAACATTTTCTGTTGAAAGGGCAAGTAAGAGCAGCTGCAAGAGAGTTAGAACAGAATTAAGGAGGCCATGAGACAAAAAGCAATGGGCATGGAGGCCATCTGAGGGAGGAATCACAGCAGCAAGAGATAAGTCCTCATGTATTGTGCTGGGCTATTTCCAAAAACTCATGACCACCAAGACAAGACCCCATCCCCCAACCTCTCAACCCATTGCCATCACACAACTCACCACTTTCCTTATTTCTCAGGATAAACGTCATTCCAGAAATAACTGACTTTCCAGCAGGCCCCCATTCTGAACAACGTGACCTTTACCCTTCTGCCTCACCCACCAGCTGGCGCATGTCAGAGATCACGTGGCTTCATCCTCTTCCTTATCCAGACCAGCTGGCGGCCTTGACATGGGGCTCAGACCTCAGGCTGACTCTGCCTGTGACCACGCAGAAAGCAAGCCAGGCAGGAAAGCCACGCGTGGGCTCACAACCCATTGCCTGGAGCTCCCAAGGATGACAGAGACACATGGGAAGCTCTTTCAACACATAATCATGGGAGGCATTGTCACTAAAGACAAACCTACGGCTGGCGACTAGTGAACACAGGTGACTTCATGTCGAGGGGTTCCAGATAAGCCCGATGCAATCATTCAATTAACAACACTCCAAATTAAGAGTAGCACAACAAAGGGTTAATGTGCTTGGCTGCTAACAAAAGGTTGGAGGTAGGAGTCCACCCAGAGGAAGCTTAGAAAAAAGGCCTCTGGATCTACTGAAAAATTAGCCATTGAAAACCCCAAGGAGCACAGTTCTACTCAGACACACATGGGGTTGCCAGGAGTCAGAATCAACTCAAGGGCAACTGGTTCTGGTGTCAGGAACAGGAACCAGTTTTTCAAAGTCTAGTTTATATATGTGGTTGAACACTCATAGTCTTCACTTGCTAACTAGTCCTCGGACTTGAAAAAGGAATATATCACAGTCACTGAAGTACCTGAGACTACCTGAAAATATTAAGCTATTTGCAGCTTTGTTTATTCACTTGCTGGAAAACTCTAGAAACCTAGTCAGGCTTGGCTGTGTTTCCCAAATAACTGTCCATGGAAGACTCACTCCCCCAGCTGATAGGGAAAAACGGGGACGGGGAGTGGGCTCCATGGTCAAATACATTAACCTCCCTCCTGGGACACTCACAGTGTAGCGTGGAACACTGAGGGTTATAAGAGGTCCTGTCATTCAAAACATATGCCTGTTTAACTTTTTAAAATTCATGTTTTTCAAGTTGATTTTATCAGGGAACAATTTTTTCTTAAGAACAACCCTTGAAACCAGTGTTCCAAAGGACACACTCAGAAACATGGGGTTTGCCACAGAAAATGGCAGTGGAGAGGAGAGGGGCAGTTTTGACTGCTTGATCATGAACTATATTATAATTAAGAAGGAACAGGAGATGACTGGCCTGCCCTCAAGATCTTTGGGTTTAAAAGGAATTCTTCAGAGGGGAATAATCCAAGTTCCCTCCTTTTTTATCCCAAAGTTTGCAAAAAGGCATAATGGCAAAAACAATATGAGAAAAGAACTGCTTCTCAGACCCTCCACCCCCAGGAACCCCTACCCCCATGAACCCCACCCCCATGAACCAAGCACAGAGCCCTTCCCTGCTCCCTGTACCTACTGAAATGCTGCCAATTGCCAAGGTTCAGCTCAAAGGCTATCTGCTTTCAGAATCCCCCTACGTGACAATTATATCCTGGATGTAAAGAAATGGACAGGAACCTGTGATGTGGTGGCCACTGACTGGAAGGTCTACCTCATGCACACTTTGTTATCAGGAAGCCAGGGGATGTACCCCAGTCACACAGTTTGTTACAGGCAGACCCAGCGCAGAAAAACAAGGACTCCCACTCTATGTGTTTTTCTACCTCATTTTCCATGACAACCCACTGAGGGTGCTGAGAATTTCAATACTATGTTTGAAATCTAACAAATTAAATTATCCTCCTGCCATTCTTTGGATTTTGCATCCACAAAAGATAAAGAGGGTGATGGGAGAATGGTATTGCAGAAAGGCAAGAAAGAGAGAGGGGAAAAATAGTTGCCGTTGACTTGACTCAGACTCATGTGACCTTGTGTGTGTCAGAGTAGAACCGT
Source organism: Trichechus manatus latirostris (assembly GCF_000243295.1). Classification (NCBI taxonomy): domain Eukaryota; kingdom Metazoa; phylum Chordata; class Mammalia; order Sirenia; family Trichechidae; genus Trichechus; species Trichechus manatus. The sequence goes on along the minus strand of NW_004443976.1, from coordinate 2,390,905 downwards.
GCTCCATAAGGTTTTCAATGGCTGGTTTTTCAGAAGTAGATCACCAGGCCTTTCTTCTGAGGTGCCTCTGGATGGACTTGAGTCTCCAACCTTTCTGTTAGCAGCTGAGTGCATTAATCATTTGTACCACCCAGGAACTCCAAGAGAGACAGAGATTCCCTTTATTCTCTGCTCACTAAATCCTACCTGGCCTACCAATCCAACAACTCACCCAACTTCAGAAGGGCAAGAAGAGGCCCAGACCTGCTACTTCGAGGAAAGGCTTCACACAGCTGGACCTCCAGAGAAGCCACTGAAAGGAGGCATCGCCAGAAGAAGTGTTGACAGAAGAAGAGATAGTACTCAGCCTTCAAGTATCTGAAGAGTCATGTGGAAGAGAGACCGCAGTCCTCCGGAACCGCCGCAGGGGCACCATTACGGCTTCCACTCCTTAGGGACAAGCTATGCAACTTGGTGAAACCCAAGCTGAGCACACAGGACGCTGCTGCCAGGCATGAATGGAACAGCCAGAAATGACTAGACAAAAGAGGTGCAGGTCTGGGTTGAAGACAGTAATTTCTTAGTGTCTCACGGTATTCCTCCAACATTGCTAACCACCTCCTGTACCCACAATGAGTGCCCTGACTCTGCTCTGGGCCCGGTTCCTTTCTGCCTCTCCTCTCATCTGTGCCCAGGTGATTTTACTCCGTACCACGAGGCTAAATACACAAGCACATTACAGACTATCGACGCCCTAACCGTCTGCTCGCACCTCTCCCCTGAGCTAGACTCCTATGCTGACATCTCCTCTGATGGCTCAAACATAAATGCTAATTTCTACCCCTTGCCCCCAAAACCCTGTTCCTCCCCAATTTCCTCTATCTTGGCCAAAAATCACAGCAATTAAGTCATCCCTGACCCAGCTGCTCAGGCCAAAAACCCAGGTGTTGTCTCTCGTTATTCCTTCCCTGACCCCTCAAATCCAACCCAGCACAAATCCTGCCCTCAGAGCAAAAGCTGCCCTCACTCAGCTCTGCTCCACCTCCCCAGCCAAGCCTCCATGTACAGGTCTGCTAAGGATTAAATGCAGAACTCTGACAAAAGGACCTGCATCCACCTGAGTTATCTGTATTCTTACTACCGTTACCATCACATCATTGTCACCATCACACCCAGCCTGGACTGTCACCACAGCCTCCTCACTGCTCCCTGGTTTCCACTCTTGCCTCTCCCACGAAAACATTCTCAACATAACAGCCAGAATGGTCTTCAAAACACAAATCAAATCCCACCACTTGTCTGCTTAAATTCTTCAGTGCCTTGGTCTGTGAGGCCTTGTGATCTGGCCCCTACTCCCTCTCCTGGCTCACTTTGCACCACTTCCTCCAGCTGGCACACTCGGCCACAATGGCCCCCACCACTGATGGACACATCCATTCTTTCCTGCCTCAGAACCTCAGCCCTTCACATTAGTTAAAAACCAGTTGCTACTGAGTTGATTCCAACTCATGGTGACCCTACGTGTGTCAGAATAGAACTGTGCTCCACAGGGTTTTCAATGGCTGATTTTCCAGAAGTAGATCACCAAGGTGCCTCTGTGTAAACTTGAATCTCCAACTTTTCAGTTATTAGCTGAGCATGTTAACAGTTAGGTACCAACTCCTAGAATTCTCTTCCTCTGGTTCTTCATACGACTAGTCCTTCTTTGTCTTTTAAGTCTCAATCTACGTCATCTCTCAAAAAAGCCTTCCACGTGTCTCTGGAGCTTCCATGACCTTTCCTTGTACAAGTTGTGCTGGCTTCCCCAGTACTGTGTACATCCAAACTCCCTGAGGGACTGAATTGCTAGGCGGAGGGCTGTGGGGACCATGGTCTTGGGGAACACTTAAGCTCAACTGGCATAACAGTTTATAAAGACAATGTTCTACATTCTACCTTGGTGAGTAGCATCTGGGGTCTTAAAAGCCTGTGAGCAGCCATCCAAGATACTCCACTGGTCTCACCCCTTCGGGAGCAAGGGAGAATGAAGAGAACAGGATACAAGGAAAAGATTAGTCCAAAGGACTAATGGACCACAGCTACCACGGCCTCCACCAAACTGAGTCCAGTATAGCTAGATGGTTCCCATCCACCACCACTGACTGCTCTGACCGGGATCACAACAGAGGGTCCTGGACAGAGCTGGAGAAGGATGTAGAACAAAATTCTAACTCACAAAAAAAGACCAGATTTACTGGCCTGACAAACTGGAGAAACCCCGAGAGTATGGCCCCCAGACACCCTTTTAGCTCAGAAGTGAAGTCACTCCCGAGGTTCACCATTCAGCCGGGGATTGGACAGCCCCATAAAACAAATGAGACACAGCAGTCCAAGGACAAGGACTAGAGGGCAGGAGGGAACAAGAAAGCTGGTGATAGGGAACCCAAGGTTGAGAAGGGACAGTGTTGACATGTCTTGGGGTTGTTAACCATTGTCATAGGGCAATATGTGTCCTAACTGTTTAATGAGAAACTATCTGTTCTGCAAACCTTCATCTAAGGTACAAAAAAAAAAAAAGAATTATCTATGTGAGATCAAATTGACAACAGCAACTCAAAAGGTTTGATGGGAAGCCTAGGGGGCAGTGAGTTGAAGATAATGGTGATGGAATAATTTGGAAAAGGATAGTGAGAATAGCAGCACAACTGGAAGAATGTAATCGATGTCACTGAATTGTACATGTAGAAATTTCTGAAATGGTGTATCTTTGGCTATGTATATTTTCACCAAAAAAAAAAAAGGTCCTCCAAGACCGAGAAGGGAGCATGTTGACATGTTGTGGAGTTGTTAACCAATGTCATAAAACAATATGTGTACTGACCGTTTAATGAGAAACTATTTGTTCTGTAAACCTTCATCTAAAGTTCAATAAAAAAATATTAAAAAAAATAAAAAGCCTTCCATGACCAGCCACTTCCTCCTCAGGGGTTACTTTCTATTTCATCACCCTATTTATTTCCTGCACTTTCCACTATGCACAATTATTTATTATTTATTGCGTTTCTCCAACTAAAAGCGAGTTCCCAGGGGCAGAGACCTTTCCTTTTGTCTTTTTTTTAGTTGTCATAAACGTACATATATATTTGCCAATTCAATGTTTTTCACATGTAAAATTTAGAGATACCAACTATGTTAATCACTGTGTAACCATCACCAATAATCATTGCCAAATTTTCCATCAGCATAAACAGAAATTCACCACTTCCTAAACAATGGCTCCCCCTTCCCCCCACCCTTCCACCCCTGGTGATCCCTAATAAACTTTGAGGGACCGTGTCCTTCTTGTTCACCTCTGTGCATCCAGTTTCTGTGCTCAGTACAACTGGAGCATAGATGAATGAATCACATCAGCTCTTTGTAAAGGAAAGGCAGTGAGTTCCCCACCACTGGTAGGATGAACACATGGTGGGAATATTGCAAAGGCACCTGAAGCTTTATATGGGCTGGGGGCAGGGGGGAAATGGACTGACAGCCTTCCAGATCCCCGCCAACACTGGGAGTCTATGTTCGGCCGAGGACTGCACACTAGGAAAGTTTGCTCCCAGACACCGGAAACCAACATCTGCAACCTCAGGCCCCACCGCGGCCAATTCCTGCTCTTGAAATACAGGGAGTGATGTGCAGCCTGGGGAAATCCTGGGGATGCAATTTAAGAATTTTAAAAAGCAAAGGCTGGGAGCTTCAAGGCTAACAATGGTTCAGAGCCAGGAAAGAACAAGCATTCTCTATCACCTCCAGGATATCAGCCTTTGATGAGAAACATTCTTAAGGTTTGAGACATCAGCATCGGGATACCACAGGCCATCACCTGCACCGCCCTTGCCCTGCAGGGTCCCAGCCTCCCCGCTACAGGGCCTGTGGAATCAAGAGCGCTTACTTGGATAGAGATTGTGGGTTGGGCCAGGGAGCCAAAAAGCTGTTAAACTCTAAACCTGAAGCCACAAATGCAGAGGGCCTCCTGTATTTTCTACATTACGTCCAAAAGCTCAGCCACAGATGAGGAAATGGTCTGACGCCCTTGCAGAAATGACACCACCACCCAATGCATACACAGGCTATATCGGGAGTCATTCTGAAGACACGCACGAAGGAGACGAGCAGAGCTCACGGGCCTGGCCTCACAGACTGGCAACTTTTTCTAATTTTCAACCCAAAGCACGGGTCCGATGCTGCCTACATCCTGTTGAGTGGTGTGAGTTTGTCGTTTAGAATGGAAAAGAAAGGCAGCGAGCACTCATGTTCTGCTTCTGGCCCCGCCCGCACCCACACACTCTGGCCCACACAGACCTGCCTGGTGACACTGGGAAAGTGCCCACTGTGTGCATGTGTGCGTGTGAACGTGTATCCCGTGGGTTTCCTCCACGTTCTGGTGTTGAGCACAGACCTCTTTCAAAATGAAAACACCTCCAGAATGGACATATTTTAAGTGTCTCACACCTCACTACCTCAGTATGAAAAAGTTTATCAACTCTCTTCCTTCTGAGATAAGAGAGGCCTCTGTTCTGGGGGACACAGCATGGGGAGGGGCCTCACTGAAGAGGAACCCTGACGGGGCACTGCCTCAGCTTGATTCTCAGGAGCACCATGCCCGTCCAGCTCCTGGTTCCCCAGGATGCTGTGTGGATCCAGTCATCTGACCCATTCCATCTGCACCAGGGCCACACAGAGCACACAGAATGGGAGACTTCTTAGATGTGCCTGAAACTACCATTCCGGTAATTTGGAGGAGTCAAAGCAAAAACCACTCATTCACTCAACAGCAAGGCACATGCTTTGCTTGAACGCTCTGGGTCACTGGATGTTAAAATCACCCCGTGGTGGGGAGGGCTGATCCTTTGGGACTTGACAAGGAGGCTTGGCAGCCCCCACCCACCCCAGCTCACAACCAGGGCTGCTCAGATGGGATCGGTTTGAAAACCACAGCTCCAGGAACTGGCCTCACCCGTGTGCTTGTGTGGACCCTGTCTGCCATGCCCTGGGATTCCACTATCTTTATCAAGGCAGAGAGAACATATTTGTAAATAAATACCGATATTCTAACACGACATAATATTGATGGCTATTCCCTGATTATGAACATAAAAGCTCTCAATGAGGAAAATGTGTAAGGCAGCAAAGGAAATAGAAACCAACAAATGTACAAGAATCCCATCACTCAGATAAGCACTGGAAATACACTGCTTTGTAAAATGAGATACATTCTGCCTTGTGAGTGCTCTCGACTGTTACTTTAACTCGGACAAAGACAGCTGAGACACGCACACAAGACAGAGCAGGTCAGAGTGAAATCCTAAACACTGGAAACACATCAAGACACACAGACTCCTCACTAGGGTCGAGCAGGGCCTGCAGGCTCGCCTGCTGTTCCACCCTGGCTTTCTGTCCCTCTGTGCTGGCCTGCCCTCTGTCCCTCCAACGTGCCAGGCTCCTCTCCTCCCTGGTGCTGATCTTGCACGACTTCTGGCTATCCTCAGGGGTCACTCCTCAGAGACCCCCACTCCAACCACTCATCACCTTATCCCGTTTTATTTCTATTACTGCCCCACATTTAAAAAAAAAAAAAAAAACAGTAGCCATAGAGTCAATTCCAACTCATGGAGACCTCATGTGTGTCAGAGTAGGACTTTGTTCCATAGGGTTTGCAATGGCTGATTTTTCAGAAGTAGATCACTAGGCCTTTCTTCACAGGTGCCTCTGGGTGGACTGGAACCTCCAACCTTTTGGTTAGCAGCCCAACCTGCTAAACATTTGCATTACCGGAGGGCTCCTTCCCCATAGCATCTCTGCTCATTAACTGGCTCACCCAGTAAAATGAAAGCTCTCTGTGAGAAGGGCAGCGTCTCCTCACGCTTGTCTCCTCAGTGTCCACAATGCTGTCAGTTCTGAATGGAAGGACAATGGATAGATGGAAGGAAAGGGTATATGGAAGGAAGGACAGAAGGGAAGGAGGGAATCGTAAGGTGGGAAGTGGCCCTTCCTGTTCAAGGAATTGACAGACAATTGACATTCTAGATGAAGGGGAAGAGAGATGGCAGATGAGATTTAAAGGGATGCAAGAATGGGTTATGCACATAGATTCCTATGGGCCTTATTGCAGATTTTCATCTAAAGATCGAGACCAATGAGAAGCCTCTGAAAGGCTTTAAGTTGGAGAGTAACACGATAAAGTTTACATTCTTTATGTGACACTGGATTCCATGTGAAAAATGAGTAATGGGGGAGCCAGAAAGGGCACAGGGAAACCGGTCAGGAGAGACTGCAGGGCCTCACAAGACAGGAACAGACAGGGACACTGGGTAGACTGTAGGACCTACTGATCGTCTCAAGGAGGAAGAGAGATGGAAACACATCAAGGCGGACTCTAGACATTCAGCTGGCTGACCAGCAGAGTCCCGTTCACTGCAATACTAGAGACTGGCAAAGGGGGAGATCTGGTGGAGAAGGATGAAGACTTGGGGTGTCTCTGAGATATCCTAGTGAAACTGTCCAGAAGGCAGCTGGATCAGGAATTCAGAAAAGAGGTCTAGACTGGAAGAAACCAAAGATTCAAGAGGCACAGTGAAATAATAATCAGTAAGACTTCATGAATAATTGGGAAAAAAGGTCCCTGAGTGGTGCAAATGGTTTGTGCTCAGCTACTAACCTAAAGGTTGGCGGTTTGAACCTACCCAGCAGTGCCACGGAAGAAAGGCCTGGCAATCTGCTTCCAAAAGGTCACAGCCTTGAAAACCCTATGGAGCAGCTCTACTCTGCACCCACGAGATTGCCATGACTCAGGGTGGGGGTGGGCGGTCATGTTTGCTGCTCACCAAAAGGTTGGCAGCTTGAATCTACCAGGGGCTCCTTGGAAACCCTATGGGGCAGTCCTACTCTGTCCTAAAGGGTCGCTACAAGTCGGAATCGACTCGATGGTGACAGGTTTGGTTTGGTTTGAACCAGGAGGGGAAGAGGCAGAGGAAGAGACGTGCAGGAAGACTCTGCAGTTTCTGCTGTGAGTCACCGTAAGGACAGTGGTGCTGCTGGAGTCTCAGGATGGCTGGGCCCTGCTCCAAAAGTGCACAGGACTGGGCAGGGCTGCCGTGAAAGAGTACATCTTGTGGGGAGGGGAAGCATGCTTTCTATGAGGTCAAAGAACCACATTTCTGGCCTCCTTGGAACTAGGTGAGGCCGTGTGACTAAGCTCCAGATGAAAGACGAAGCAGAAGTATCATGTCCACCAGGGAAGTCTCATTAAAAGAGAGGGGGACACATTCTTCCCCTCCAGCTTTTCCACCTTACTGCTTGGGATGTGGGTGAGATGGCTGAGCTCTAAAAGCCCCGCTGGTCCATGAGGATAACGGCCAACCCCAAGAGATGGCGAAAAAAAATAAAAAGAGCTAGAAGGCGACAGGTCTCTGTCAGCTGCCTTCTTCCAGGCTTCTTTTAAACAAGGGAGAATTAAACCACCTTATTTAAGCTAGTGCCATTATCCTGATCCTGACCGAACACAGTCGACTGTCTACTGTCCCTGTGCTTTCCTTTTGCTTTAGGCCACATCCCTGCCTTGACGGGGAGTATCCTCCCCCTTGCCTGTATTTCTTTAAATCCTGCCCATCCGCTGGAGGATGGATCAAATTCACCTCCCACACAAAACTTCATTCCACTTCCTCCCCAGGCTGTGGTACACTGGCTATCTGCCCGCCCCTCCTCAGGCACCTGGCCTCGCTGCTGCACAATGATTCACCCCTCCACACTGATCCCCTGACTCCCCAACAAGACTCAGGACCATCCAGGGCCAGGGCCACGGTTTGCAGGTCCTTGTATTCCCAGGGTCCAAGAGGCATTTGATAAAAGGTCACGATGAATGTGCCCCCGTCAAGACGCCTTCACGTCAGTCCACAGCCAAAACAGGGAGGGGACCAGAAACGAGGTGAGAAAATGAGAAGGCAGGCAGAGCTGAGGGAAGCTAGTAAGAAATCTAAAGATACTTCTGCATCAAGAGAGAGCTTGGAGAAAGAGCTAATACATCTCCTTCAAACTATGTAACAGACACTTGAGGTTCTTAGACTTGCTGTCGCCCCGCACAACGCCAGGGGCCACCATTTCTACAGAGAACACCCCAATGGTACCATGGCCCACACGTGAAAACTAGTCCCTTCAGAAAAAACGGCAAGTGATGTAAACCAACTTATCTTTCACATAACACACCTGCAACACGCTCTTCACCAATCAGTATCAACAATGAATTACTTCTGATTCCTTAAAAGTATGTTTCAAACTTCTGAGAGCAAATACAAACAAGGCAAACGGTTGTAACTAGTAGAGTTCATACGGAAAGGCATTGTCTCTGTTAATATATTTTTCCACCTTACTGTTTTATCACAGCAATTGCTAAACCCAAGCCAAACAAAGGACTCACACAAGACCCGGTACTTCAGAGTGAAGTTAGCTGACGCACACACTGACCTCTCAGGAAGATGCCAGCAGAGATGGGAACTGCTACTGGGAGGCTTAAGTGGAAACTTCTAATTTATGACAAGCCTAAGTCAAAACCAGCCCAGCATGTTTAAGAGCATGTCCAGATTTCCTCAAAATGCCCTTACTGTGAAAGTTGAGGACAGATGCGGAGGAGTGTGGACGCTCTGGGATCTGCACAGAAACAACCAGCAGGGTTCGGAACCCACTCTAAAGGCCCTCGAAGTCACTGTACATGAACTCGAGAGGGCAGGGTGCGCGAGGAGCAAGCTGAGTGATAAGTTTTCTAATTAAAATGATATCTGTCACTGTTAAGTGCTGTCAAGTCCATTGCAGCCCAAGGAGCCCTGGTGGCGCAACGGCTTAGCACTCGGCTGCTAACCAAAAGGTCAGCAGTTGGAACCCACCAGCAGCAATGTTGCAGAAAAGATGTGGCAATCTGCCCCCGTAAAGATTACAGCCTAGGAAACCCTACGGGGCAGTTCTACTCTGTGCTACAGGGTACTATGAGTCGGAACCAACTCGACAGCACACAAGGATCTCTTTACGCTCTCTGGTGAAACAAGTGGTTTGCGAGTATCTGCTAACCTAAAGGGCGGTGGTTTGAGCCAGCCAGCAACTCTGCTGAGAACAGACCTGGAGAAGTGCTCCCATAAAGATTACAGCCAAGAAAACCCTACGGAGCACAGTTTACTCTGTAATACGTGGGGTCACCATAAGTCAGAATTGACTCCACCGCAATGCATTCATTTGTGGTTGTTTTGGGTTTTTATTTTAAGTGCCTCTTTGGAGTTCATGGGTGGTGCAATGGTTAATGGGCTCAGCTGCTAACCCAAAGGCTGGCAGTTCAAGTCTACCCAGAGGAACCTTAGAAGAAAGGCCTGGTGATCTACTCCCAAAAAAATCAGCCATTGAAAACCCTATGGAGCGCATTTCTACTCTGGCACACATGGAGTCTCCATGAATCAGAGCTGACTCCAGAACAGCTGATGTTTTTGTGTAGGGGAGGGTGGGGGGTAGGAGGTTGGGGGTGGGAGTTTAATGCCTCTTTGAGATCTGCTTCTTGGGCAGAATAACGGTATCCACAACCACAGAAGATGCAAAATTCAGGCCAGTAACAGGCCAGGAGGCAAATATTGCTTTCCTTCCTAACAGGAGTTTTGAGCACTATTTAGATAACTGTTCCTTGTCGCCTCACTTCTGCTGAAACACAGCCCACAGCCGTGTTTCTGTGTGCCTGCCAAAGCTGCCGCCTTCTGGGCCTGAGAGTTCAGGATTCTGGCCAGTCCACATGGCCAAATGCCACTTGGGAACAGTGACTGTAGACACCAGCTGACTTGAGGAAAGGCTGCCTGTTTCGGGCTGCATCCCCACTTGTGACCACCAGGTGGCAGTGGCAAGTAGAGAGCCTCCCATCCTGAGACTCCAGGGAACCTCAGCTAGACCACGCCAGGGAGAAACCGGATGCTGTGGCTTCGGGGAGAAGCAACGTGAGGGTCACATCTCAGGCACTCATGAGTATTTCATTTCCTTTGTTGCCAACTCACCATACAAAGTCAATATGCAACCTGGAGGATGGTTTTAACTCGACATCCTCCACACACTCAGAGAAAAGACAAGACTGCTGACATCAATAGGAGTAGGGTCTCTCTCTCTCTCTCTTTTTTCTGTAAGGTGGAAACATAAAGCAGGGTTTTCTACTCCACTCTTTCAAGGGGAAAAAGTATTCCTTGACTATCCTCCCCACATAAACTGCCCAATGGCTGTTTTAGCAGTTTCTGTTTACACTGAGGTTTAAGATATTTGGTTTGCAATGTTTCAGTGACAAGTTTGGGTACTGCTGGGTGCAAAGCCTGCAGGAGGAAAAACGTAGCAGAGGCTGAACTGTGCAAGGCCTGACTCTAAGGGTGACATCGCTGTAGTGAGCTGAGCTAAACTGGTTTCTCTCACCAGCTGGAGCATCTTCCACATAGACACTGGATGTCTGAGCAGCTGCAACAACATTTAAAGCTGTACTTTGTGGCCTTTTGGACCCAGGACGTCAAGCTGTACTGCATCTACAGCTACTTTGCTCTCCCAGCTGTGGACACATCCTTTGGAACAGAAGAGACTGAGACAGGCCCACTGTGTTCTCAACATCACTCACTATGGTCCCTTCCAGGCCCATGCCAACACAAGCACCTCCCAGCTCCCAAAAGAACACCTCATAGTTAGCTCCACTTCTCCGTGTGCAAAGACACGAGCCCCCGCGGTGAGCACCACACCTCTGAGCGCTTGGGGTATAGTGGGTGTCCTCACAGCTCTTCCTTAAGTTGACTCCAATTAAGCCTGCATTCCAGTACCTTACAGCAAAGATGCTGAGGACGGAGGAGCTATACAGTCTCCTGGATGAAGAACCCCAAGATCAAGTTTACAAACATAACAGTTGCTGGAGAGTCTATTCATGGTGGCCCCATGTGTGTCAGAGTAGAACTGTGCTCCATAGGGTTTTCAATGGCTGGTTTTTCAGAAGTAGATCACCAGGCCTTTCTTCTGAGACACCTCTGGGTGGACTTGAACCTCCAACCTTGCGCCACCCAGGAGTTCCCAGGCTCAGTTTAGAGCTTCAAATAGCTTCAAGGCTCCATTTTGCAGCAAGGAGGGATTCAAAGCTTTCATGCTAAGTAGCACCACTGAGGCCCAGGATCTGGAAAGGCAGTCTTGTAACTGGAGGACCAAAAGTAAACCCAGCCATCCTCAGGACAATCCCACTTGGCTTTAGCAGGAAGAGGAAGGACTTTTTAAAAATAGAGACAGCCACCAACCAAAGAGGGAGGTTGGATCAAAAGTTCCAGTGAGGTCTGCCTAAGGTTTAGCTGTCATGCCGTCTTTACTGCTTGGCCTTGTCCACATTTCTTTGCCCACAAAAAACATTACACTGAATGATCAGGAGGTGCGCAGAGCATTTCTCTGGGTGGGAGAATGCACAACGGCACCCTTAGCTTCCACAGCGATGCCTGGATTCGTGGCCCCCTGCTGCATTCCACTCCACCCCAGCAACAACTTTCTAGCTGTTGTCTTCCAAGAACAAGGGCTTCTGGGTCTGCACCAAGAACATGTTACAGACATATAAGGACAAGCTCATGATGGAAAAAGCCAGTCTCACCGTTTACCGATGACGAGAAACAGTGGTGGACGTTGCCCGTGGAAGCGGTACAGTTCTGCCAGAGATCAGCCGCATATTCATGGCCCACGAGCCATTGCTAGAAAGAATCAGACATCCTGAATCAGGGGAAGCAGTCAGCAGGGAGGGGAAGGGGGGTGGAGACTAAAGAAAGCAAAGGGCAGCCTCATGCACAGGTCCACCTGGCCTGCCCCTGCCCAGGAGGGGAAGGACAGAGACACTCCCTGGTTAAGTCCACAGTCACATAAGAGAAAGAAGAAAGGTAGCCGCCGGGCCCAAACGTGGTGCTGCAGTCAGAGTCAACACTTTGTAAACGGAAAAGCACCTGCTACACACACCTGGTTTTGTGTGCAGAGGCAAGCGCTATAGCAGAAAGCGCTATGATCTCAACTCGGGACACCTACATCCAAGCCTCTTCTCCTCTCAATCCCGAGGACTCATTCCCCAATGCACCACCTCCTGGAGCACATTTTCTCACTCACAATGCCTATGAATCTGAACCGATTATCATCAGGCACAATTAAGATGCTGTGCAGAGGCTTGTAAATGAAAACCAATTCATAAATCTCCAACATATTTATTTCTCACTCTGACATAATTATTTCTCAGTCTTTTAAATGGACAAGAATATAATGCAGGGACTGGCCTAAAGTTAAGACATAAAGCCACCGCTGTGTCACTGTCTGAGTCTGTGCTCATCTCTATTACCAAGAAGTGAGTTTAAAACTGAATGTTTGATAACTTTTCTATCAAAAGTTACTACGGTGACCTCTTTTTATTAGTGGAGGCTTTATTAACAAGGTGCTGTGTCCACCTCACAGAACAGGCCTGGGACCCTGAACTCCCTCCTAAAAAGCCAAATTTAACTTTCCAGTTTCAAGTCTTAAAAAAACAAAAAAAACAAACCTGTTGCCCATCGAGTCGACACCGACTCATAGCGACCTTACAGGATAGAGTAGAATTGCCCCTTAGGGTTTCCAAGGAGCAGTTGGTGGATTATGAACTGCCAACTTTTGGTTAGCAGCGGAGCTCTTAACCACTGCGCCACCAGGGCTCCGAACCAGGCGTTTCATAAACTAAGCCGCCCTTCTGGCTTTTGACATTTCAAGAAAATAAACTCATAAATTCTTTACTTCTTTCCTCGACAATCTTTTAGCCAATAAAGTCGGAGTGCCCTGGAGGTGTGCTGCGATCACCCAGTTAACACACCGGCCTGCGAATCTAGCCTAGCCCAGAGCTTGTTTCCTTCCACCCTGAATCTGCTCTTGTTTCTCAAAACAACTAAAAAGGGGCAGCTTGCCAGGAACTGCAAAATGCCCTGGGACTTTGGAGACTCAACTTTGCAGGCAAGTAACAACGCAGTCCTGAATCATGGGGAGCGCTGCCAAGGACCCGGTGGGAGGGATGGTTGCTCAGGCCAGCCAAACCTCACCAGGGCCCCCGTGCAGGGTGCCCCGCCCACCCCGCCGCCGCCCGGCACTCACGCTGACGATCGTGGAGACAAACAGCAGCACCAGCACCGCGACGTGGAGGACGATGATGCCCAGCAACAGGAGGAGCATTCTGTCGGCGAGTTCTGCTCAGCGGAGGATCTGCTGCCCAGAGAAAAGGGAAGCCGGTTGTGAAGCCGAGCGCACAGGCTGGCGGACAGTTGCGCGGGCCCAGCCGGCCAACATGAGCGCGCAGAGGGAGGGTCCCTGCGTAGCGGAACGCCTGGGCCTGGCGCCTGCCTGCCCACCCCCACTCGCCAAGAGAGGGCAGTAGCTGACCGCAGGAACCGGCCCCGCCGCCAGCTGGGCCCGACCGGCCAGAGACCGAAGATCTTTGTATTTGCAACAAAACAAGCAGTGGGTGCACGTCTAAGTCACCCCAGGAGTAGAGAAGTTTCCAGAATGACAAGTAAAGGCCTCAGGCACCTCTCGTGGGCAGCCTGACTTGGGAAGGGGGCAGCAGGAGGAGTGCGCACGTTCTCCGAAACTGGGTTCAAGGGCCGAGTTTCCCCATGGGGTGGGGAAGGGGTGACTGGGTAGGCACCCGGATGTCTGCGAGAGGAGAAGCTGGCTTGGGGACCCCAACGGCGCACTGTGGGGGAGAGCGCGGCTGGGAGAATGGTTTCCCAGACCCCAGCGCCCTCCACATTCCGTTAGTCTCCAAATTTCCACTCAGTTCTGCCAGCCAAGGGGAGCAGTCCTAGCCTCAGCTCAGCTGGCGTAGACCCTGGCGACTCCGACTCCGGGAGATGGTGCAGAGCCAGGGGAGTGTGGAGAGGACAGAACCTTACGCGAGGGCTGCCCGGCACCGCGCTCCCCGCCCACCGCTCGCGCGTCTCCGGCCAGCGCCCGAGGAAGGGCCATTCCGCTTCCCCGGCCAGCACTGCGCGTTCTCCCCGCGGGCCCGGCTGCACCCTAGGCACGGAGAGCCCGGCAGCGATCCCGACCGGGCTGGGCGAAGGGAAACAGATGCCGAGTGGGGAGGGGAGGCGGAGGGTGAAGAGTTGAGTCTGAGGAGAATTACAGCCGGTCAGAAACCGCAGGAAGTCTTCTGTCGGAAGCTCTGTGGCCCTAGCCCCTAATTTTGCAGACTTTGGGAACTGAAGCCGGGGTGACCTATTAGAGGCTATGTAAGGCTGAGAAAGACCAGCTGCGTCTTTGGGGATCACTTTAGCTCAGAGTCTGGGAATCAGGGAGACAACATTTCGATAAGTCAGTTTTAAAAGTACTCAATCCCATGCCCCTCCGTTCCTCTCCACAGAAAAACAGATTCCAAGAAAGCCTGGAATGTACAAGAAGAAATAAGCCAGGTTTTCTGATGTCTCCCAGAGGGTTTAACTTAAATCCGATGACTTCCAGTGCCAGGGTCGGGCAAGAGAAGGGCGCTTGGGCAGGTGGTTAGAAACTGGGGGACCACAGGGGCCCAGTCCCCCCACCCAGGTTGTCCACCTCAGGCACTGCTTTGCCAATGCTCCCTCAAGCCGGCGGCTCACTAGCGAGGCGAAAAATGCGCCGCCTCTGCCCTCGGTCCCTAAACCACCAGCACCCCAGCACCACCACCCGCGCCCCGAACGGTCTACAAACCGCAAACGCACTCCTCGCTGTAGCAACATAGGAGACAGACCTCTGACCTCGCGCTCCTGACAGAACGCTCCAGACCTGGCCAGCCCAGAGCTCATGCCCCTTCGTGCTTTCTGGCACCCTCGACGGAAGATGCCCACGTTTCTCCTCCACTCCCCCTACCAAAACACTTACAGCCCAAAGGAATAGCAGTCCCCGATCCGCAGAGTGGCCTCAGGCACAAACTCGGGTGCGTTCGCTCGCTGCTGGCGTCCCCAAAAACAGCTGCGCTGTTGGCTACGCGCGCGCGAAGCGAGGGGCGAGGGGGAGGCTCCCGGCTTTCCCCTTTAACGGGAAGGACGCCCTGCTTGCGTCATTGCAGTAGGGTGTGTCCCTGGATCGGCGGGTGCGGGGGGGCGGGACTCCGGGAGAAGAGAGGGAAGGAGGGAGGGAGGGCTGGAGACAGTTACTTGGTTTTAAATGCCCCCCCTGAAAAAGTCGATCACAGCAAAACCGCGGCGACTCTTACTGAAAACTAAGGCATCTGAACCTTCTCACCTCCCACCTCCTCTAGCTCCGCCAAGGGCACGGAAACCAAGTGCTGACCAATAGAGTGGTCCCTCCGTCCCCCTCCTCAGCCCACGTGGGAAAAGCCCTCCCCCCCCCAGTTGTCGCCCCCATAGGTGCCCAGGCGCTGGGTTTCGGGACACAAGAACGCGGACGGCGCCTACGCGGGGGACTGAGGATGGATTCCTCTACTCCCGGTTAAGGGAAGCAGGCTCTCAAGGGCTAGAAGCTGCAACCTCCAACCCGCGCCACTGGGCCGCTGGAAGTCTTGGGTCCCTCTCTCCTGGGGTCCTGGCGCCTCTGGCCTGCCCTGGCATCTTATCAGAGCGCATCTGCACCACGCCCGCTCGCGCTATCAGTGTCTGCACCTAGGAATTGTGCATGCCAGGGGATGGCTGGGGACTGATGACGGTCACCCTGCTTCGGTGACAGGGGTGGAAGAAGGAGGGAGAGTCCAGCCGACTCCGAGACAGCGTACCCTGGAATCTGGCTCCACGCAGCCTGGGCGAAGCCATACCACAGCCGGCTATGCTCCCAGGCGAAGTTTGCCGGCAGCAGCTTGACATAACTCCCAGGCGTGGCTGGCCTCCCGGACCACAGGGTAGGGGTTGGCCATTTGAGGTGGAGGAGAGCAGTCAGGAAAATCAGCTGATCCGCCCAGCGTTGCAGGGAGAGAGGCTAGTCCTTCCTGGCGAGGTGCTGGTGCGCCTAGCTAAGATGCCAGGGCCGGCGGCCCTGGAAGAAATTAACAACGAGCCTGAATGTGGGTGTTAATCGTCTTTGCCTCTAAAATGCGGATGGCTTTCGCGCTCCTACACCTGCTAGTGTACTGTGTGTCGTAAAACCTGATCAGTCTAAATGATTCCAGTAATTCCATATCATTTTACTATTTCAAAGTAGCAGCCATTTTAACTGTCATATACTTACTCTCTAAAAATTAAGTTCTCTATAAAATTCTTCAAACACAATTCAGTCTTTTTAAAACTCTTAAATGATTATATTAAAAAGATGAATACTTGAACAAATTTTATTAAATGCCCATTATATGCAGGGCAGATTACTTGGTACTTTCCACGCGGCGGTTTGTGAAAGGCAGTATGGCACAGGGGTTAAGCACCGTCTGGACTCAGACAGACCCGGCCGTGCCGCTCACCAGCCTTGTGAATGTGGGCAAGTTTCTGAAGTTCGCCGCGCTTCAGTTTTCTCAAATGTGAATGAGGCTAACAATGCCTACTTTAAAGGATCGTGGTGACAAAGCAGACAACGTGTGCAAAGTTAGCAGTTAGCGCAGTGTCTGGAGCATAAAAAGGTGCCGGTGTCCAGTGAAACGCAGCCATTATTATTGTTATCATCACATTTAACCCTCACAGTAGCCCTCCAAGGCAGGCTGCACCCTGTCCGCACTAAAATAGAAAATATCAGCATGTCACTACCATAGGGTGAAAGCATATGCACAAGGAGAATGACTCACGGAAGAAATGAGGTGCTTTCTCTCCTCCGCTGGTCATTTTATAGGTCAGATTTGTCCAAGGAATTTTTGCCTTGTCTTATGCCATTCAGATTTACTTATTCATTTAGCCAACATTTATATGATCACTATGTACCAGGTACTGTCCTAAGTGCTTTACAAATGTTGGTATATTTAACTCAGAATCTTCTCTTCCTTCTTCCTCTTTTTTTTTTTTTTTCAAGTGAATGTTTTAATGAAGTAGACATACATACAGAAAAGTGCAAAAATCATAAGGCACAGCTCGTTTCTTCCTGTCTTTTGAACCGCAAACCTTGATCATGACCACTCAGGTCACCGCCTCATGGTAAGCTGCTTGACTCTGAACCATCCACACCCTCACTAACCCCTGCTTCCCGCCTCTGGCCCCCACCCGCCACCCGATGGTGGAGGACAAAAGGCTGCTGGGAGCAGTGCTGCTGCACCCAGGGCTCTTGCCAGGGCTCCGCTACAGGGGAGCTTCCCCATCCTGTCTGCCAGGAAGACAGCACCTGTGTGCCAAGAGCTCTGAGTACCAACTTCTGGACCACTTTATCCCTTCAAATCTGGAGGTGTCAGGGTTTCTAGAAGCTCTCAGAAGAGAGCTCTCTTTTTAATTCCCCAGCCAGAGTATACAGATACCCAGCTCTTAACCAAGGGTTTTTAAAAAAATGGATCTGGAATCCTCTGACTCCTTAGACCATTTCAACACAGACATGCCATCTCCACTGCAGCCCAGGCTGTTTGCAGTTTGCAGGGGTTGGGGATTGGGCAACTCTCTGTAAATAGTAAGCACACACCACCCAGAGGCCCAGTTTGCCAACAAAACTCACCAAGCAAAACAGCAAGAGTAACCCCTTCCTCCACAGGGATTTCTTTGCAGTCCAGTGCAAGGGATGCAAAGGCAACCCCTATCCAGAGTAGCACAGGGACCTGCAGCTGACAGACCCTCTCTGAGCTTCCAACAAGGCTCCCCTGGTCCCTGGTGCTGCTCCCTGTTACTGAGTTCGGTCCAGGCGCCTTTCCAGTTTATTCAGGGGCTGGTCCAATGCTGGGATATGTCATGGTGGCCTGAGAGCACTCAGCCTCTACTATTTAAAGAGACAGTGCCCAGATTTGTGTGCTTTCCAGAGTACAGAGATCCCAAGAGGTTCTGCTGAGCAGAGAGAACCTGGAACCCACAGGCAGAAGAGCTTCGAGTATGCCCGAAGCCTTGATGCCACAGCTGTTCTCTCTGGAAGTACCAGCCTGTATAACATCAAAGACCCACCCACCCTTTGCAGTGAATTCTGCAAAGACAGAGTAGACTGTTGGAAAAGTGTGTGGATCCAGTGTCATAGGTATGCAGATAGACTTCGTTTTATCTTTAACAACGTGATTTAAGGAACCCCAACACTGCTCAGGTCGTCTCTCGCAGCCTCACTCTGGGAACCTCATCTCTCACAGCCTCCCTCCGGGAACCAAATCTCTCAAAGTCTCGAAATCATAGTTTGACAGGGTCTCTGCTACCTGCCCAGCCTGTTGAATCCCTGGTGGCATACTAGAATAAAACTTAGGGAAGTGGGTTCTTCCTACGGCTCTGTCTTTAACGTGCCCTTAATCAAGTCATTGTTAACTGTTGACCTTCGCAAGATAATTCAATTCAGGTAAACAAACGTCTATTGAAAACTTGCTAACCTGTCAGGCAGGATGGGCTGGAAGAGCAATTGGAAGGTTATGGAGAGGTAAACAAATGAACCCGTTGCCATCGAGTCGATTGCGACTCATCCACCCTATAGGACAGAGTAGAACTGCCCCCATAGGGTTTCCAAGGATATAATCTTTACGGAGGCAGGCTGCCACATCTATCTCCCTTGCAGCGGTTGGGGGGTTAGAACCGCCTACCCTTCGGTTAGTAGCCAATGGCTTAACCACTGCGTCACCAGGGCTCCTCCACAAAATAAGGGCATGGTACTCTTCAGGCTCATGGCAGTTTATATCCCTTGGAGCTCTCAGGAAGTGTCCTCGGTCTTTAGCAATTCTTCCTGAGTGTAAACTGCAAGGCCAGGGGGCTTCATTTCATTGGATGAGTTTCCTGGAATTCTGGCAGTTTCCCCATCTCCTATGTCAAAAGTCCCCAGCCTAGAGCAACCATTAGTGTTTGGAGAAGTCCCTCTCTGGACTGGAAACTTTCCATTGTTGTACCCCTTGTTAGGGGGTCTCCTGCTGGTCCTCTTCCCTGTTCTGCTCACAACAGGCACCTTTCCGGTCCAAAAGTAACAATTTAGCCTCTCCCCCTTGTATAAGTCATTGTCACTTTCCCAGCTGTGCTTCTCAGCCCTGGCTGCTGCTTAGAAATAACTGAGAGCTTTTCGGATGGCCAAGACCTAGGCCTCTGCCCAGAGAGGCTGCCTCAGTGCATCTGGGATGGGGCTCAGGAAAGGGTGAATTTTAGAATTCCCCTGATGTTCCATCATACAGGCAGGGATGTCATATGCAGTCAGATCGTATCCTACTTTCTTCATCTCCCTCTGTCTCAGAACCCAGTGGAGTCCTCGCGTGCTGCAGTGAAAGATTGCATTGTGGATCTTAATCTTGCCAGGCAGAACAAGTGTGTGTGTGTGTGTACATACATGTAGTATACCAAATTCATGTACAATGTTTAAAGTGGTGCCTGGCACATAGTAAGCACCAAGTAAATATGAGCCGCTATTATTATTATTATTATCAATGACTTATGGATGATATAGCTACTGAGCTGAGGCAGTATCTCGTACAGCACCTGAGACAGTATCTTCACCAAATGCGTTCTACATGTACTTGATGAAGAGAGAGAGGGAGGAGAAGAGACAGGAGCCTCCCTCAACCCGTCCATGACATGCACTGCACAGGGGTGCTGGGAGCTAGGGAGTGGGCTGTCCCTACCTCCTGACCTCCCCCTTCCTGGGTGTCCCATCATCAGACTCTGAGTGCCACGTGACAGAGGCCACTATCCCACAGGACAGAAGTAAGCCAGGAGACCTCTGGGAAGATTATTGCAGCTCCAAAGGCTAAGTCAGAGGAAGGTGGGGGCTGGAGCCACAGCTAGGGAGGGCCACCCTGAGCAGCCCCCATCCCTCCTCCCTGAGCTCTACCCCCAGACCTGCTCTCCTAGCTATGTGTCACCATAGAGCCCCCCCACCCCATCTTCAGCTGGCTGTTGTCTGTGGCCTCTATGACATGCTCCCTGAGGCTTCAAGCAACCTGAGCTGGTCACTGCTGCACCCCAAATTCCCTACCCACCAGGTTCAAACACATTTGTCTCCGCCCACCTGGACAGGCTCTCCGCCTCTCCACAGAGCCCACTGAGGAGCATGCCTTCCGGGTCCTCTCACTCCTCCTTTTCATGCCCGTCTCCCCAGCCCAGTGGGCACCCCTACCCTAGACATTCATGCTGAGCCAAGTTGCCGCAGAGCCCTGGGGAACATCTCACCATATCATTTGTCACAACAATCACACAGAATCTTCACCAAATCATATTTATCATCATTAATATAAGGAGCCATGGTGGTGCAACAGTTAAGTGCTCAGCTACTAACTGAAACGTCTGCAGTTTGAACCCACCAGCAGCTCTGCTGGAGAAAGACCTGGAGATCTGCTCCTGTAAAGATTACAGCCTAAGAAACCCTATGGGGCAGTTCTACTCTGTCCTATAGGATCACTATGAGTCAGAATTGACTCAACCTCATACAACATTATTAATATGATTATTAATTATTAATTATTTCTCCCATGGTTCCTGAGGAAACACAGCTAAATCACATCAGACTGGCTAACTTGAACACCTGAGCTTTTCTGCCACACCATACTTATTGCTCAGTAGCAATGTCATCCGTAAGTCACTAATAATAATAATAATAATAGCAGCTCATATTAACCTGGTACTTACTATGTGCCAGGCACCATTCTAAATATTGTACATGAATCTAATTATTTCATTTTTTAAGATGGAGAAACAGAGGCACAGAAAGACCTTGAGTGACTTTATCAAGGACACACTGCTAAGAAATAACAGAGGCAGGACTAAACCATCAGTCTGCTTGCAGAGCTCCAGACTCTGTGCTGCTTTGCATCCTTCTGTGCTCTTCACTGGGCCCAGCATGCTCAGAGCACCTTTCTCATTATGCTTTCATAGACACTATATAATTTAATTTCCCTTTTCACCAAAGATGTTGTTAGTTGCTATCGAGTTGGCTCCAGCTCTTGGTGAGTGTGCCATCATGATCATTGGTGTCTTTGAGTCTATTGTTGTGGTTATTGTATCAATCTATCTCACTGAGGGTTTTCCTCATTTTCACTGACCCTCTACTTTATCAGACATGATGTCTTTTTCCAGTTATTGGTCTTTCTTAGTGACATGCCCAAAGTAACTGAGCTGAAGTCTCTCCATCTTTGCCTCTAAGGAGCATTCTGGTTGTATTTCTTCTAAGACACATTTGTTAGTTCTTCTGGCCATCCATGATTCAATATTATTCACCATCAACAAAAGAATTCGAATCCGTCAATTCTTTGAGATGATTGAAAAGACCATGGCTTGCGCCAGGCACACCTTAGTCATTAAAGAGACATCTTTGCTTTTTAAGGCTTGAAAGAGGTCTTTTGCAGCAGAATTGCCCAATACAATGCGCCATTTGATTGATCCCTTAACTGCTTGTTATGGATTCAATTGAGAAAATAAATTTGTTGAAATCACCCACTTGTGGTATTTCTGTTGTAGCAGCACTAGATAACTAAGATAGAAGCGGGGTGCTGCTCTAACAGATACTTAAAATGTGGAAGAGTTTTGGAATTGGGTAATGAGTAGAGTCTGGAAGAGTTTTAATGTGCCTGATAGTAAGAGTTTAGGTTGCCTTGAACAGACTGTTGGTAGAATTATGGACATCAAAGGCGATTCTGATGCAGGCTCAGAAGGAAGTGAGGAGAGCTATAGAGAAGATCTCTATCATCTTAGAGAATACAATGGCATCAGCAACAGAATTTTCTAGAAAAATGGATGTTAAATGTGCTTCTGGTGAGACTTTAAAAGAAAATGATGAACATGTGATTGGACAATGGAGGAAAGGCGATGCTTTTTATATAGCGGCAAAGAACTTGTCTGAATTATATTCAAATGGTGGAAGGTAGAACTTATAAGTGATGAGCTTGGATATCTGGCTGATGAGCTTTCTAAGCACAACCTTAAAGGGGCCATGTAGTTTCTCCTTGATGCTTATAGTAAAATGCAATAGTAAAGAGACTTAAAACTGAACTGTGCAAAATGAAAACAAAATTTAAAGATTTGGGAAATTCTGTTGTACAAATAAATGTCCTAGAATGTTCAGCAAGGATGTGGCTACACAGTCTTCTGTTAAATAGATTAAGCCTGTGATTGATGGATCTAACCAGCTACCACAGCAGAAAACACATCAGGAGATGTGAAGGAGACTGAGAAAGAACAAAAGGAAAGAACACTGTCTTGCTCTTAGAATTCTACAGGCAGGAAACAGACTAAAGGAGCTACATCTGTTGTCCTCTAAGAAAAGAGAAGGATCATCCCTGGAGCAGCTTGGAGATAAGCAGAACTATTGGAAGGAGCATGGGAAACCAGGCCTTCTCGGTTTCAAAGGGTGGGGCCACAGTCTCCCAGGTTTCAAAGAATCGGATCTTCACAACTCAGTTCTGGTGTGTGGGGCTGCCATTCAGGTGTACCAGGAGATGAGGCTGCAACCCAAAGCTGAGGATGCAGGGCTGCCATGCCCAAGGAGCAGAAGAACCAGGCCTGCCTGAGCTGAGGGGGTGGGGTCACCACTCAGATAGACAAGGAGAATGGGGCCACCCAAAGCTGAGGGAGCAGAGTTGCCATCCCAGGGGTCATGGAGGGCAGAGCTGAAGCCCAGGGCCAAGAGACCCCCACCTAGAATCCAGAGTGCATGACCAACATCCAGAGTCTGGAGGGCAGGGCCATTGCCCAAATGGTCCCAAAGAACAGAGGATTATTTTCAAGTCTTGAGAGCTAATATAAATTGTTCTGCTTGGTTTTGGACTTGCTTCGTGCCTGTTATCGCTTCTTTTCCTCCAATTTCTACCATTTGTAATGGAAATGTCTACCTTGTGCCTGTTCCACCATTGCACTTTGGAAGTAGATAACCTGTATTCTAGATTTCACAGGTTCTCAGATAAAGAGGAATTCTGCCCCAGGATGGAATGTGCCTAACATCTCACCCATAGTTGATTTAGATGATTCAGAAGATGAGATTTGGGAGTTGATTTAAGACTTTTGGGATGATGTGATAGGGTTAATGTGTTTTGCATGTGACAAGGACATGAATTTTGGGAGGCCAAAGGGTGGAATGTTATGGATTGAATCGTGTCCCCAAAAATATGTGTTGTAAATCCTAACCTCTATGCCTGTGGTTATAATCCCATTTGGGAATGGGTTGTCTTTGTTATGTTAATGAGGCAAGATTAGCATAGGGTGTATCCTGAGTCAATCCCTTTTGAGATATAAAAGAGATTATACAAACGAATAAAGCAGAGACAGGGAAGAGAGATGCCAAGCCACATGAAGATTGCCCAGAAGAGACAAGGACTTTCCTCCAGAGCCGACAGAGAGAGAAAGCATTTCCCTAGAGCAGGCACCCTGAATTCTGACTTCTAGTGTCCTAAACTACAAGAAAATAAATTTGTTTGTTAAAGTCACCCACTTGTGGTATTTCTGTTATAACAGCACTAGATAACTAAGGCACTGCTGCTTGCTTGAACTCACCAAAGTACTAACACAGTATACATGTTTATGCATACACGTTTCTTCTTCCATTGCAAAAGTAAGAAAATGCCCTAAAACTTGTACCAATGGTACCATTAGTTCCTCTTTTAAGTGTCCTGTCCTATCCTGCTGGCGAGACTGTGTGCTTCCATGGAATGTCTGTCAACAGGACATCATTATGACCATTTTATATGTGAAGAAACTGAGGCTTGGAGAATTTACCACATTTCCTCCTGGCAACCCAGCTGGCAAGCACCTGGGCTGGGACTGGAACCCAATTCTTCTGATTCCCAAACCTGTGATTTTTCCATTATGGGGACTCCCCAAAGAGAAAACAGAGGGAGTCTTAATTCAGCATTTTTCGGATTGACTAAGTTGCCATTGGAGCATCTATACAACAGGCACTCATTAAATATCTGGTGAGTGTTTAAACTCCAAATAAAATTCTTCCCAGTTATTTGTAGCCAGCAGTCTGTGCAGGAGTTCTTGGTAAGCCCTAGACACAGCTAGTCTGAAAGCGTCCTCAAAAGTTGAATTACTGCCTCATCTAGACTGTCCTGATCTTGGACAAGAGCAGCTTATTTAAAAAGCAAGCAAATGAAGTAAAGAAGGCAGAGAGGAAGGGAGGGAGGGAAGGGAGGAAGGGAGAGAAAAGGGAAGAGGAAAAAGATGCAACTGAAAGAATAGAAGGAGCCAATTTGGCTTCTGTGACAAAAAAAAAAAAAAAAAAAAAACAGTTGCAATGGAGTCAATTCTGACTCATGGTGACCCCATGTGTGTCAGAGTAGATCTATGCTCAATAGGGCTTTCAATGACTGATTTTTTGGGAAGTAAATCACCACAGTCTTTCTTTCAAGGTGCCTCTGAATGGACTTGAACCTCCAACCTTTCAATTAGCGGCCAAGCACGTTAGCCATTTGCACCAACCAGGGACTCCCCTGTGATTGGTCCCCTCTATAAATAGACAAGCCCCTAGAAGATATTCTCTGTGATCAACACAGAAGCAGGTAGAGAGAGAGCAGTCTATAGGCACATGATAAACTCAAGCTGGCATAGGGTCATTCCCTAAATTACATCTTTATTAATTTATCTCGAGATACTTTACGTCTTTAGCTCCTTCACCTGTGAAAGAGAAAAAGAACAGAATGCTTTTGCTGTGGTGTTGAAACAATACAAAGTATAAAGAATTCTTTGTTCCCAATGCATTGTTGCTTAGGAAAGCCAGATTCCATAAATGCAAGTGGAGGGGGAGAAGGCAGTCTTTTCTCTGACATCTCATGAGCCAGCAGAAACATAATTCTGGAGCAATTTAAATAAAAGAGTGTCAAAAATTGATTTTTACTTGGCATTGGAAACTCTGAAACTTTTCTAAGCCTCTTAATCCTAAGAGACGTTTTCCTGCTGCAGCTGGAAATAGGTTCATTGAAGTGGGGAAGCAGAGGAATCTTGTCACCTAGGGATAGATGGGATAGGAGAGGGATGGATGGAATGGGAAATGAATAGATGGGATGGGAGAGGAATGGATAGAATGAGAGAGGAATGGTTGGGATGGGAGAGTGATAGAAGGGATGAGAGAGGAATGGATGGGATGGGAGAGTGATAGAAGGGATGAGAGAGGAAATGATTGGATGGGAGAGGAATGGATAGGATGGAAGAGGAATGGATGGGATGGGAAAGGGATAGACGGGATGACAAAGGAATGGAAGGGATGGGAGAAGGATAGATGGGTTGGGAGGTGAATGGATGGGATGGGAGGGGAATGGATGGTATGGGATGGGAATAGATGGGATGAGAGAGAAATTGATTGGATGGGAGAGGAATGGATGGGATGGGAGAGGAACAGATGGGATGGGAGAGGAATGGATGAATTTTCTATGCCCCTGCAACAAGGCACAAAAATGCCAAGAAAGACAGCTTGGGGCTTGATATTAGAGGTTGTCCTTATTATTGTTGTTAGCTACCATCAAATCGACTCCAACCTTTATGTACAGTGGAATGAAACTTTGCCCAGCCCAGCACCATCTTCATGACCACTAGCATGTTCAAGCCTATTGTCGTGGTTACTGTGCCAGTCCGTCTCACTGAGGGTCTCCCACACCCTTGTTGGCCCTCTACTTCACCAAACATGATGTTCTCCTCTAGCCATTGATCTTTCCTGATGACATATCCAGAGTGAGTTGGACAATGCTCCATTGTGATCCATAGGGTTTTCATTTGCTAATTTTTGGAAATAAATCAGAGGCCTTTCTTCATAGTCACTCTTAATCTAGAAGATCTGCAGAAATCTGTCCACCATTGGTGACCCTAATAGTATTTGAAATACTGGTGACATAGCATCCAGCATCATAGAAACATGCAAGCCACCACAGTATGACAACTGACAGATGGGTGGTGGTGTCCTTATTGCAGGAGGTGGAAAAGAATGGCCACTGTGAACTAAAGGAATGCTTGATTGAGGCAGATGAGGCCATGTCAAGAAGCAGAACATTAATTCCAGCCAGAAGAATAAGGGGAGCACAGATGGTCCTGGATTGCAACGTGGGAGGAGAATCTCCATGAGACACCATTCTGTGTGTGCCTCTGAGTTTAAGCACTTAAAAAGGACTCAGAAGAGTTCCGGCAAAACGGCGCTCTAGGCAGAAGCACCACGCCGTCCCTCCACAGAAAAGATCCGAAAAACTAAGCCAAACAGAGAATACAACAATCCTGAAACCCTAAAACATCAAATGAAGAGATAAAGAACTCAGTCAAGCACCAAATGGAGTGAGAAAACTGACAGAGA
>NW_004443976.1:2335625-2358727 GCF_000243295.1 Trichechus manatus latirostris | reverse complement strand
AAAAAAAAAAAAAAAAAGGGACTCAGAAGCATATGTTTTTCCTTCTTCCAGTCCCTGGGCCACTTATCAAGTGTGAAAACTCAGCTAAAGCCAGGGAAGATCACAGCCAGAGGTCAGATTCTTTTGAGAGGTTCAAGGAAAAACTGCAAACAGCTTCAAGATTTTTTAGTTTTCATTGTTAAAGACTAGGAAATATCTAATCAATGGGAATTCAGTGGTAAGCCTGGGCCTCATGTGGCAATCATAAGTTAGAATGTTTACCTTAAAATTTTTATAGAGAGAGTAATATTCTAGAAAGTTATCTTAAAATAGTCATGGGTATGCAAAAAAATTGACTATAAAAATATTTATTGCATCACTTTTGTAATGAAAGAAAAATGTGAACATCCTAAATCTCAAACAACAGAGAATGAATGGGTAAGTTTTGATACAGTCATAAGATAAAATAATATGTAGATATTAAATATAATCCACCATCTGTAGTTTGTTGTACTGAGGTGGCTTCCATGTCGCTATGACACTGGAAGCTATGCCACTGGTATTTCAAATATCAGCAGGGTCACCCATGATGGACAGGTTTTAGTGGAGCTTCCAGAACTAAGACAGACTAAGAAGAAAGGCCTGGTGATCTACTTCCAAAAATTAGCCTATGAAAAACTATGAATCACAACAAAATACTGTCTGTTACGGTACTCAAAGATGAGATCCCTAGGTTTGAAGACACTCAGAATACAGAGTGGCTGCAACCATGAACTTGAGCACACCAACAATCATGAAGATGGTGCAAGACTGGACAACATTTTGTTCTATTGGACATGGGGTCACCATGAGTCAACACAGACCCAACAGCAACTAACAACAAATAACAATTTAAAAAATAGTGTTTATGAAAAATATTTAATGAAATGAGGGAAAATCCATGATGTCTATCTAGTTAGTGGGGGAAAAAAGGTATAAAATATTATAACTGTAATTAATTGAGCACTTACTATGTGCCAGGCACTGTGCAGGTAATACATTTAGTGCCTACAACAATCCCATGTAGGGAGTACTGTTATTACCCTGGAGGCACCAAGAAGTTAATGAGGTTCATGTGTGCACCAAGAGCATACAGCTGGCAAACTGTGGGGCCAGCATGTCAGCTTTGACATTCTGAAGCCAAGACCCCACATTCTTCTTTTTTTTTTTTCATCATTCAACAATTCATACACATTTTGTTTCGTGACATTAGTTATAATCCCCTCAATTTGACAGCACTCTACCCACTTCCTCCTTGAGTTCCCAGCTTCCATTCACCCATCTTTCCTGCCCCTTCCTGCCTTCTAAACTTTTTTTGGGGCAAATGCTGCCCTTTTAGTTTCATATGGTTGATTGTTCTGAGGAACACGGGTGTTACTGTTCACTTTATAAGCCTGTCTATTGTTTGGCTGAAAGGTGATCTCCGGGTGTAGGTTCGGTTCCAGGTTTGAAGGGTGTATAAGGGCCATAGTCTCAAGGGTTACACCAGTTTCTATCAGACCAGTAAGTCTGGTCTTTTTTATAAATTTGAATTCTGTTCTACATTTTTCTCTCACTCTGTCTAGGAGTTTCTATTGTGATCCTAATCAGAGAAGTCAGTAATGGTAGCCGGGCACCATCTCATTCTTCTGGTCTTAGGCTAGAGGAGGCTGTGGTTTGTGTGGACCATTTGTCTTTAGTTTTCTTCACTCTTCTTTGCTCCAGACAGGAAGAGACCAATAGTTGTATCTTAGATGACCAGCAGGATTATCCATGGTGGGCAGATTTCAGCAAAGCTTACAGACTAAGACAGATGAGGAAGAAAGGCCTGGCAGGTTTTAAGACTCCAGTCGTTACTTACCAAAGTAGGATGTATAACATTGTCCTTATGGACTATGTTATGCCAATTGACCTAGATGTCCCCTGAGACTATGGTCCTAAACCCTCAAGCCCGGTGACTCAGTCCCTCAAAGTGTTTGGTTATGGCCAAGGAGTTTTCATAACTTTGCCTTCTACTTTGTGCTCTACTGTATACATGGATATCTCGTGGCACATACAAATACATATGTGGAAACATCTTCTGCCAAGCCTATATATGCTCCTGGGTATACTCCCATAAGCCATCCCAAACCTGTTCAGTTGACATATCTACCTATGCATCCACTCATAAATTATTGTTTGGCATTAGTGTTATTGCAGGATTGTGTGTGTAATAGCATTTACTTTTGCTGCCTTTCACTCTTGCGTTCCTCCTAGTGTCTTCCTTTGCCTTGACCATGTTGTGCTGACCTCTCCCTTATTGTGCATTGCCTTTCCCTTCACTCATGTTAGTCCATGTCTATCCAGTTAGTGATTTTCCCTCTCTCCCCCTCCCATCCCTGGTAACCATCAAAGAATGTTTCTTTCTGTGTGTAAACCTTTTCTTGACTTTTTACAGTAGTGTTGTCATACAGTATTTGTCCTTTTGTGATTGACTTATTTCACTCAGCATAATGTCCTCCAGGTTCATCCGTGTTGTGAGATGTTTCGTGCATTCACTGTTATTCTTTAATATTGCATAGTATTCCATTGTGTGTATGTACCACAGTTTGTTTATCCCTTCCTCCATTGATGGGCGCTTAAGTCATTTCCATCTTTTTCCTGTTATGAATAATGCTGCGATGAACATGGGTGTGCATATATCTATTCGTGTCGTGGATCTTATTTCTCTAGGATACATACCTAGTAGTAGGATTGCTAGATCATACGGTATCTCTAGTTCTACCTTTTTTTTTTAATTTTTGTTTTGTGCTTTAGATGAAGGTTTACAGAGAATATTAGTTTCTCATTAAACAATTAATACACATATTGTTTTGTGACATTGGTTGCCAACCCCACAACATGTCAACACTCTCCTCTTCTCTACCTTGGGTTCCCTATTACCAGCTTTCCTGTCCCTTTCTGCCTTCTCGTCCTTGCCCCCGGGCTGGTGTGCCCATTTAGTCTAATTTTGTCTTATGGGGGTGTCTAATCTTTGGCTAGAGGGTGAACTTCAGGAGCGACATCATTACTGAGCTAAAAGGGTGTCTGGGGTCCATACTCTCAGGGTTTCTCCACTCTCTGTCAGGCCAGTAAGTCTGTTTTTTTGTGTGTGTGTGTGTGAGAGTTAGAATTTTGTTCTACATTTTTCTCCAGCTCTGTCCAGGACCCTCTATTGTAATCCCTGTCAGAGTAGTTGGTGGTGGTAGCTGAGCACCATCTGGTTGTGCTGGACTCAGTCTGGTGGAGGCTGTGGTAGTCGTGGTCCATTAGTCCTTTGGACTAATCTTTCCCTTGTATCTTTGGTTTTCTTCATTCTTTCTTGCTACAGATGGGTTGGGACCAGTGGAGTTTCTTAGATGGCCACTCACAAGCTTTTAAGACCCCAGACACTACTCACCAAAGTAGGATGTAGAACATTTTCTTTATAAATTGTGCTATGCCAATTGAACTAGAAGTCCCCCGAGATCACAAAGACCCCACATTCTTAACCACTAGACTCTATCGAAAGTATAGTCTTAGATAGGTCCCACCACCACCCATCTGCAGGTATGTCATGTTGTGGTGCTGCTTGTGTGTTGCTATGATGCTGGAAGCTATGCCACTGGTATTACAAATACTAGCAGGATTATCCATGCTGGGCAGATTTCAGCAGAGCTTACAGACTAAGACAGATGAGGAAGAAAGGCCTGGCAATATACTTCTGAAAATCAGCCAATGAAACCCCTATGGATCATAACAGAAGACTGTCCAATACAGTGCTGGGAGATGAGCTCCTAGGTTGGAAAGCACTACACAATAGCCACAACAGCAAACTCAAATACACCACTGATGGCAAGGGGATGGCAAGGGACCAGGAAGTGTTTCATTCTGTTGTACAGAAGGTCTCCATGAACTGGAGCCAACTCGATGGCAACAACAACAGACATGTCCCAAGTTCCACAGTGACAAAAATGAAGGCAAAACCTGAAAGATGGCAAAACTGGCTGAATACAATGCAGTATAATTCTTTAAAAACTGTGTTTCCAGGTTCTAAAATAACACGAGAAAAGTGAATTTGCATGGAACTGAAAGCATAACAGGGCTAATTGTGATTTATAATCACACATCTAAGTCCTAGTGCCTCAATCATAATTAATCTGTGACTTTATCGCTTAAGAAGAGGAAATGGGCACCGAATCTAGCCAGCGAGGGGCTAGGAGGGCCACTGGCCAGGCCTTGCTTCATCATTTGCACTGTCTCCAAGTGAAGTCGCAAGCCCAGGCAGAGAGGAAGTATGACAGTATTGAAATAAGTTGTGCATCTTCCCAAGTTAACGATAAATGTAACCATTTATAAGGACCATGAGTTTGGTAACCTTATTTTGTAATATTTTTTATATTTATGGTTACGATTTATTACAGCAAAAATTACAGATTAAAATCAACAAAGAGAAAAAGGCACACAGGGTGAAGTCCAGGAGAAGCCAGGTGCAAGCTTCCAGTTGTCCTCTCTCACTGGAGCTGCATAGACAGCACCTAATTCCACCAGCAATCATGCGTGACAACACACTCAGAAGGGTTGCCAACCAGGGATGCTCACTCAAGCCTTGGTGCCCAGGTTTTTTACTGGGAGTCAGTCATGTAGGCATGGAGCATCCATGACTGACTTTGGCTACTTAGTGCCCAGCCTCCCCTGCAGAAATCAAATTGATACAAAGTCCTAGGCACACAAAAACAAGTATTCCCCTTAATAAACTATCAGGTGGTTCAAGGTCTCAGGTGTACAAAGATATTCTTATCAGGCAGGATATTCTAAGGGCTCAGAGGTTGTATCCCAGGAACCAGTCAAGGGAGAGTGCTCTCTTTGGAAGGTACAGAGTTGGAGCACTCTAAGCCTGCTTGGTTAACTCCTTTTTTTGTTGTCATTCAAGTCTACTACAATTTAATATAATTATTTTTCTTAATATCTTACTTTCGGCTTTTTAAAATTTTTTGTTTTGTTGTGTTGTTGAGAATATACACTGCAAAATGTACACCAATTCAACAGTTTCTACATGTGTAATTCAGTGACATTGACTGAATTCTTCAAGTTGTGCAACCATTCTCACCCTCCTTTTCTGAGTTGTTCCTTCTCATTAACATAAACTCACTGCCCCTGAGTTTCTATCTAATCTTTTGAGTTGCTATTGTCAGTTTGATCCCAGATAGATAAGATCTTAAAAGAGTACAGCGCTCAAGACAAACATTCTTTACTAATTAAGCTGAACTACTTGGTTTTAAGAAGACTTCAGGGGATATTTTCGGTTTAAGGTTTAAAGTTTGTGTCAGGGCAATAACTTCAGGGGATTCATCCATCCTCCATGGCTCCAGAAAGTCTTGTAACCTTATTTTGTGAATTTTAAATTGTATCAGGAGACTCAAAAAAAGTGGCCTGGGCCTCACTTGACCTTGAGGGACTCTAAAGGAGCCAACATTCATTTCCTGAATGGCTTAGGTTTGTGACTTTGAATATGAGGATCCCTACAATGCACAAGCAAAATCATGGTCAGACACATGGTTCAGATGAGCAAAAGTGTATTGAAAATCATGGTCAATTTGACCCAGAGGGAAAGTCCTAAGTGGTTGTCAGTGGTTTATCACCAACCATATTGTCTTCTTTTCAGAACCAGTCTCCCAATCTCTCTCTCTCATTTTATCTCTCATTCTTTGTTTTCCTGTCTCTGTCTCTCTTCCTCTCTGTCTCTGCTGTCTCATTCTCTCTCTCTCATATGCCCAGATCTCACAGAATGCAACCATAGATAGATAGATAGACAGACAGACAGATAGGTAAGTAGATAGCTGCCATCGAGTTGAATCCAACTCATAGTCACCTTATGTGCAACAGAATAAAACATTTCCTGGTTCTGTATCATCTTCACAATGCCTGGCATGTTCGAATCCATTGTTGTGGCAATGGTTCCAATCCTTCTCACCAAAGATCTCCCTCACCCTTGATGGCCCTCTGCTTCACCAAACATGATGTCTTCTTTCAGCAATTGATCCCTCCTGATGACGTGTTCAAAGCAAGCATAATTCATAAGGTTTTCATTGGCTAATTTTTGGAAGTATACTGCCAGGCCTTTCTTCCTAGTCTGTCTTAGTCTGTACACACCACTGAAACCTATCTACCATGATATTTGAAATACCAGTGGCTTAGTTTCAAGCATCACAGCAACATACAAGCCAACAGAGTAAGACAAACTGACGGACAGGTGGTGGGTGCAACTATACCCAAAATCCAAACCCACTGTCGTTGAGTGGATTCCGACTCATAGCGACCCTATAGGACAGAGTAGAACTGCCTCATAGGGTTTCCAAGGCCGCAGTCTTTACAGAAACAGACAGCCATATCTTTCTACCATGAAGCCACTGGTGAGTTCGAACGACCAACCTTTCAGTTAGCAGCTGAGCTCTTGGCCACTGTACCACCAGGGCTCCGGTGCAACCATAGTGAGGTAAAAATCACACTAACATCTGAATTTTACTACCTCATGAGCCCCTGAATTATTGAGAAACCTCAGGCCTTCTTTGAATTTTCCTTCCCAGCAAGGTATTTTCAAGAGTCCTCCTCAGGGAATGTTCTACATGTTCTCAAGACTCCCTCCTATATAATCTAAGATCACTTAATATGCAACTGAGTCTTGTCAGTCTTTAGGAGTGGACTAGATTACAAAGTGTTTTCCAAATTTATGCACCATAAAACTTTTTTCCCATTCTGCTAACTCAGAACTGAAGCCACTCCCAAAGGCCACCTTTCAGTCAAACATTAGACAGGTTGATAAAACAAACAATAACACACGTGAGGAATGTGCTTCTTAGTTCAAT
The DNA here is from genome assembly GCF_000243295.1 of Trichechus manatus latirostris. Taxonomy (NCBI): domain Eukaryota; kingdom Metazoa; phylum Chordata; class Mammalia; order Sirenia; family Trichechidae; genus Trichechus; species Trichechus manatus. Next base: position 2,351,867 of record NW_004443976.1, on the reverse strand, counting down.
CAAGTATACAAGACCAAACAGGCAACACCTGCCCAAAAGCCAAGACGAGAAGGCAGAAAGGGACAGGAAAACTGGATGAATGGACACAGGGAACCTAAGTGGAAAGGAGAAGATGCTGACACATTGCAGGGATTGCAACCAATGTCACAAAGCAATTTGTGTATATATTTTTGAATGAGAAACTAATCTGCATGATAAACTTTTACCTAAAGCACAATAAAATTATAAAAAAGACTTTTTTTTCCAGATCATTTCTAAGACTTCAGTTCCATGAAACTTATTCTTGGGAACAATGGGCTACATGACCTTCTCCAACTCTAATATTCTAGTTTCTACCAAGGGAGGCAAACTGACTACAGACATTTCAGAAAATGAAAAGGCAGATTTGAAGGCAGGAGACATATGCTTAGGATCCCAGGCCAGCAAACTTTCCCCAGAAGGAGAACAAAAAGCATCTGCAGAAGCCAGCAGTGAGGAGAAATCCCAGAGAGACTTATTGGTGTGATCCTGAGTAACTGGGTGGATGTGGTCTGAGGATATAGATGAGGCCTGAGGAGTCCCTGGGTGGTATAAACTGTTAACACACTCGGCTGCTAACTAAAAGGTTGGAGGTTCCAGTCCACCTAGAGGTGCCTTGGAAGAAAGCCTAAAGATCTGCTTCTGAAAACTCAGCAATTGAAAACCCTATGGAGCACAGTTCTGCTTTGACACACACAAGGTCAACGTAAGTGAGAGTCAACTCCACTCCATGGTAACTGCTTTTGTTTTGCCTTGTTTTTTGAGGGGGGCTGAGGTCATGCAGACCTCAGAGACAGAACCACATGATTCCCACAGAGCTACTTGGGCCCTCCCTTTTCATATGTTCATTCTCCTGTTGAGAGCAATCACATCGTGTTTCAATTCAAGGAGTGGCCTTATCATGGTTTTTGGAAGGACTCCCCAGACCCTAGTCTAGACAGAGAAAGAAGGGATATAGACAAATGTCAGAGCTGTGGCACAGAAATTCAGGGATGTGCCTAGGATTTGTACATGCAGAGAGGGGCAGGGAGTCCTCCCGAGAACCAAAGCATCCCGGGGGTGTCATATGCCATTAAATGACCCTGCTGCAAAGTTTCTTCCGGAGAATCCAGGGTGAGCGTGGTTGGCATGGACTTCCCCAACTGGGAGACTTCTGAAAAAGAAGAAAGGAGACAAAGGCCATACTCTTATTAAGGTGGCTGGACTTTGCTGGCTTCTTCCTTGATGCAAGTGTAAATAGAAGATGACTAAGTGCCGTTGGCATCGGAAGCTACCCAGAGTCAGAACCAGACTCTGGGCAGAGTATATTTTGAACATCTTAACCTCAACTATGAGAGGAGAGGGGAAACTGATGATCTCTCAAACCAATACTCATTCAATAGATATTTACTGAGCGGCAACTATGGGCCAGAAGCAAACAACATTACTGGGCCTCACCAATCGTCATTAGTTTGCAAAAATAGACACAAATGCTTTGCATCCATATACGCCTACAGCTCCTTCATAGTAAAGTTGTATTAGGTCCCAGGACATTCTAAAGCCTGCTCTCCTTCATTCAGAGAGCATAATACCCTGTTGCCATCGAGTCCATTCCAACTCATAGCGACCCTATAGGACAGAGTAGAACTGCCGTATAGGGTTTCCAAGAAGCAGCTGGTGGATTCAAACTGCCGACCTTGTGATTAGCAGCCGAATGCTTAACTATTGCACCACCAGGGCTCCAGAGGATAGGCACCTCTAAATGGCACCACCATCCACCTGTTGCCAAAACCAGAAACTTGGGCATTATCCCCAATTCTATTCTTTCTCTCAACACCAATTTCCAATTCATCACCAAGTGTTAGCACCCCTATCTCTGAAAAGTGCTGGAATTTTCCCACTTATCTCTGTTCTCACCACTACTACTGTACTCTGTTTTGGGCATAATTTTATCTTGTCTAGAAGCCCCGGTTGTGTAGTGGTTAAAGAGCTTGGCTGCAGTCTGAGGGAGAAAGATATGGCAGTTTGCTTCCATAAAAATTTACAGCCTTGGAAACCCTATAGAGCAATTCTACTCTGTCTTATAGGATCACTATGCATCAGTATCGATGGCAGGGGTGTAGTTTGATTTCTCTTGTCTGAACTATTGCAAAAGCCAAAATAATCTCTCCACCACCATTTTGTCACCATCTAATTACCATTAATAATCATCATCATAACTAGCTTACTGTGTTCCAGGTATTGCGCTAAGTACTGAAATTGTGACCTGGAAAATAGGTACTGTTATTTCTCCCAACATTTTATTATGAAAAAATGTCAAAAATACAAAAAAGTTGAAAGAGCTGCATAGTGAACACCCATGTACCTACCACCTAGAGTCTACAATTGCTATCTATTTGCAATATTTGCTTTATCACACTTCTATGCATCTCTCAACCCATCTTATTTTTTATTCATTTAAAAATTGCAGACATCAGTACATTTCAGTCTTAAATATTCCAGCCTGCAAATCATTAACTAAAGCTTGATATATGTTTGGCTTTTTGAGGTAAAATTTACCTACCGTAAAATGCACACATCCGAGGTGTACCACTGATGAGTTTTGACAGTTACATTCACCTGTGTGACCCAAAATCCCGTCATGATACAGATTATGTCACCACAGAAAATTTCTTCAAACCAGGGCTTCAAACCCATTCATTCCGGTTCAAACCCCTGCTGAGAATTTGCATTTCTATCAAGTTCCCAGGAAGTTATGCATAAGAATCACCTGGAGATCTTGTTAGAATTCTGATTCAATATAGCTGGGGATGGATATGCAAATTATCAGCAGGGAGCTTGTTAGAAGTGTAAAGTCTCAGCAGGGGTTAGAACTGGAATCAACCAGTTGGAAGCCCTGCTTCAAACCCCTTCCCAGTTAATCCCCATCCTCAATCCCCAGGAGCAACCTCTATTGACAACTACTATTTTGAAGAATTGATGCCCTTGAATTGTGGTGTTGGCGAAGAATACTGAATATACCATGGACTGCCAAAAGAATGAACAAGTCTTCCTTGGAAGAAGTACAATCAGAATGTTCCTTAGCAGCAAGGATGGCAAGACGACGTCTCACGTACTTTGGACATGCTATCAGGAGGGATCAGTCCCTGGAGAAGGACATCATGCTTGGTAAAGTAGATCAGTGAAAAAGAGGAAGACCTTCAAAGAGATGGATTGACACAGTGGCTGCAACGATGGGCTTGAGCATAAAAACGATTGTGAGGATGACACAGCACCGGGCAGTATTTCGTTGTGTCATACATAGGGTCGCTGTGAGTCGGAACCAACTCGTCAGCATCTTACAACATTATTTTTATTCATTTATTTTAACCAATGAGGAACACAAAACTTAGAAAAAATTATATTACTTGCTCACAGTATCAAAGTCACAAAATGTAGATCTTCCTAACTTCGGAATTCCGGCTCTCATTCCCTGCCTTGTTCTCGGCACTGAAGCCCTAGTGCTTTCCCCAGTACAGCGTTGCCCACCAAGGGCTCCATGGAACACACAAAATAATTCTCAGGGTAAAAAAAAGCCCATTTGAGGGGTTGTTGATGACATAAGCATGTAAGAGAATTGTAAAGGATCTGAGAACGTAATAACCTGTGTGTAGCCTGTTTATTAGGACAAGTAAAATCATTTTCTCCTGTAACACAAAATGTAGCATGATAGTGCTTTGAAATATTACCCAGCATAGTTTCCTTCCACCACCCATCTGTCAGTTTGTCACACTGTGGGGACTTGCATGTTGCTGCAATGCTGGAAGCTATGCCATTGGTATTTCAAATACCAGCAGAGTCACCCTTGGTGAACAGGTTTTAGTGGAGTTTCCAGACAAAGATATACTAGGAAGAAAGTCCTGGAGGTCTACTTCCGAAAAGTAGCTAATGAAAACCTTATGGATCACAACAGAATGTCTGATACAGAATGCTATGTTTTTCAAATGCTTAATCTGCTTCTCTTGAAATTATCGTATGGTTTTTCTTCTTTTAATTGTTAATATGGTGAATTACACTGATGTTCCAATGCTAAACCACCCCGGTGACACAGTGGTTAAGAGTTCGGCTGCTAACCAAAAGCTTGGCAGTTCAAATCTACTCACTTATCCTTGAAAACCCTATGGAGAGTTCTACTTTGTCCTATAGGGTCACTATGAGTCAGAATTGACTGGACGGCAATGGGTTGGTAAAACCAACCTTGCATTACTGTAATCAGTCCTACTTGGTCATGGTGTTGTGGTCATGATAAATATCCACTATGCATATTGTTGTGTTTTATTTGCTAAAATTCTATTTTATTATATATAATTGTCCAATATTTCTCATATATATATAGTTTTAATTTCTTGTAATGACGTGGTCTGGTTTTCATATCAGGGCAATGCTGGCCTCATACAAAGAGTTGGGAAGTGCTCCCACCTCTGCAATTGTCTGGAAGAAGTGATATAAAATTGATTTTTTTTTTCCTTAAATGTTTGGTAGAATTTACCATGAAGCCATCTGGGTCTGGAGTGTTCCTTGTGGGAAGGTTTTTAATTACAATTCAATTTTTTAAAATAGATATAGGGTTATTCCGGTTATTTACATCTCCTTGAGTGAGCTTTGGCAACGTGTGTTTTTCAAGCAATTTGTTTATTTCCTCTAAATTGTTAGATTTATTGGCATAAAGTTGTTTGTACTATTATCCTTTAGTACTGGTAGAATTTGTTGTGATGTCATTTCTCTCATTCCTGATATTGGTAATTTGTGTCTTCTCTTTTTTCCTGATCACTTTGGCTAGAGGTTTATCAATTTTGTTCCTTTTTTTAAAGAACGAGCATTTGGATTATTGACTTTTCCTATTATTTATCTGTTTTCTGTATCATTGATTTCTGCTCTGTTCTTTATTATTTCCTTTTTCTGCTAACTTTAGGCTTAACTTGCTCTTCTTTTTCTACTTTCATTGGTGGAAGCTAGGGTAAATGATTTGAGGTCTTTCTTCTTTTCCACTATAGGCATTTAATGCTATATATGTCCCCTTAAGTACTGGTGTAGAGATATCTCACAAATTTTAGTATGTTCATGTTTTCATTTTCATTCGGTTCAAAATACTTTCTAATTTCCCTTTTAATTTCTTTTTGTACCTATGGATAATGTAGAAGTGTGTTATTTCTTTTACAAACATTTGGGGATTTTCCATAGATCTTTTTATTATTGAGTTTTAATTTAGTTCAATTGTATAGCATATATCAGTCTATAGTTCTTGAGACTTGTTTTGTGGCCCAACATACGGACTATTTCAGCTAACGTTTCACGTGCATGTGAAATGGTCGCTAGGGGAGAATTCCGTAAATGCCAGTTAGATCAAGTTGGCTGACAGTGTGGTTCAAGATTCTGTATCCTTCCTGGTTGTCTATTTTTCTGTGAAGTATTGATAAAAAGATATTGAAATATCCAACTATCGCTGTGGATGTGTCTATTGCTTCTTGCAGTTCTATTAGTTTTTGCTTAGTTTACTTCGGAGCTTATTATGTGTAAAACATTTAAGAGTATTCCTCTTGATGGATTAACTCCTTTATTATCATGAAATGATCCTTTTTTTTTTTTTAATGTTTTTGTTCTGAAGTCTACTTTGGCTGATGTTAATTTATTCACTCCAGCTCCTTATTTATCAGTTTTAGTATATCATATCTTTTCATCATTTTTCTTTAACCTGTTTGTGTCTTTATATTTAAAGTAGGTTTCTTATAGTGAGCATATCGTTGGATCTTGCTTTTTTAATCCATCCTGGTGTGCTCTGCTTTTTAATCACTGTGCTTAGACTATTTACATTTAATGGGAATAATAATATAGTTAGATTGAAGTCTGTCATCTTGTTATTTGGTTTTGATTTGTCTCTTCTGTGTTTGTTCCTTTTTTCCTCTTTTGTGACTTCTTTTAGATTAAGTTTGTTTTTCTACAATTCCATTTTATTATTAATGGGATTAAACAAACAAACAAAAAAACCCGTTGTCATCGAGTGGATTCCAACTCATAGCGACCCTATAGGACACAGTAGAACTGCCCCGTAGGGTTTGCAAGGAGCACCTGTTGGATTCGAACTGCCAACCTTTTGGTTAGCAGCCATAGCTCTTAACCACTACTGGTTTCCATTACTGGGATTATTAGCTATAATTTTTTTTGTTATTTTATTGGTTGCTTTTGAGTTCATAGTATGCATCTTTAACTTATTGCATTTTACCTTCAAGAGGTATTATACCATTCCATGTACAGTATAAAATCCTTATTACAGTATGCTTCCATTTCTCTCCACTTGAACTTTATGTTATTGTTGTCTTATATTTTACATTTACATATGTTATGAATCTGACAATGCATTTTTTATTTTTGTTTAAACAGGGAATTATCTTTTAAAAAGATCTGAATAATGAGAAAAAACTTACACATTTACTTATATAGTTACCATTTCCACTTTCTTCATTCCTTATGTAGATCCTTAATTTCATTTGGTATAGTTTATCTTCTGTCTGAAGGACTTCCTTTAATATTTCTCATACTATGGGTGTGCTGGTGGTAAATTTTTTCAGCTTTTGTATATTTGAAAATTTTTATTTTGCATTTGCAAGATTTAATCTGTCATTAATCCCATCCCATGTATTTTTCATCTCAGATGTTGTAGCTTTCATTTCTATAAATTTGATTTAGCTTTTTTCCATATCTTCCATGTTCCTATTTAACTTTTTCAACATATTGAATGCAGTTATAATAGCTGTTTTACTGTCCTTTTCTGCTAATTCTAACACCTGTGCCAGTTTGGGGTTGGTTTCAATGATTGATTTTCTTCTCATTATGGGTCATTGTCCTGCTTGTTTGCATACCTGGTAATATTGATTGGATGCCAAACATTGTGACTCTTACCTTGCTGGGTGTTGGATATTTTTGTTTTCTTATAAATATTCTTGAGCTTTGTTCCAGGATACAGTTAAGTTACTAAGAAACAGTTTGATGTTTTCTGGTTTTGCTTTTAAGATTTTTTAGGCAGACTCAGTGTTCAGTCTAGAGCTAATTATTGTCCACTGCTGAGGCAAGACCCTCCTGACTACTCTGCCCAATGCCCCATAAATTATGTTTTTCCAGTTTGAATAATGGGAACAGGCATTATTCCCAGCCTTGTGTGAGTCCCAGGTATTGTTACCTCTTATCCTTTCAGGTAGTTCTTTCCCTGAGTCCCAAGCAGTTTTCTCACACACATGTGCTGATCAGTACTCTACCAAGTCTTTGAAGGCTCTCTCTCTCTGCAGCTCTCTTCTTTCTGGTACTCTAGTCCTTCAGATTCTAGCTTCCTCAGTCTCCCTAGACTTTGAACTCTGTCTTCTCAATGCAGAGTTCACTGGGCTCTTCCCGGGTTCCTCCTTCTTGCATTATGGACAGAAAACTCTCTCAATGTAGTAAATGGGTCTGTCATAGAACTCGCTCATTTGCTTCTTGTCTCTCAGGGATTACTGTTCTCTGTTGCCTGATGCCCAGTGTTTTGAAAACTGTGGCTCCATATGTTTTATCTGGGTTTTTTGTTTGTTTGTTTCTGGTCAGTCCCTATCACTCCATCTTGGCCAGAAAAAGAAGTCCCTTTATTTGGTTTTGATCAGTACTTTCCGTACAAGCTAAATCTTTCACAAAACTTGACCTTACCTCCACCGGACTGAGTCCAGTACAGCTAGATGGTGCCCGGCTACCACCACTGACTGCGCTGACCAGGATCACAACAGAGGGTTCTGGACAGAGCTGGAGAAGGATGTAGAGCATAATTCTAACTCACACACACACAAAAAAAACACCAGATTTACTGGCCTAAAGGAGACTGGAGAAACCTCGAGAGTATGGCCCCCAGACACCCTTTTAGCTCAGTGGTGAAGTCACCTCCGAGGTTCACTGTTCAGCCTGGGAGTGGACAGCCCTGTAAAACCAAATGAGACTAACAAGGTACAGGAGTCCAGTGACAAAGGCCAGAAGGCAGAAGGGGACAAGGAAGCTGGTGATAGGGAACACAAGGTTGAGTAAGGACATTGCTGATGTGTTGTGAGATTGTTAACCATTGTCATAGGGCAACATTTGTAGTAACTGTTAAATGAGAACTATTTTGTTCTGTAAGCCTTCATCTTAAGTGAGAATAACAGCACAATTGGAAGAGCGTAGTCAATGTCACTGAACTGTGTATGTAGAAATTTTTGAAACGGTGTATCTTTGGCTATGTGTATTTTCACCAAAAAAAAAAAAAAAAAGGTTGAGAATTTAGAGGGTTAATACGTTGTGGGGTTGTTAACCAATGTCATAAAACAACATGTATACTACTGTTTCATGAGAAACTATTTGTTCTGTAAGCCTTCACCTGAAGTACAATAAAATATAAAAAAAAAAAAAAAAAAAAAAAAAAAAAAAAAAAAATCTTGACCTTAGTCACATGATCTGAAAATGACTTTTCTTCCAAGAATCTGCTCAAAGCTTACCTTCTTCATGAAGCTTCTCCTGACAGCACCTTTCCTCTACCACTATGCACTTTACATGGAATACAGCCTTCCTGTCCATGAGGGATACATTCTGAGCACTTTAGGATTTCCACATTGGTGTCCACCAGTACAGCATACCCTTGCTTTCAAAATGCTTCTGTTTTTCAGATAAGAACAATTACTTCCTTAAAGATCTTCAATTTTTCCTCAACTTCATAACTATCACTCATTGTTTTTGTTAGGGGCTATCAAGTCAGCCCCAACTCATAGCGATCCTATGTACAACAGAATGAAATTTTACCCGGTCTTGTACCATCCTCACAATTGCTGCTATGTTTGAGCCCATTGTTGTAGCTACTGTGTCAATCCATCTTATTGAGGGTCTTCCTTTTTTTTTTTTACTGACCCTCTACTCTGTCAAACATGATGTCCTTCTCCAGGAGCTGGTCCCTCCCGATAGCATGTCCAAAGTACGTGAGACAAAGTCTCACCATCCTTGCTTCTAAGGAGCATTCTGGCTGTACTTCTTCCAAGACACATTTGTTCACTCTTCTGGCAATCCATGGTATATTCAACATTCTTCACCAACACCATAATTCAAAGGCATCAATTCTTCTTCTGTTTTCCTTATTCATTGTCCAGCTTTCACTTGCATATGAGGCGATTGAAAACACTGTGGCTTGGATAAGGTGTACCTTACTCCTCAAAGTGACATCTTTGCTTTTTAACCCTTGAAAGAGGTCTTTTGCAGCAGATTTGTCCAATGCAATACGTTGTTTAATTTCATGACTGCTGCTTCCATGGGTGTTGATTGTGGATGGATGCAAGTAAAATGAAATCCTTGACAACTTCAATCTTTTTTCTGTTTATCATAACGTTGCTTATCGGTCCATTTGTGAGGAGTTTTGTTTTCTTAATATTGAGGTATAATCCATACTGAAGGCTATAGTCTTTGATCTTCATCAGTAAGTGCTTCAAGACCTCTTTGCTTTCAGCAAGCAAGGTTGTACCATCTGCATATCACAGGTTTATTAATGAGTCTTCTTCCAATCCTGATGCCACATTCTTGTTCATCTAGTCCAGCTTCTCAGATTATTCACTCAGCATACAGATTGAATAAGTATGGGAAAAGATACAACCCTGACACACACTTTTTCTGATTTTAAACCATGCAATATCCCCTTCTTTTGTTTGAACAACTGACTCTTAGAGGTTCCTCATGAGCACAATTAAGTGTTCTGGAATTCCCATTCTCTGCAATGTTATCCATAATTTGTTATGATCCACACAGTCGAATACCTTTGCATAGTCAATAAAACAGGTAAAAATCTTTCTAGTATTCTCTGCTTTCAGCCAAGATCCATCTGACATTGGCAATGCTATCCCTCATTCCAGGTCCTCTTCTGAGTCTGGCTTGAATTTCTGGCAGTTCCCTGTCGATGCATTGTTGCAACTGTTTTTGAATTATCTTCAGCAAAATTTCACTTGCATGTGATGTTACTGATACTTTTTGATAATGTCCACATTCTGTTGGATCACCTTTCTTTGGGATGGGCATGAATATGGATCTCTTCCTGTCGGATAGCTGTCTTCCAAATTTCTTAGCATAGACAAGTGAGCACTTCCAGCACTGCATAGGTTTGTTGAAACATCTCTATTGGTATTCTGTCAGTTCCTGGATGCTTGTTTTTCTCCAATGCCTTCAGTGCAGTTTGGACTTCTTCCCTCAGTACCGTTGGTTCTTGATCATATGCTACCTCCTGAACTGGTTGAATGTCAACAAACTCTTTTTGGTTCAGTGACTCTGTGAATTCCTTCTATTTTCTTTTAATGCTTCCTGTGTTGTTCAATATTTTGCTCATAGAACCCTTCAATATTGCAACTTGAGGCTTGAATTTTTTCCTTCGGTTCTTCAGTTTGGGAAATGCCGAGCACGTTCTTCTCTTTTGGTTTTCTAACTCCAGGTCTTTGCACATTTCATTGTAATACTTTACTTTGTCTTCTTAAGACATCCTTTGAAATCTTCTGTTCAGTCAGCTCTTTTATGTCTTCATTTCTTCCATTTGCTTTAGTTACTCCTCTTTCAAGAGCAAGTTTTAGAGTCTCTTCTGACTTCCATTTTGGTCTTTTCTCTCTTTCTTGTCTTTTTAATGATCTTTTGCTTTCTTCATGTATGATATACTTGATGTCATCCCACAACTTATCTGATCTTCGGTCATTAGTGTTCAGTGAGTCAAATCTATTCTTCAGATGGTCTCTAAATTCAGGTGGGATATACTCAAGGTTGTACTTTGGCTCTCGTGGACTTGTTCTAATTTTCTTCAACTTCAACTTGAACTTGCATATGAGCAATTGATGGTCTGTTCCGCAGTTGGCCCTTGACCTTGTTTTGACTGATAATATTGAGCTTCTTCATCCTCTCTTTCCACAAATGTAGTCAATATCATTCCTGTGTATTCCATCCAGTGAGGTTCACATGTATAGTCACCGTTTATGTTGTTGAAAAAAGCTATTTCTGATGTATAAGTTTTGGTCTTGCAAAATTCTATCATTCTATCTCTGGCATCAGTTCTGTAACTCTCACTAGCAGCTGGCTTTTGTGTCAAAGCTGTTTTCACAATGATATTGAGATAATATTTTATCATTTTGTAAAGATAACTGTGATGGTGGCCACTCATGGAGAACCAAGTATCTTTGAAACATGGGTGATAGGCAGTCAGCTGGTTACTCATAGCTAGGTGACTCACTCCTGCTTATTACACTCAGCCCACACATTTCACACTGTGCCTCAAAAAAATTAAAGTCACTGCATGTCACAGACCTATGTGACCGCTCACAGACTGCTAACACCATGAATACCAAACCGAGCAATTGAGGATCTAACTTATGCTTCATTGCATTTATTTCCTTGTTTATTTATTAGATTCTCCCTTCTAGGCTATAAGACTGTGGAAAGATTCGACATGTCTTACCATTTTCTGACTCCCACACCTAATTACAGTCCCTGGCATAAAATAGGCACTTTATTAATGTTTGTTGAACGGAGTGAATGAAAGTGTAGTTAGACAAACATACAAATCTCCATGCGCTAATAGAATGCCTGCACTATGGTGATCCGGGTTTATTTGCATCACACTTGGGCTATTAAACATCGCTTTGAGGGGTTTGACAACTCATTTGTTTGCGTTACTTCAAACATTTTTAATTTCCATCTGCAGGTCCAACCTAAATAGCTCATCTAGTATCTATTCTGTCACTGAGACTTCAAGACTGTTAGTCCAATAGTGTTACAGAATGTCTTAAGGATCTGCATTGTCCTTACAAACACCTCTTTGAAGGACCCTCAGGTCATTATCACTTCACCACCATCCCCTGTGATGCTTTCTTGAGCATTTGTTGCATGCAGGGACGTGGAGAGCGGTCTTATGGCAAAATCAAGTTCTTTTTGCTTTTCCAGCTGATTAAAAACTTAGAGGTCATGTTTCTGAAGATACACCCTTAATACTATTCCCATTTTACAGATGAGGAAAATGAGGCTCAGAGTATAAAGAAACTTCCTAAGTCCCCTAGCAAGAAGACCAGAATTGGACCGTCCTAATGAGCATAGTGCTCTTCTGTCGTTTTTGTTGTTAGCTGTCCTCAAGTCAGTCTCTGACTCACGGGGACTCCCTGCACAACAGAATCAAATGTTACCTGGTTCTGTGCCATCCCCACCACGATTGTGGATTGGATCATTGTGATCCATAGGGTTTTCATTGGCTGATTTTGGATGTAGATCATCAGGCCTTTCTTCCTAGTCCTTCTTAGTCTGGAAGATCTTCTTAAACCTATTCAGCATCATAGCAACACACAAGCCTCCACTGACAGACAGATGGTGACTGCACATGAGGTGGATTGATCGAGACTGAAACCAGGCCTCCTGCGTGGAAGGCAAGAATTCTACCTCTGAACCACCACTGCCCCCATCCTCTTCTACTAGCTCACTCTAAAATTTTGTACCTGTCTCACTGGTTCACTTTATCTCAAAAGATAAACACTCCATCATGTTTGGTCACTAGAACAGTGGATCTGACACTGCATGTCCAGACATTGCATGGAGTAGGGACAGACTTATATGTGAACTATTTGAAGCTGCTGATGAAAGGCTGGGCAGTGTGAACATTTAGTCATGTTCAAAACATCTGAGGGATTGAGCTATGTTTATCCAGACCTGGCAATTCCTGTGTTCAAAACTATTTTCCTGGAGTACCCTGGAGGGTCAGTCTTTGCCAGAGAATGTTCATATAATCCTTCTGTCCCATCAGAGGGAAGCACCGCCCCTCTGTACATGCAGAGGGTGAAAGGGCAGCTGCCTGCTCTGCTGCACCCCAGGCAGGGTCACAGCACTGGAACACACCGTTTTCATCCAAATTCTTATAAACACCTTGTTCTTTTGGATTCCAGGAGGTTCAGACTGGTTTGTGGGTAGGACTACAGTTCTGATGCCTGTGGTCCATGCTTCCTTCTGGCAGCAGTCTCCATCCACAGGCCACTTGCAGTTCTGGGTCCTCACCATGGACTTAGCACATGTGAGCACATGGCTCCATGACAGAATGATGCCGTTGTAATGTTGGGTTCCTCCTTGAGGAGCAGGGGACAGCTGGAGGATCAAAAGGCCTCAATCCCTGGGCAGATCCTTTTGTTAATGGGATGAACTGTTAGAGTTTCAAAAAATAAGCCATTTCTTACAAGCTCGGTGACCTAGTTTTGTCTTAGTTTGTGAGTTTGGTTCTCTTTTGCTGTCTCCTAATAAGCATAGTGATGATTCAGTGGTAGAATTCTCACCTTCCATGCAGGAGGCTCAGGTTCAATTCTTGACCAATGTGTCTCATGCACAGTTACCATCCGTCAGTAGAGGCTTTTGTGTTGCTATGATGCTGAATAGGTTTCAGCAGAGCTTTCAACCTAAAACAAACTAGGAAGAAAGGCCTGGTGATCTACATCCAAAATCAGCCAATGAAAACCCTATGGTTCACAATGGTCTGATCTGTAACTGATCATAGGAATGGTGCAGAGCTGGAAAAAGTTTCATTCCATTGTACATGAGGTCACCAACTCGACAGCAGCTAACAACCACAATAACCTTACAAATGTCTTCTCTCCTCTGTGCTACTAGATCTCAAAGCAAGGGCAATTTTGCATTCATCCTTATGCAGGACAGTGTGGTGAGGCCTTCACAATTATTGAGAGTTCCCCAAGGAAAGGTAAATTTGGGAGAAGAAAACTGCAGCTTCAACTCTGGCCTCCCTTCCCCAAAAAGATTCTGCTTCCAGAGTCAGTCTTGGAGTTTCTGGGTTTCCTCTTTATTAGTTAGAAGTATATTTCTTTGAAGATCATCTCTTAGCCAAACTCATTTTCTGCCAAACCTTATCCCACACCACCAACTTTACTGCCCCCCACCCTCCCTCCTTCCACGGGCACCACACACCATGGCTAAATTATTCTTCCCAAAGCACAGCTCAACTTCTTTATATCTCCTCAAGAGCTAGACAGTGAAGTTCAAATTATTCCAACATATGGCCCTGATAGTCCTTCTCAGTCATGTACTCCACTCCTCCCCTCCCTGAGGCCTTTGTTGCAGCCAGCTGGAAAACTCACACTCCCTTTACATGCTCATTCACACTTTCTGCCTGCCACACTGCATCCTAGTCACCTGCTCACCTTTAAATTCCACCTCCTATGTAAAGCTTCTCATGATTCAAAAACTACAACTCTCTCTCTCTCTCCCCTTCCCTCTTCCTCCCTTCTGACACCACTTACTGATGTTTCTTTAATGGCATTTACCCTACTTTGTCTTTCATGAAATACCTATGATCCCTTAGGCACAATGGCAGCCTGTGTCCTCCCTACATCATGGTGAAGTGCTTATCGCATTACCTGGTCTATAAGTACCCAAAAAATGTTTACTTAGATGGAGTCACTGCCCTGTTACGTGAGCCAAGCCACCACTTCTAAGCTCTTTATTGCTACCACTATCTTCTCAGTCAATAAACACTACGTCTGTTAAAAGGAATATTTTTCTCTATCTTTTCATATTTTGCCCTCTCGCCACTGTAGGAGAGTGTTGAAGAGGACATGTCCAGACTTTCTTTCTCTACTCCCTTCCAGGGTCCTCCCTGTGGGAAAAGTGATCATCTGATCCACTGAAACGCGAAATTCATTTTGTCTACTAGTGGTCAAGGCCACTGGGTTAAAGCCAGTGCTTATGTGCCGTGTACTCTTCTGGTGTTCTCAGCTACTTCCTAAAACAGGCCAGTGATCCTCAGTCCTGTGGGACAGTAGGTAATCTGAGTCAGGAAACCTCTGGAGGCCCTATCTCTCTCCCTATCTCCATTAACACATAAACATGTGGGTCCCAGATTTCAATTCTGGGGTAAGAGACAGGAAACAGGAGACCCCCAACTTGTCCCAAGCCTAAGAACCCTTCTCCAATCCAGAAACTACTAGAGCTTTGCATTGGGATACCAGGTTCCTGATTTGTATACCCAATATCCCATTAAAAAGGAAGCATGGGGAAGTAGGGCCAAGATGGCGGAGTAGTCATACGATTCTGGTGAACCTTCTTACAACAAAGACCTGAAAAAACAAGCGAATCAATCATATATGACAATATAGGAGCCTTGAACATCTAAGCAAAGTTGAGAAACTGGACTGAGTGGCAGGGGGAGGGAGAGATGGTTCAGAAGCAGCAAGGAGTTGCCAGACCTGACCTGGTGAGAACCTGAGCCCTTCAGGCCTGATCAGCTCATGGGTGAGCGGTGAGGCAGGCAAGCAACAGTGCTCCAGAGGCGTATTCCACACTGGGAGAGACCCAGCTGCAGAGAGTCTACTCGCACCCAGAGCCAGTGAGAAGTAGCCCTAGATCAGAGAAAGATAAGTACTTGCGTATGGCCTACCATGTGGATCAAAAACGCCCCCCTTAAGGAAAAACTTCTCTCCAGTTTACCTCCCCGCTCTCTGCTCTGCACTGGGTCCCAGACCGGATTCAGCAATCGCCAAGTCCTCTGGGCTGGAAGTAGGGTCTGTCACATGACCTGAGCCAATCTCCTGGCCTTGAAGAGTGAACAAACAAATAGGGGAAAAAATAAACTGCCGGCTCCCCTAAGCCAGGAACCCAGAGTAGGCACAGGTCCTTTGCCTAGGCACAGGCATAAGGGATCCACAGACTTTGAGTGCCTTTCCCCCTACAGAGACTTGTGTGGGCCCATTTCAACAGTGTAGGCACTCATTACCGCAGTACAACAGGGTATATACCTGAAGTCTAACTTGAACTGTTTCAGCTGTGAAGTGATAGGTTTGTGACATATGACACTGCTCTGCCCATTAAGCAGGCTCTTCACCTACCCACATCAGGGGCCTGAGGACTGGTGGCTCCACCCACACCACCTAGCCACCTGAGATAGGTGCCCAAGAATAAGAGGTGCCCCCCCAGTCCTTACAGCCAACAGCATTGGGTGTTCATAGTCCAGCTGCAAAACCCACTCACCTACGCACTCTAGGGAACAGGGACACACCTTCCTCCTGGACACTAGGAGGCAGCCGTAAGCCCCCTGCCTTGCTCAAAGTGTGTCCCCCTGCTGCAGCCAGATACCTATGCCTACACTAATCACCATGCCTGTATAGGACTGTAAGTGAGAGCCTACACCACACACTTAGTGGCTATCTACCTGGGCACCTGAGCTGA
>NW_004443976.1:2333171-2334599 GCF_000243295.1 Trichechus manatus latirostris | reverse complement strand
CAATGGGATAACATATACAAAGCCTTGAAGGAAAAAACTGCCAGCCAAGAATTATATATCCAGCAAAATGTATGTCAAATATGATGATGAAATTAAGGCATTTCCAGATAAACAGAAGTTTAGGGAATTTACAAAAACCGAACCAAAATTACAAGAAATACTAAAGGGAGTCCTCCAGTTAGAAAATAAGTAACAACAGATAACAACCCAAGACTAGAACACGGGACAGAGCAACGAGATGTCAACCCAGATAGGGAAGTCACAAAAAATAAATCAAAGCTAAAACACTGAAAATAGGGAAACAGACGTCAATACGTAAAAGATGACAATATTAAAAAAGAGGGACTTAAAAAATGTAGACATAGATTTTGCATATGGAGAGGAAGTCAAGGTGATATAAAGCAATAAAGGACTGGAATAAACTTAGAAAAATAGGGGCAAATATTAAGGTAACCACAAAGGAAAGTAACAATCCTACAAGTCAAAATAAAAAACTAGAAAAATATAAAGACTCAGCAAACACAAAGTCAACAACAATTAAAAAGATGAAAAGAAAATACGTAAAGAAAAATGACGTGGCACAGAAAATTAAATGGAACATAGAAACTGTGAACAACACACAAAAAAAGACTTCAAAATGACAGCACTAAACTCATAACTATCAATAATTACACTGAATATAAATGGCCTAAATGCACCAATAAAGAGACAGAGAGTGGCAGATTGGATTAAAAAAACACGATCCGTCTATTTGCTGCCTACAAGAGACACACCTTAGACTTAAAGACACAAACAGGCTAAAACTCAAAGGATGGAAAAAAATATATCAAGCAAACAACACTCAAAAAAGAGCAGGAGTGGCAATACTAATCTCTGACAAAATAGACTTTAAAATAAAATCCACCACAAAGGATAAGGAAGGACACTATATAATGATTAAAGGATCAGTACACCAGGAGGACATAACCATAATAAATATGTATGCAGTCAATGACAGGGGTCCAAAATACATAAAACAAACACTAACAGCACTGGAAAGAGAGAGAGACAGCTCTACAATAATAGTAGGAGATTCAACACTCCACTTTCGGTGAAGGACAGAACATCCAACAAAGAAGCTCAGCAAAGACACAGAAGATCTAAATGCTACAATCAACCAACTTGATCTCATAGATATATACTGAACACTCCACCCAACAGCAGCCAAGTATACTTTCTTTTCTAATGCACATGGAACAATCTCCAGAATAGAGCACATATTAGGCCATAGAGCAAGCCTTAACCAAATCCAAAGCATCAAAATATTACAAAGCATTTTTTCTGACCATAAAGCCATAAAAGTAGAAATCAACAAAAGAAGCAAGGGAAAAAAAATCAAACACACGGAAACTGAACAACACCTTGCTCAAAAACTACTGGGTTATAGAA
>NW_004443976.1:2238794-2330076 GCF_000243295.1 Trichechus manatus latirostris | reverse complement strand
CCTGGAGTAAAAGAGAATGAAGAACACCAAAGACACAAGGAAAGTATTAGCCCAAGAGACAGAAAGGGCCACATAAACCAGAGACTTTATCAGCCAGAGACCAGAAGAACTAAATGGTGCCCAGCTACCACCAATGACCTCCCTGACAGGGAACACAACAGAGAGTCCCTGATGGAGCAGGAGAAAGGTGTGGTGCAGAACTCAAATTCTAGTAAGAAGACCAGACTTAATGTTCTGACTGAGATGGGAGGAACCCCGGAAAGCATGGCCCCAGGATTCTCTCTCAGCCCAGAACTAAACCAATTTCCAAGGCCAACTCTTCAGACAGGGATTGGACTGGACTGTGGGACATAAAGTGATACTCATGAGGAGTGTGCCTCTTAGCTCAAGTAGATACAAGGGACTAAACTGGCAGCTTCTGTCCAGAGGTGAGATGGGAAGGCAGAGAGGGTTAGGAGCTGATAGAATGGACCTGGGGAATCGGGTAGAAAGGAGGAGTGTGCTGTCACAGTAAGGGGAGAGCAATTAGAGTCACATAACAATGTATGTATAAATCTTTGTATGGGAGACTAACTTGAAATGTAAACTTCATTTAAACTTCATACAACAATTTAAAAAAGAAAAAAAAAAGCAAGCATGGAAATGAAACTGTTTCTCAGATGCATAGTGAAACCTGTGTACATACCCCACCAGAAGGAGGAGAGACTGGCCCTCCAGACCTCTGTTTGTGCCATGGTAAATGGTCTGAAGGGGAAAGGAGGAATCAGTTAAATGACTGGGGCTAAACTAACTAACAAGTTGCCGTCTAGTGGGCTCTGACTCATACAGACCCCACATGTGTCGGAGTAGAACTGTGCCCTGTACAGTTTTCGATAGCTGCTTTTTCACAAATAGATCACCAGACATTTCTTCCCAGGCACCTCTAGGTGGGCTTGAACTTTCAACATTTTGGTTAACAGTTGAGTGAGTTAACTATTTGTTCCCAGGGACTCCAGTGACCAAAACAGCTATTGTATACAAGGGGGAAAAATGGTTGGGGATATGGAGAGAGACACTGTGTAATAGCATGGAAAAAAATTTGGATTCTCTGGAGACTCAGGGCCTGCAACTTTTCAGAATATTTCTCATTTTCTGAAAATCAAAGAGGTTAAGGCTCTATATATTATCTGTCTCTAAGGATACAGAGTTCTGCTTATACTGTTTGCACAAGTCACACAGATAGAGCATCTTCAGGGCACACGAGCTACCTCCTATCTAAATACTTTACTCAGAAATATCCTAACCTTAATTTGCTGGTAAATTACCTTCCCAACCCACCCACCCAATGGTAAAAAATTTCCTGTGAAGACTGTAGAAGATGGGAGATACTTTAAAGTCAGCTTTTATAAATATATCCATGCAGTACAATGAGGTCTACCTAATTCATTTAGGACTTAGTTTTATTTTCTTTGCAAATTATTCTTCGTTTTTAATTTTGTTGTCACTATGTGTTGTGTTAAATCCCAGTTGACAAAAAGGAATTAAAGGCTCAAAAGTGGTTTGTCAAAGAATAAAAGTGTAATGAAAATCATAAATATGATAGCTCAACATAACAGCATAAATATAAGTAGGAAATAGGACCACAGAATTTTTCAAATATAGACTATGAATCTGCATGTGCTACATACAAGGGGTAGGCAAGTATATTTCCTACGAACACCATACTGAAGAGTTGAATGGGACATCTGACAATGAATCTTTAAATTAGATTTCACTGGACCAAGGAATTGATTTGCTTCTACTCCTCAATGAGTTGTCTGTTTAGAAACTGTGTTAAATAGAGGTGTGAAGATATTGAAGACTTAGCATCATTTTCCAACAGTGATCTCTTTAATAAACTCATTGACATTGTCCACCTTCCCCTACCCTGCTGCCAGAAGAAGCACAAAATATTGCTTTCCAATTTTAAAATAAATATTTTTGTCTAGGGAGTCTACTACTTCAAAGGCAATACTCAAAGCCCTCGCCAAATCATGAATAGGTTTAAATCAAAATATTAGCCCAAGGTTTTTAAAACCAATCTGATAGTTTTTAATGTATTTATGCTTAAAGAGGAAATAAAATAAGCTTGTGGAAGTCACTAGTACTGTTCACTACCTATTTCTTTGTTTTCTGTGTACATGATAAGATTGAAGTTTTCTGCTGCTTGTGAAATTAGGCATGGCCATGTGACCTGCTTCTCCAATGAAATGAGAGTGGAGTGTCAATTCTAAGGGCCAGTGTGTAATTCACCATGCTCTCCTCCTCCTTACTAATACTTCCCTTCTCACCCCTCCCCCATGACAACTTGGCACATTTCCAATAGTGGCTTTTCCACTGAGTCTTCAAGTGAGGAAGGCACACAACAGAGTCTTTAGGTGACCTCCAATGGACATGAATTTCTACTGTGGACATAGCCCATCCTGACCGATACAGAGCAACTAATGGAATTCTTTAACCTGTGGACACAAGTTGGATGAAGTAGAATATTAAAAGAATATAATGTGGAAAAGCAACATCATGTAGGGGTGGTAATAGGTTTTTGGTTTATGGTTGGATTGAACCACTAATATACCAAATTTTGTAATTGCTCTTGGAATATGAGTGACATATATTCAAGGAAAAGGTGACTGGTGACTTTTTTCTGTTGGAAACTCATGGTACTGAAGAAGAAGTGCTTCTTTAGCTAACTACTGTGTGAGTCATATTGAAGACTGGAAAAGGTATGTTTGGATTGGGGTACATGCTAAGTATGCATTGAGGAGGAAGTTGCCATGTAAATAGAAGAACTTGTTCATAAACATCAGGCTTCTCACTACCATACTATAGAGAATCACTAGTGTTTAAACAACATGCATCCTAATCGTGATCCCATAATGGAGAAAATATACTCAAGTTGGAAATTAAAATCAAGTGGTGCCCATTAAACATAAGTCTTTTCAGCACTTGGTGTGAAAAAATCAGCAGGGAGTACGAGACTTTATTTTTACATACAGGCTGTATTGGGTAAAAGTATTTGAAATTGAAGAATAAGGATTTTTTTTTAATGCATTTCTTCATAACACTGATAATGTTAATTAAGGCCATGTCAGTGATGTCCAGTGACTTGCTCATGTGGCATGTGGAATTTCTTAGCTATGTAACTGGTGACTTATGAGGATTCTTAAAGAGATGTGTTCTGTGCAAACAACTTAATAGCTAAGAATTTGATTCCTTCCTGATAGTTGATGATTTTCTTCAATTATTGGAGAAAGAGATAGATGACATGTGATTAGGTGCACAGGACATTAAAACTATAACCAAATTATGCTACAGAACTTGAAAAATTCCAAAGTTCAATTCAACAAAAAGTGCATTTGGAACATTTCACTACTTGTTGTCTTTAGTTGTCATCCAGTTGGCTCCAATTCATAGCAACATTATGAATAACAGAACAAAACATTGTCTTGTCCTTCACCATTTTCATGATCATTGGTATGTTTGAGTCCATTGTTGTGGCTATTATGTCAATCCATTTTATTGAAGATTTCCTTCATTTTTGTTGGCCTTTACTTTACCAAACATGATGTCCTTTTCTAGTGATTGGACTTTCCTGGTGATGTGTTCAAAGTAAGTGAACTAAGTCTTGCCATCTTCTCTTCTAATGAGTATTGTGGTTGTATTTCTTCTAAGACTGATTTATTTGTTTGGAAGTCCATAGTACACTCAATATTCTTCACCAACACCACAGTTCAAATGCAATGATTCTTCTTCTGTCTTCCTTTTTCATTGTCCAGTTTTCACAAGCATATGAAGTGATTGAAAAAACCTTGAATAGGGTCAGATACACCTTAGTTATTGTAGTGGTTAAGGTTATATTTCAACTTGGCTGGGCCATGATTCTCAGTGGTTTGGCGGTTATGATGTAGTCTGGCAGCTATGTAATGATGTAATTACCTCTATAATGAGATCTGATATAACATAATCACCTCCATGATGAGATCTACTATGAACAGCCAGTCAGTTGAGAGGGATTTTCCTTGGGAATGTGGCCTGCATCCAATATAGGTGGACTTTCTGGCAAACCTCCCTTGTTTTTGCCCACTCTGGATCCAGCATTTGACCTCCAGTTCTTGGGACTTGAGCTAGCAACTTACCTGCCGATCTTGGGATTTGTCAGCCTCTGCAGCCTGTGAGCCAACAGCTTGCTGTCTTATCTGCTGATCTTAGGATTTGTTGGCCTCCACAGCCTATGAGCCAGAGGCCTACTGTCTGACCTGTAGATCTTGAGTTTTCCAGCCCCTACAGCTACATGAGTCAGGAGAAGCCTCCAGCCTGACCCATGGACTTGGGACTTTCTAACCTCTACAACCATGTGAGCTACTTCCTTGATATAAATCACTCTCTCTCTATGTATATATACATTTATACATTGTCATGGATTGAATTATGTCCCCCCAAAAATGTGTGTATCAGTTAGACTGGGCCATGATTGCTGGTATTGTGTGATTTTCCTATATGTTGTAAATCCTGCCTCTATGACGTTAATAAGGGAGGATGGGTGGCAGTTGCGTTAGTAAGGCAGGACTCAGTCTACAAGATTGGATTGTATCCTGAGGCAATCTCTTGAGATATAGGAGGGAAAAGTGAGCAGAGAGACAAGGGTACCTCTTACCACCAAGAAAGCAGCGCCAGGAGCAGAGGGCGTCCTTTGGAGCTGGGGTCCCTGAGCGGGGAAGCTCCTAGTCCAGGGGAACACTGATGAGACGAAGACCAACAGAGAGAGAAAGCCTTCCCCTGGAGCTGATGCCCTGAATTTGGACTTTTAGCCTATTTTACTGGGGGAAATAAACTTCTCTTTGTTAAAGCCATCCACTTGTGGTATTTCTGTTAGACAGCAGCACTAAATGACTAAGACATACATATACATATAAACAGATATATGTATGTACAAAGCATGAGCCAGAGGAGTACACTCCACTCCACAAGAACTGCTTGAGTTTCCTAATATGTATAAACAGAAACCAGGGAAATATGTGTGGAAATGGCTATTAAGGGTGCGGGATAATGGTGCAAGGAACATAAAGGTGACTAGGTCTGAGTTTATTAATATGGGCCCACTAAGCACAGATTCTTCATTTAATGTTTCTGCTTGAGAGGTTAGGAAAGGATCTAATAATTTATTTGGTTGGTTTGCTGAAGCATGGATTATGTGGATCAGGTTGAAGTGTCAGACCTGCCTTGGTATACTGAAGAAGAAGGAATGCAAATGCTTAGGGAAATTGGTATGCTACAGGGGATTTATCAGGTTAGACCCACAGACCCATGCATAGAGTGCCCAGAGGACACTCTTTTACCACAACAGTGAGGAACAAATTTGTGAAAGGAGCCCCAGCATCCTTGAATACTGCTGTGATTGCTATTTTATGTCAGATTTGACAGTGGGAACTTCCTAACTGAACTAAGACACCTAACAACAATGGAGCTGATTGGACCTCGTGGTGATAGGGGCCAAGCAGTGGCACTCAATCAACAAAGACAAGGTAGTCATGGTTACCATAATGGACAGTGGAGTTAAAGCAGTAATCAGAACAGTCTGACTCATATAGACTTATGGCTTTGGCTACTTAATCATGGTGTCCCTAGGAGTGAAATAGATGGGAAATCTAACAAATATTTACTTGATCTGTGCAAGTGGAAGAATTCTAGGTCAAGCGAACAACAGTCTAACTAGAACCACCAGAGTAGACACTCATGGCCCTCAATCAATTCCCAAACTTAAGCCAGTTTACAGACCTACAGCCTCTTGAATGAAGGGAAGCCAGGTCCCCTTAAGGAAGGACCCCACTACACTGTCAAAAATTTATACCATTTATCTTTCTCCCAGCCTTCTCCAAAGGAATCTTGGCCTCTTACCAGAGTGACTGTTCATTGGAGAAAAAGAAATAATAGGACTTTTCAGGGATTACAGGATACTGGCTCTGAACTGATACCAATTCCAGGAGATCCAAAACATCACAGTGGTCCACCAGTCAGAGTGGGGGCATATGGAGGTCAGGTTATTAATGGAATCTTAGCTCAGGACTGGCTCAGTGGGTCTAGTGTGTCCCCAAATGCACCCTGTAGTGATTTTCTCAGTTCCAGAATGCATAATTGGAATGGACATACTCAGCAACTGGCAGAACCCCCACACTGGATCCCTGACAAGTGTTATAAAGGTTATTATGGTAGGAAAAGCCAAGGGGAAGCCATTAGAACTGCCCCTACCTAGGAAATTTTAAACCAAAAGCAATACCCCATTACTAGAGGGTTTGCAGAGATTACTGCCATCATCAAGGACTTGAAGGATGCACGGGTGGTAGTTCCCACCACATCCCCATTCAACTCACCTGTTTGGCCTGTGAAAAAAGCAGAAAGATTTTGGAGAATGACAGTGGATTATGGAAAACTTAGTCTGGTGGTGACTCCAATTGCAGCTGCTGTTCCAGGTGTGGTTTCATTGCTTGAGCAAATTAATAAGTTTCCTGATACCTGGTACACAACTATGGATCTGGCTAATGCCTTTTTCTACATACTTGTTGTTATGGATTGAATTGTGTCCCCCCAAAATGTGTGTAAGCTTGAGTAGGTTATGATTTCCAGTATTGTGTGACTGTCCACCATTTTATCATCTGATGTGATTTTCCTACGTGTTGTAAATCCTACCTCTATTATGTTAATGAGGCAGGACTCAATCTACAAGGTTAGGTTGTGTTGTAAATTAATCTCTTTTTAGATATAAAAGACAGAAATGAGAAGAGAAACAGGGGGACCTCATTACCACCAAGCAAGAAGAACAAGGAGTGCACATCCTTTGGACCCAGGGTCCCAGCGTTGACAAGAGGTCCCTCCTTGACCAGGAGAAGATTGATGACAAGGACCTTTCCTCAGAGTCGACAGAAAGCCTTCCCCTAGAGCTGGCACCCTGAATTTGGACTTCTAGCCTCCTAAACTGTGAGAGAATAAATTTCTGTTTCTTGAAGCCATCCACTTGTGGTATTTCTGTTACAGCAGCACTAGATAAATAAGACATAATTTGGTACTAGGAGTAGGTGCTGCTCTAACAGATACCTCAAATGTAGAAATAGTTTGAAACTGTGAATGGATAGTGGCTGGATGGGTTTTAAAGTGCCTCATAGTAAAAGCCTAGATTGCATTGGTGGAGTTATGGACATTACAGATGGCGAGAAACAGCAGCAGAGAACCGGCAGTGGCAGAACCAGGAGACTGCACTGGAGCCAACCTACAGAGTGAGAGAGCTGAGTGCCTTTGGCAGGAGAATTCCTGGAAGAGTAGGGTGCCTCTGAGCACTTATCAGTGGAGCTAGGCTTGCTGACCCTTGAGCAAGAGAGCTGAGTGCCTTCTGGCTGAAGTTTACTGGTGGAGTGGGGGTGCTTCCAGGCACTTATTAGTGGAGCTAAAGAGCTTTGGAACACTTCCCTAAACAGGGCAGATGCCAGATGGCCCAAAGGCCAAAGGGACCAAGAAGCCAAGGAACCAGGAAGCAGAAACTGAAGAGACAAGGATAAAAGGAAGCAGAGCTGCCTCAGTCTCAAAGGGTGCAGTGGCCACTCAGATGGACTAGGAGAATGGGGCTGCCCAAAATCAAGGGAGCAGAGTTACCATTCCAGTGAGCCTAGAAGGCAGAGCTGAAGCCCAGGGCCAAGGGACCTCCAGTCAGAATCTGTAGAGTGTGGTCAATACCTAAAGTTTGAAGGGCAGGGCTATTGTGTAAATGGTCTCAGAGAACAGAGGATTATTTTCAAGCTTGAGGGCAAATGTCACGTGTTCTGCTGACTTGCTTGATGCCTATTATCCCTTCTTTCCCTCCAATTTCTACCATTTTTGAGGGAAATATCTAGCTTGTGCTTGTTCTACCAAGCTGATAACTTGTATTCTAGATTTCACAAATGAAGAGGAATTTTTGAGTTTTGGACTTGGAGTTGATTTAAGACTTTTGCTATGATATGATGGGGTGAATATGTTTTACTTGTGGCAAGGATGTGAATTTTGGGGGGACAAAGGATAGAACATTATTGATTGAATTGTGTCCCCCTAAAATATGTGTCAAATGGCTAGGCCATGATTCCCAGTATTGTGTGATTGTCCACCATTTTGTCATCTGGTGTGATTTTCCTATGTATTGTAAATCCTACCTCTATGATGTTAATGAGGCAGAATTAGAGACAGTGATGTTAATGAAGCAGGACTCAATATACAAGATTAGGTTATGTCTTAAGTCAATCTCTTTTGAGATATAAAAGAGACAAGTGAGCAGAGAAACAGGGGGACCTCATTACCACCAAGCAAGAAGAACCAGGAGTGTGAGTCCTTTGGACCTGGGGTCTCTGCACTGAGAAGTTCCTTGACCTGGGGAAGATTGAGGACAAGGACCTTTCCTCAGAGTTGACAAAGAGAGAAAGCCTTCCCCTAGGGCTAGCACCCTGAATTTGGACTTCTAGTCTAAACTGTGAGAGAATAAATTTCTGTTTGTTGAAGCCATCCACTTGTGGTATTTCTGTTAAAGCAGCACTAGATAACTAAGAAACCTATTTAGAAGGATCACCAGAAGCAGTTTACCTTCAGCTGGCAAGACCAGAAATACACCTTCACTGTCCTACCTCAGAGCTATATCAATTCTCCAACCCTACGTCATAATTTAGTCTACAGGGAACTTTATCACCTTTCCCTCCCTTCCACAAGACATCGCACTGGTCCATTATATGGATGATATTACGCTGATTGGACCTAGTATGGAAGAAGTGTCAATGACTCTGGACTTATTGGTAAAACATTTGTGTGCTAGAGGGTAGGAAATTAATCCCACAAAAATTCAAGCGCTTTCCACCTCAGTGAAATTTCTAAGTGTCCAGTGGTGTGGGGCATGTCAAGATATTCTTTCCAAAGTGAAGGATAAGTTATTGCATCTGACCGTTCCCACAATTAAAAAGGAGTCCCAATGCCTAGTGGGCCTCTTTGGATTTTGAAGGCAACATATTTCTCATTTGTGTGTGCTACTCTGGCCTGTTTATCAAGTGAACCAAAAAGCTGCTAGTTTTGAGTAGGGCCCAGAACAAGAGAAAGTTATGAAATAGATTTAGGCTGCTGTGCAAGCCACTGTGCCACTTGGGCCATATCATCCGGCTGATCCAATGGTGCTTGAAGTCCCCATGGCAGACAGAGATGCTGTTTGGAGTCTTTGGCAGGCCGCTGTGGGTGAATCACAGTGCAGACCCTTAGGATTTTGGAGAAAAGCCTTGCCATGCTCTGCAGATAACTACTCTCCTTTTGAGAAACAACTTTTGGCTTGTTACTGGGCCTTTGTAGAGACTGAATGCTTAACCATGAGCCACAAAGTCACCATGCGGCCTGAGCTGCTCATCATGAACTGGGTGTTGTCTGACCCACAGAGTCATAAAGTTGGATGTGCACAGCAGCACTCCATCATTAAATGGAAATGGTATATACGAGATCAGGCCCGAGTAGGATTTCAAGGCACAAGTAAAGTTGCATGAGGAAATGGCCCAAATGACCATGGTCTCCACTCCTGTCGTGTTATCTACCCTCTCTCAGTCTGTACCTATGGCCTCATGGGGAGTTCCTTATGATCAATTGACTGAGGAAGAGAAAACTCGAGTCTGGTTTACCGATGGTTCTGCATGGTATGCAGACTCCATTCAAAAGTGGACAGCAGCAGCACTACAGTCCCTTGCTGAGACCTCGATGAAGGACAATGCTGAAGGCATATCTTCCTAATGGGCAGATCTTCCAGCAGTGCACCTGGTTGTTCACTTTTCTTGGAAGGAGAAATGGCCAGATGTACGATTGTATACTGATTAATGGCCTGTGGCCAATGGTTTGGCTGGATGGTCAGGGACTTGGAAGGAACATGATTAGAAAAATTGGAGACAAAGATATACAGGGAAGAGGTATGTGGATAGACCTCTCTGAATGGACCAAAGAAGTGAAGATATTTGTGTCTCATGTGAATCCTCACCAAAGGGTGACCTTGGCAATCAAGTAGATAGGATGACACATTCTGTGAAAACCAGTAATCCTCTTTCCAGCCACTCCCACCACTGCCCAATGTACTCATGAACAAAGTGGCCATGGTAGCAGGGATGGAGGTTATGCATGGGCTTAGCGACATGGACTCTCACTCACAAGGTTGACTTGGCTACAGCCACCACTGTGTGCCCAATCTGCCAGCAGCAGAGACCAATACTGAGTCCCCGATATAAAACCATTCCTTGAGGTGATCAGCCAGCAACCTGGTGGCAGGTCGACTACATTGGACCACTTCCATCAAGGAATAGGCAGCATTTTATTCTTACTGGAGTAAACACATACGCTGGATACAGATTTGCCTTCCCTACACCCAGTGCTTCTGCCAAAACTACCATCTGTGGACTTACAGAATGCCTCATCCACCATCATGGTATCCCATACAGCATTGCCTTGGATCAAGGGACTCACATCACAGCAAATGAAGTGTGGCAATGGGCCCATGCTCATGGAACTCACTGGTCTTACCATGTTCCCCATCATCCTGAAGCAGCTGACTTGATTGAATGATGGAATGGCCTTCTGAAGACACAATCATGGCCCGGGCTAGGTGACAATTCTTTGCACTGTTGGCGCAATGTTCTCCAGGAGGCTGTATATGCTGTAAACCAGCATCCAATATACGGCACTGTTTCTTCTATAGCCAGGATTCATGGGTCCAGGAATCAAGGGATGGAAATGGGAGTGGCACCACTCACTATTAACCCTAGTGACCCGCTCGTAAATTTTTTGCTTCCTGTCCCTGTGGCTGTATGTGCTGCAGGTCTAGAGATCTTAGTTCCAAAGGAAGGAATGCTCCCACCAGAAGACACAACTCTGATTCCACTGAACTGGAAGTTAAGAATGCCATCTGGCCACTTTGGGCTCCTTACACCTCTGGATCAACAGGCAAAGAAGTGAGTTACCGTATTGATTAGTGTGATTGATCCTGATTACCAAGAGGAAATCAGATTTATATTACACAATGGAGAGAGATCCCTTAGGACGTCTCTTAGTACTACCATGCCACGTAATTAAAATCAATGGAAAACTACAACAACCCAATTCCAACATGACTACTAATGGCCCAGATCCTTTAGGAATGAAAGTTTGGGTCACCCCACCAGGGAAAGAACCACTTCCAGCTGAGGTGCTTGCTGAGAGCAAAGGGAATACGGAATGGGTGACAGAAGAAGATAGTTCTAAATACCAGCTATGACCATGTGACCAGTTGCAGAAACAAGGACTGTAATTGTTGAATATTTCTTCCTTGTAAATGTGCATCAAATATTTTTGTTTTCTTCACTTATAAAATATAAGATGTAAATATGGCTAGTGCGTTTTCAAGTGTACACATGTTAGGCACAAGTATGACTTTATAATTGTCTTTAGAGATTGTTTATGGTTTGGGGAGATGTGTACGGGTGCCAAGCTGACAAGTGGTGGACTGTGCTGATTAATGTTGTGTGCCAACTTGGCTGGGCCATGATTCTCAGTAATTTGGCAGTTATTATGTAGTGTGGCAAATATGCAATGATGTAATCACCTCTATAATCAGATCTGATATAATGTAATCACTTCCATGATGAGATCTGCTATGAACAGCCAATCAGTTGAAAGAGAGTTTTCTTGGGTGTGTGGCCTGCATCCATACGTGGACTTTCTGGCAAAGGTCGTTGGCTTTTTCTCACTCTGGATCCTGCATTTGACCTCCAGTTCTTGGGACTTGAGCTAGCAGCTTACCTACTGATCTTGGGATTTGTCAACCTCTGAAGTCTTTGAGCCAGAGGCCTGCTGTCTGATCTACTGATCTTGAGTTCTCCAACCCCTGTAGCTACATGAGTCAGGAGAGGCCTCCAGCCAGACCCAGGGACTGGGGACTTTCCAGCCTCTACAACCACGTGAGCCACTTCCTTGATAGAACTCTCTCTCTCTCTCTAAATACATATATATGTGTGTGTGTGTGTGTGTGTGTGTTTAACTGGTTTTGCTTCTCTAGAGAACCTAGCCTAAGACCGTCATCAAAGTGATTACCTCCCAGCTTTTGAGTTTAATATGCTCTTATATAGTTCTGGATGTTTGAATGAAAGCAGAGTACAGAAGGGTTTCTCATAACAGGCTATTTAGTTTTCCATCAGATGCTTTCTGACAGAGTCACCTAGAACTCAATGGCCTATAATTGTGAGTTAGGACTTTAAGCTTTCAATTTCATGTTGAGATTATTTTTTAATTTACCTATATTTTCTTTCAGTACTCTCATGGCTTTCAAAAATCTGTAATCGTCTGTAATTTAATGTTACCATATTACCTGAAATTAGTCTAATATTCCCTCCAAAGTGCCTATTTTAAATAATCCATCCTTTCCCCAACTGTTATGAAGTGTGGATTTTATTGGATGCACATGCATATGTGGGCAAACCTGCTGCAAAAGACCTCTTTAAAGTGTTAAAGAGCAAAGATGTCACTTTGAGGACTAAGGTGCGCCTGATCCAAGCCATGGTATTTTCAATTGCCTCATATGCATGCAAAAGCTGAACAATGAATGAGGAAGACCGAAGAAGAATTGATGCCTTTGAATTATGGTGTTGGTGAAGAATGTTAAAAATATACCATGGACTGCCAGAAGAATGAACAAATCTCTCTTGGAAGAAGTACAACCAGAATGTTCCTTCGAAGCGAGGATGGCAAGACTTCATCTCACGTACTTTGGACATGTTATTGGAAGGGACAAGTTCCTGGAGAAGGGCATCATGCTTGGTAAAGAAGAGGGTCAGCGAAAAAGAGGAAGACCCTCAACGAGATGGATTGACACAGTGGCTGCAACAGTGGGCTCAAACCTAGCAATGATTGTGAGGATGGCACAGGACTGGGAAGTGTTTTGTTCTGTTGTACATAGGGTTATTATGAGTCAGAACAAACTCAATGGCACCTAACAACAACAGCATGCATATGTTGGCCTATTTTGGGACATTATATTTCATTGCTCTGTCTGCCTATCCTTGTGCTAGTTCAACAGTTTCAATTGCTATAGTATAAAAATACTGCTTCTGGAATAATAAATAAGAAAGAATGGCTGAAAAGTGTTTTTGTTTTTGTTTTTAAGGTTAATGAGAGAAGTCTTACCTCACCATATCTTTAACATGGTTATCAAATATCTTACCTATCACTAGAACATAATACATGCAGTATGATCAGTAGGATTCTGCCAATGTATGTAATTTGCCCTCTGTTCATTTCCATGCCAACACCACCACTAGCTTATTCTTCCTAAAGCCTTGTGAAAAGCTTCTCTGGTTTCCTGCTGCCAATTGGATCCAACTCGAATTTATCAGGCTGGCACTTAGGGCCACCAAAGTCAAAGCATACACTTTGTTTGCAAAGATTTTACATCATTTTCCAACAATGAATTTTGGAATCCGTGCTCACGGCTGCCCTAATTTATATTCAGGTCACACAGGCCTGGATTCCAATCTGGATTTGGTCTCTTAGTAGCTGGGTGGGCATGGACAAGTACTTAGCCACACTATCCTCAAATTCAGAGACCTTGGGATGATTTAACCCTGTGGATTAGCATAGGCAGTGTGTGTATGTACATGTGTATGTGTGTCAAGCACTAAACTACCTCTAGTGATTATGAGCCTTGAGTTGGAGCAGGGAAGCAGCACATGACCCACTTTGTGCTAGCAGTAGTGGTGACACCTCTGAACTCCCGAATGTGAACACAGAGACTCATCCCCCACCCTTCAGTGCTCCAGGAGGTGAACACAGAGACTCTCCTTTCTTACCTCACTGCCCCAGGAGGTGAGCACAGGGAATCTCCCATCTTACCTCACTGCACCAGGAGGTAAACAGAGACTCTTCTATCTTACCTCACTGCTCCAGGAGGTGAAAACAGGGACTCTCCCATCTTAACTTAGTGTGCCAGGAGACAAACACAGGTTCTCTCCCATCTTACCTTAGTGCTCCAGGAGGTGAACACAGGAACTCTCACTTTCTTCCTTATTGCTAGAGGTGATGAGCACAGGGCCTTTCCCATCTTATGTTGGTGCTCCAGGAGGTGAACAGAAGGACTTTCCCATCTTACCTCACTGCACCAGGAGGTGAGAACAGGGACTCTCCCATGTTCCCTCACTGCTCCAGGATGTGAGCACAGGGACTCTCTGATATTACTCACTGTTTCAAGAGGTGAGCACAGGGACTTTCATATCTTACTTCAGTGCTCCAGGAGGTGACCACAAGGCCTCTCCCATCTTACCTCACTGCTCCAGGATGTGAACACATGGACTCTCCCATCTTACCTTGGTGCTATAGGAGGTGAACACAGTGTCTATCCCGTCTTACATTAGTGATCCAGCAGGTGAGCACAGGGATCCTCTCCCACCTTACCTTAGTGCTCAACAAGGAGAACACAGGGACTCTCTCGTATTACCTCACTGCTCCACAGGTGAACACAGATACTCTCCAATCTTCCCATAATATTCCAGGAAATAAGAACAGAGACTCTCCCATCTTCCCTCACTGTTCAAGGATTTGAACACAGGGACTCTCCCATCTTCCCTCACTACTCCAGGAGGTGAACACAGAGACTCTGATATCTTTTCTCAGTATCCTTGGAGGTAAACACAGGGACTCTCCCGTCTTACCTCACTACTCCAGAAGGGGAGCACAGGAACTCTCCCATCTAACCTCACTGCTCCAGGAGGTAAGCACAGGGACTCTCTCATCTAACCTCACTGCTCCAGGAGGTAAGCACACGGACTTTCCTATCTTACCTCACTGTTTCAGGAGGTGAATACAGAGACTCTCCCTTCCTTCCTCATTGCTCCAGAACGTAAACACAGGGACCCTTTCATCTTACCTTAGTTCTCAGGGTGGTGAACATAGGGATTCTCTGTTTCTGCCTCACTGCTCCAGTAGATGAAAACAGGGATCCTCCTCTCTTTATTGTACATGGAGGTTAACAGAGGGACTGTCCTTTTTTATTGTTCCTCCTTTTAGGATTAGAAGGAGCCATTTTATAGTATGACATCCCCAAAATAACTATGAGACCACCCTATTATAATATAGAAGTTCACTGAATCTCAGAAGACCTGGGTGTATTAGTTATCTAGTGCTTCTATAACAGAAATACCACAAGTGGATGGCTTTAACAAAGAGAGGTTTATTCTCTCACAATATAGGAGGCTAGAAGTCCGAATTCAGGGTGCCAGCTCCAGGGGAAGGCTTTCTCTCTCTGTTGGCTCTGGGGGAAGGTACCTGTCATCAATTGTCCTCTGGTATAGGAGATTCTCAGTACAGAAACCCTGAGTCCAAAGGGTGCCCTTGCTCCTGCCTCTTCTTTCTTGATGGTAGGAAGTCCCTCTGTCTCTCTGCTCGCTTCTCTCTTTTGTATCTCAAAAGAGATTGACTCAAGACACAGTCTAATCTTGTAGATTGAGTCCTGTCTCATTAATATAACTGCCTCTAATCTGGCCTCATTAACATCATAGAGGTAGGATTTACAACACATAGGAAAATCACAACAGATGACAAAATGGTGGACAATCATACAATACTGGGAATCATGGCCCAGCCAAGTTGACACACATTTTTGGGGGACACAATTCAATCTGTAATACTGGGTTTATGTCTGGACTTGCCCTTACTAGCTGTGTGAAATGGAACAACTAACTAGCTTCATTGAGCTTTGGTGCCCTCAATTTTAACATAGAGCTGGGGTAAATGTGCTCACAGCTGTGGTGGCAATGCAATATGGTAATATTTTTAAACACTTTATCTTCTGGAGCCACGAGTCTCACTCAGAACACCTGGGACTCGCCATTTGGCAGGAGTGGTCTTTGCCACAGAGGTCTCTGGAGCAATCCCACTATGCACTACAGTCCCTCCCCATCCTGCTCCCTCCCGTGGGTTCTGCCAAGGACAGCTTGTCCTTCCCTCACTCTCCCCTCATCTCCACCCTGTCCATGTCATCCTTCCATTTGTTGTTGTTAGCTGCTGTGATGATTAAGATTGTATGTCAACTTAGCTGGGCCATGATTCTCAATGTTTTGGCAGTCATAAAATGGTGTGATCATTTCCCTGTTGAGATTTGATACTTGATCACCCCCATGATGGGATCTGCTATGAGGAGCCAATCAGTTGAAGAGGAGTGTTTCCTTGGGCATGTGGCCTGCATGAGTGTGGGCAGATGTTCAGGCAGGGTTCTAGGGGCTTATGCTTGTTGTGGATCCTGCAGCTGGCTCCTGTTCACCTGACCTCTGGTTCTTGGGACTTGAGCTAGCAGCTTACCTGTGGTCTTGCCTGCTGATCTTGGGATTCATCAATCTTCACAGCCTGTGAGGAACAGCCCTGGTCTCTGGCCTGCCAATCTTGAGTTTGCCAGCCCCTGTGGCTATGTGAATCAGGAGAAGCCTCTTTCCTGACCCATGGACTTAGGACGTTACAGCCTCTACAACTGCATGAGCCATTTCTTTGATATAAATCTCTCTCTGTCTCTCTCTCTCTCTCTGTATGTATATATATATATATTTATTTATAAGTTTATTGGTTTTGCTTGTCTAGAGAACCCAACCTAAG
Source organism: Trichechus manatus latirostris (assembly GCF_000243295.1). Classification (NCBI taxonomy): domain Eukaryota; kingdom Metazoa; phylum Chordata; class Mammalia; order Sirenia; family Trichechidae; genus Trichechus; species Trichechus manatus. Next base: position 2,313,420 of record NW_004443976.1, on the reverse strand, counting down.
ACAGCTACCATCAAGTTGGCTCCGACTTCTGGTGAGCGCATGTACAACAGAATGAAACATTGCCTATTCCTGCGCTATCTTCATGATCATTGGTATGCATTAGTCCATTGTTTGCAGTCACTGAGTATTTTGAGTGCCTTCCAACCTAGGTGGCTCATCGTCCTACACTATGTTGGGCTATATTCTGTTGTGAACTGTAATATTTTCTATGGCTAATTTTTGGAAATAGGCCACCAGGCCTTCTTCCTAGTCTCTTTTAGTCTGGAAGTTCTGCTGAAACCTGTCCACTATGGGCGACTCTGCTATATTTGAAATGCTGGTGAAATAGCTTCCAGAATCATAGCAATACACAAGCCAACACTGTATGACAAACTGACAGACAAGTGGTGATACTTCCGTTTACCCACCCAAACAACAACCTGGCTTGGGAAGTTCAAAGCTCAGACCCCCGCCTTCTTCACAAGAACAATAGCAGCAGCAAGTGCATCAGTGGTAAGTTTAGAACATTATCACAGCTTTGCCAAGGAAGAAAAGGTTCTGAAGCACTTCTCTATACCAAGTAGAGCATGCCAAATGAGACTTTTGGGAGGCACCCTAGGACAGGAAGTGGAGAAAATCCAACAAGAAGGCCATTTTTGTCATATTCTTCAGGCCAAATATAGTATCTTGGCAGAAATAGAATCCCTTTAGACAAACTAGAACTTCGGTGTTATGCATTAAATTATGTTCCCCTAAAATTTGTGTTGGAATCCTAACCTCTAAAACTGTCAATGTAATCCTGTTTGGAAATATAATTTCTTTGCTATGTTAATTAGGTCATACCTGGGTAGGGTGGGTTCTAAATCTAATCACTTCTGAGTCATAGAAAGAGAAGATTAGACACAGAGATGCACACATGAGAAAAGACAGATGGCATGTGAGGGTTGACTACAAGGCAAGAAACCAAGGAACACCTGGGGCTACCTACAAGGAAGGAATCACATGGATGAGACCCTGATTTAGACTTTTAGCCCCAAGAACTGTGAGAGAATAAATTTGTGTTCTTTAAAGCCACCCACTTGTGGTATTTCTCTTACAGCAGCACTAGGAACTAAGATATTGGGAAACGTTTATTCAGTAAGCAAAGTTCATCACTGGGAGAGTTGTCATGGTCTGTTGTTTTAAAACAACTACTTAGAAGTAGTTCGTGAGACAGGCTCTTTAGATTTTCTAAAGGAGTGGAGATCAGGGATGGGAGAAGAGAGAGAAGAACACGTGTACAATGTCTTCAAAGAGAGTTATCAGTTCAGGGTCATCTGTAATCACAACTGATGCAAAGGTGAATGCAAAACCTCCTTACACTCCTACCCAAGGCTCCAGGCTCTAGGAACCTGTAAATGTCCAGAGCTTTCTATAATGCCCTGCTTCCAGGCATCATCTCTTATTTCAGCCTTTGCTGAATGCAGTTCCATCAGAACTGACCTAGCCTTGCCTGTTTCTCTGTGTTTCTTAATTGATCAAAATCTAGGGGGCTGAGGGATAAGCATCACCCCACAGAACTTTTAAGGCACAAAGTGTTAACTTGAAAACAGATACAGGCAATCAGGAGGTACTTGGAAATCAGCATCCCATGAGGAGAGGGTGATGTTTCTGGCAAGGCTGGGCAAGAGGCTTTATTACATGCAGGTATCATTGTTCTTTGATATTTTAAGGTGGCAGCTGCTCATACTGTGGCTGCCATCTGCAGAGTGGGACTCACTCTTATCAGGCAAAGGCGTTGTCAAGGGTAGACTGTCGAGACTGTAGTACCAAGCAGGTCTTCCTGGAATCCTAGCATATCTCAGTTATAGCTGAGATGAGGATTTGGTTATCATAGAAAGAGTCTTCTAATTTCAGTGAAGTCTTTCCTCCAAACAGGCAGTGCTTCTAAGCTTTTTAAGCATTAATGAGTAGAAGAAATTTGTTGCGAAGCTAAAGGGTTCCCATTGTAATATGTGTTGGAGAGGGAAATGTGACAAAAATCATCCCAAAATAATTCAGATGTACAAAAAAAGTAACCATTATTCTCTGTAATCAATTTTATTCTGTTCCTATACTCCTATTCATGGAGTTGAGCTTGTGCATTCACGGGATCTCACTCAGACTTTTCCAGTGCCAAAAGGCCTCTTACAGTTGAAACTGTCTTTTAAATAAATACTCTGTCGTTTAAGCTCAGACAATTCTGTATTCTTTACCTCCTCCTTCTCCTGTGCTTCATCTGGAGAGAGGGAGAGAGAAGAAAAACATTCACATATAATCCTGATCCCCGGGGAGGGATGTCTGGACTGCTTCTGGTTCTTGCTGACCTTCATGAAACACAGAGACTTTCCAGTCCCTGGGCATCCTGTGCTATTCTCTGCTAAGGTGTGGCAGTCTCTCCGGGGTTTTTTTTATTATTACTATTGTGTTTTAGGTGAAAGCTTACAGTGCAAATTAGTTTCTCATTCAAAAATTGTTTTGTGATATTGGTTGCAATCCCCACGTTGTGTTAGCACTCTCCTCCTTTCCCTTTCCACCCCAGGTTCACCATGTCCATTTGTCCAGTTTTCCTGTCCCCTCCTGCCTTCTTCTCTTTGCCTTTGGACAGGTGTTGCCCATTTGTTCTCCTATACTTGATTGAACTAGACGCATGTTCCTCACATGTGTTATCGTTTGTCTTATAGGCCTGTCTAATCTTTGGCTGAAAGGTGGACTTCAGCAGTGGCTTCAGTCCTGAGTTAGCAGTGTCCAGAGGTCATTGTCTTGGGCTTCCTCCAGTCTCTGTCAGAACAGTAAGACTAGTCTTTTTTTGTGAATTTGAATTTTGTTCTACTTTTTTCTCCGGTTCTGTCCAGGACCCTCTGTTGTGATTCCTGTCAGAACAGTCGGTGGTGATAGACAAGAACCATCTTCTGGGCTCAGGCTGGTGGAGACAGGACTAATATTTTCCTTCTGTCTTTCGCTTTCTTCATTCTTCTTTGCCTCAGATGGGATGGGACCAATAGATGTATCTTAGATGGCTGTTGGCAATCTTTTAAGGCCCCAGACGCTACTCACTGAAGTAGAATGTAGAACATTTTCTTCATGAACTATGTTATGCCAGTTGACCTATGTATCTCCAAGACTATGATCTCCAGCCCTCAGCCCCAGCAACTCAGACCTTCTAGGTGTTTGGATGTGTCTAGGAAGCCTCTATGACTTTGCCTTGGTCAACCTGTGCTGACTTCCCCTGTATTGTGTATTGTCTTTCCCTTCACCAAAGTTAACACCTGTCTACTATCTAGTTAGTGATTTTCCTTCCCTTTCCTTCCCCTCCCTTGTAACCATCAAAGATCTTTTTTCCCTGTTTGTAAACTTTTTCTTGGGTTTTTATAATAGTGGTCTCTTACAATATTTTGTCCTTTTGTGATTGACTTATTTCACTCAGCATAATGCCCTCCAGATTCATCTATGTTGTGAGATGTTTCATAGATTCATCATTGTTCCTTATGGTTGCATAGTATTCCATTGTGTGTATGTACCATAATTTGTTTATCCATTCATCTGTCAATGGGCACCTAGGTCGTTTCCATCATTTTGCTATTGTAAAAAATGTTGCAGTGAACATGAGTGTGCATTTGTCTCTTTGTGTTATGGCTCTTGTTTCTCTAGGATATGTTCCTAGGAGTGGGATTGCTGGATCATATGGTGTTTCTATTTCTAGCTTTTTAAAGAAGAGCCATATCATTTTCCAGAGGGATTGTGCCATTTTACATTCCCACCAGCACTGCCTAAGAATTCCCAACTCCCCGCAGCCACTCTGACATTTGTTATTTTTTGTTTTTTGGGTTTTTTTTTTAGCATCAGTATATCCGGGTGAGATTGGTATCTCATTGCAGTTTTGATTTGCATTTTTCTGATGGCTAATAATCGCAAGCATTTCCTCATGTGTCTGTTAGTCACCTGAATGTCTTCTTCGGTGAAGTGTCTGTTCATATCCTTTGCCCATTTTTTAATTGGGTTATTTATCTTTTTGTTGTTGAGGCGTTGAAATATTTTATAGCTTTTAGAGATTAGACCCTTGTCAGATACATCATAGCTAAAATTTTTTTCCCAGTTTGTAGGTTCTCTTTTTATTCTTTTGGTGAAGTCCTTTGATGAGCATAAGTGTTTAATTTTTGGGAGTTCCCATTTATCTAATTTATCTTTTGGTGTTTGTGCATTGTTAGTTATGGTTTGTATTCTATTTATGCCATGTCTTAGGGCCCCTAGTATTGTTCCTATTTTTTCTTCCATGATCTTTATTGTTTTAGGTTTTATATTTAGGTCTTTGATCCATTTTGAGTTAGTTTTTGTGTATGGTGTGAGATATGGGTCCTGTTTCATTTTTTAACAGATAGATATCCAGTTTTGCCAGAGTCATTTGCTAAAAAAGACTGTCTTTTCCCCATTTAATGGACTTTAGGCCTTTGTCAAAGATCAGCTAATCGTAGGTATATGCATTTACCCCTGAGTTCTCAATGCTGTTCCATTGGTTTCTGTGTCTGTCCTTATAGCAGTACCAGACCATTTTGACTGCCATGGCTTTATAGTAGGTTCTGAGATCAGGTAGTATGAGACCTCCTACTTTGTTCTTTTTCTTCAATAATGCTTTGCTTATCCGAGGCCTGTTTCTTTTCTATATTGGTGATTACTTTTGCATTTCTACTCTTCGTAGCTTTTTGGGGATAGCAAAGTAGAGCAAGAGAGTAGGCCTGGGTAGAAAGCAAGGTCAGGAGAGTTTCTATTAATGTAGAGTGCCCCATTTCAAGGAAGGGTAAAAGCCATAACCAGACAGTTTCTCCCCTGTTTTATTCTTTTTATCACAGAAAACTTCATATTCAAAAGTAGTCAGAACAATTCCCTGAAGTGCTATGTACCTGTGTCTCATCTTCAACAGCTCAAGGCCAATTGCAATTCATCCATACCCCACTAGCTTGACCTATAGCAGCAAATACAAAACATCATATAGTTTTATTCATAAATATTTCAGTGGTTATTGCTGTGTGCTTTCTCTCAATTATGGTAGACATAGTAGCACAATTGTCATCTTGATCAAACATTTCTTCTAGCTGCGCTTATATTCACAGGTCAAAGACTCACGTTGTCTAGAAAAAAGTGACTGGGATCCTGGCAAAGATGGAAAAAGAGTCTCTTTCTGTCTCTCTCTTACTCCTTTGTTTTGGCCACATTTTCATCAGTCATAATAGCGACATTTTAAGTGCTCAGTAGCCACACTTGGCTAGTGCCTACCATTTTGAACAGAGAAAATATAGAACATGTCCATCAGCACAGCAAGTTCTGTTGGACAGAGCTGATAGACATAACACCACAGAAAGTGTGGTATTGCTGGCAATAATGTTATAAAATGTTATTTATGGGAAATGCCTGGAACAGAAGCTACGTTAAGTGCAGGAGAGAGCCAAGTGTCTCTGGGATGCACTCCAGTGTGCTTGAGAAATTAGATTAGTAGGAAGTCAGACAAATAACTGAAAAACCTCATCATAATCATCTAGAAGTTATCTGAGCTCATTGAATGACAGGAAAAAAAGAGATCTTGTTGTGGAAAAGTAGCCCCACCACCTTATACAGAGCCTCTAGAGTTAAGCCAAGGATACGAAGAAATTCCAAAAGATATTTTGAGGTTTTAAATAGGAAGTGGTGGTCTTTAGACTTTTAAGCTTTTTAATTGATTTAAGAAATTGACCCTTAAGTTGAAAAGGCAAAAGGAATTGGGTGGTATTTAGCTCAGAGAAAAGAAGATTGGGAGATAAAGTATAAGGGATAGCAGTTTATCTAAGCCAGAAGACGTTATTGGATGACCCTACCCCGCCCTAATTTACCAGGGTCTTCTTCAAATATATTCCCATAATGTATTACTTTTATTATTACCCCTTGGTCAAATTTGGTTTTATCAGACATATTGTGAGTCTCTAGATGGGAATAACCATGTTCTTCCTTCCATTCTTCACATCACAAACAGAGTGCTCTTTTAGGAATTGGGGATTATGTCACTCCTTGGTTTAAAACCCTCCAATGGCTACATATTGCTTTTGGGATCAAGATCACGCTCCCACATCAAGGACCAGCTACATAATTTGAAGGACCCAGGGAAAAATGGAAATACAGGGCTCCTTGTTGAAAAATTATTAAGAATTTCAAGATGGTGACAGTAGTTCCTTAAACTAAGCATGGATCCTTCTGAACACAGGGCTCTGTGTAACTGCAGAGGTCTCATACCCACATAAAGCCAGTCCCGCCCATATCTGACCTGTATGTAATCTGTTGCCATCAAGTCAATTCCGACCCACAGCAACCCTATAGGACAGAGTAGAACTGCCCCATAGGGCTTCCAAGAAGCAGTTGGTGGATTCGAACTGCTGACCTTTTGGTTAACAGCCGTAGCTCTTAACCACTGCACCACCAGAGCTCCTGTATATAGCTCCTCAAAATTTCAGGGACATTTAAAATGCAATTCTCTCTAACTAGAAAACCCTTGGTGGTGGTGGTGGTGGGGGCGGGGGATGGTCTATCCCATCCCTTCCACGTTGCATATTGTTTTCTTACCTTAAATGTCACAACTTCAAGAAAGCCTTCCAGGATCTAATGTCTCTCTTTTAAATTCTCATAATTACTGAATTCATGTGTGATTATTTAATTAATGTCAATCTACTCCACCAGACTCTAAGCGCCATTGGGCAGAGACCATTTCTACCTTGTTCATCATTTTATCCCAGAGACTAAAACATATTAGAAAATACTCAGCAAAAATTTATTTATTGCGTGAACGAGTAAATGAACCAATTGCAATTTTTCACATATTGTATCTTCAGAGAACTAGCTGGCAGAGACAGGAGGAAGATGACTCCGCAGGAGAGTATATCACAGCTCCCAGTTCAAGCACCAGTTCCCAGCAGAGTTTCACTCAGTATGCCTTGCTTTGTTTCTACAAGGGGTTCAGCCAGCCAGCGAGCAGGGTGACAGAAGAAAGGCCGAGGTTTGCGTTACTGATTATTGAACCATTCTGCCATTCCTGTGAGTCTTACTGTATTCTCACTTGCCACTGGATTTGACTAATTTATATTTTTCTTAGGGATTTTAATTGATTACATAAAACACTTCATCAACATATTTCTTAAATTCCTATGCAATTTTCACTGCTGCTTTGAGAGACATCGTAACACTTTTCAAAAGGGCAAATCAAGCAGTCTTTACAATGAAAAACATTAGATTGCCTCACCAAACTGGTAACAGTATTTACCTCTGAGACGGGGACCAGAGTAGTGGTCAAAGAGTTTGGCTCCCTCTATAATGTTATCTTATTTTAAAAGAATGTTGTATTTTTTGTTATCATATAATTTAAAATAATGTTAAAGTACAAAAAGTAAGTCATTTGCTTCATTGACTCAGCCATAAAAACTTTAAAACTCAAATCCTTAAAAACTCAAGTGTCCTAACTAAAAAATGTTTAAATGTTAAAAATAAACAGTTGACTTAATTATGTCAGTCACATAACTGACTTTACTGAGCTTTTCATCACTAGACTAATTTTTTTTTCACTAGTTTAATTTTCTAGTTGTTTCGGTCTCTTGACTGAGCCAGTGCAATTTCGTTAACACAAAACCAGTTTTCAAATTTTGATGTGTTCTACATCTCCAAATTACGCTCTATGCAGGTTTCTATAAAATCATGCAAAGGCAAAGAATCACAAGAATATGTATCGCCAAGCTCTTTAAAATTACTAGTTTGGGAATTGTACAAAGTCCTTCAACCACCCTGTGTAGCTCATTGTTTCAGCCCACATGTGCCTCTCCCTCTAGTTGTCTAGCTGACAACTCAAGCTTAACAGTAGAGAATCTCAACCCTCTCTTATTTTTCATAAATAGAATTCATTGACAGTATAATACTGCTGTGTAGACATGGATATATATGTATTATATTAGGGGATAGGTAATATCTCTTGATTTCTAACAACTGTATACTTTCAAAGTAATGAAAAAGGAAGACAGAAGAAGAACTAATCCATTAGAATTGTGGTGTTGAGAATATTGAATACACCCTCGATTGCCAGAAGAATGAACAAATTAGTCTTAGAAGAAACACAGCCAGAATGCTCCTTAGAAGTGAAAATGGGGAGACTTCAGCTCACTTACCATGGACACATCATCAGGAAAGACCATTCGCTAGAGAAAGACATCATGTTTGGCAAAGTAGAGGGTCAGTGAAAATGAGAAAAACCTTCAATGAGATGGATTGACACAATATCCTTAACAATGGACTCAAACATACCAAGAATCATGAAGATGTCACAGGACAGGGCTACATTTCATTCTATTATACGTCAGGTCACCATGCAGTGAAGTCAACTTGGTGCAACTAACAACAACAACATAGATCTTAGTTTCCCTGAATGATCTTTTATCCAATTTCCCATTCTCCATTAGACTGTATTTGTATACTAGTGCAGTAAATTAAAACTATATAATACTACCAATTCCAGCTGGTACGTTCTTGCATTTTAGTTCCTCTCAGGCCAAAAATGGCTGTCAACGCTACAATTTAAAGTTATGAATAGAATAAATCTACACTCCAGATCTAAATCAGGACTTCCCCACCCCACCATTATAGTATTAAGTCGTTTTGTAAAATAAGCATCTGAGGCTATTCATTCTTGCCTTATCTCATCTCCCTAAGCCAAGCCCCCTAACTCTTAATAGGGGTTAAATAACCTCAGCAGTAGGGTGGCAAAAACTTCAGCCACACAGGACCAGATTCCTGCATAGCAATAGCTGGCCAGAGCAGATTTGTGGTTCCTCTTTTAGACAGGGTACATACTCTTCAGCTTATTCCAGGCCTGCTCTCCACCTCCCAACACTCTTTGTTTCCCCAACACAGAAGCTGAATTTTAGCTGTCATTTATCCTCATGATTGAACTGTTGTTTTTATTACAGCAGAGTTATACCAGGAAATAAATAACCTTTATTTATGTCTCCTGGCTGGCCCAGTAGGCATTTGAGTTTGCCATCACAGCCCTACAGCCTTTGAGAGTTTTGACACTAAATTGCTTTGGGTTGTTCTGGTTCTTACAGACTTGAAAACACCTGCACCTCTGGGCTGGCTCCTTCTGTTCTTAGAAGGCTTTGCCTTGTTCTATTTCCAATTCTAAATAAGTGCAAACAGCTCAGTCTTAGCCTGCTACTTCTAGAGAGGAAGTGGGCAATTACCCCAATGCTTAGCCAGCACTACTATCTGCATTCTGAATTTCACAGTAGAAAAAGACCATTCTTTATTTAGTTCCTGCATTCAGCTGACTCTTGTGGCTAGTGTTACCCGTTAGGATAGACTAGACTATGCTACAACAATACACAACCGAAAAGTGTTAGTAGCTTAAAACTACAAAGATATACGTCTTACTCATGTTATATGGCCACCGTGGTCAGCAGGTAAGTTCTGCTTATTGTAGTCTCTCAGGGAACCTCTCACATGCTGCTGATTGTCATGTAAAGGATAGAGAACTCTGGAGAGTTTCACACTGGCAATTAAATACTCAAGCCTGACATGACTCACATCCCTTCCACTCAGCTTATTGGCCAGAACTAGTCACGTGGATCCACTCATCCACAAGGGGGCTAGGAATGTGGAATGCTGGAAATACTTTTATGTACAACATTAATGACTACCATGGTGGTAGCCAATGATAAAATTTAACTACTATGGCAACCTCCTCAATTCTTTTCTTAGTCACAGCTCTTGCCCAAAGTGCAGAATAAACCATCATGTGGCTTTCTCATTTCTATATTGTGCCCAGTGGGTTTTTTTACCTCAAAGTTATTTTATATTTTACAGACAGATCTATCTTAGCCTGCTAAATTCATGCTAAAATTCTTTCTTGTAAAAACCAATCATTTGTCTGTTTTTTAAACACTTCTCATATAAGTAGGATGTAAAACACACTAGCTATTTCACCTGTAGCTCAGTAATATGCCCCTGGTGGACGACTATCCCTCAGCTTTCTCATCTGTTAAGCAGGAACAAAATGTCTACCAATAATCACTCTATAATATTGGCACTCCCAAATGAGTGTGATATGAGGGTTGTAAGTGAAAAGAAAATGCAAGGTATTCTGTATGTCTAACTATGCCTTCAGAAACAGTGTCTTTCTCTCTAAGTAATGAGACTATTAATTTTTTTTTTCTTAAACAATTATATTCATTCAAAACCATTATAAATTTCTGTGCGTGCTTTCCAAGAACAAGTCCAAACTCCAAACCCTGGTCAATTGGTTCAAACCAAACAATCTCCTAACCAAGGTGCTATCTTTGCACAATTCCAGTTGGGACAGTGTGGCTTGGCTCCCTCAATGTTGTTGTTCTGTACCATCGAGTCGATTCTGACTTATAGAGACCCCATAGGACAGAGTAGAGCCGCCCCATAGGGTTTCCTAGGCTGTAATCTTTATGGGAGCACATTGTCAGGTCTTTTCTTCCATGGAGCAGTTGGTGGATTTGAATCGCCAACCTTCCTGTTAGCAGCTGAGCACTTAACCTTTGTGCCACCAGGGTTCCTTTGCCTCCCTCAATATCTACTCAAATATCTAACAGTACTTCTGAAACTATGCCTTGCTATACTGTAGAAGCTTAAACACAAAAAAACTACACCTCCAGTCTGTCTTGTGACTCAGGTTCTGCATGTGGTTTAGCTTCCAGTAGTGAGATGTACTGGTACAAGGTTAGAATTTGGAACGGAGAAGAAGGGTGTGTGTTGGGGGGGTGAATTTTACTCCTGTGGACAACAGGGTCACGATCCTAGAGTCAGCAGCTGTGTCTGCAGCTTTCTGATTTGCTAAAAGCAGCTTTCTGATCCCAGCAGAGGTGGCATAGCTATGGATCTGGTAGCTGTAGCGGTGGCTTCACAAATGGACAAGCAGTTTCCTAGTCCTGGTAAGAGGAAGCTTCTGTGGTAGCCAAACTTAGCAACGTGGCTTTGGGAGCTGTTCAGCGAGGTCAGCCAAGAGTCTGTTTCTTCAGCTCTACCAGTGACCATACAAGCCATTTAATACCTTGTAATGAATCGCTTTCTGTTTGAACTAGAGAGAGGAGATTCTGCTCTCTATACCTGAAACTGATCAGTAAAGATGGCCATAGTTTCACTACCACAGGGTCTTTCTCTCCCAGCCCTGAGCCTTTGAGCTTTCCCCTCCCTACAAGATAAACATTTATCCTTCTGTTGAAGGTTGAACTTGAAACACATCTCCAAACTTCTTTCCTCTATGAAGGTGCTCACCTGAATTCCAGACAACCACAACTCAAATGACTCTTGAAATTCACGCTAAATGGCTGTGTCTGTAGATTTTTTTAGCTTTTCATTGACTCTTGATCTCTGTATTTCATAATTTGATTCCTTTTAGACCCCCTAATGCCTAGCACTCATTTTGTTAATACACTGCTGTGTGTCCTGAGCTCAGTTTGAGCAAAGAAATACATTGTGAGACAAAGATTTTAAAATCAACAAGACGAAGAAAACCAAAACCAAGATGAGAAAGAGAAGGACCCAATCACAAATTCTTTTTCTCTCTAGAGAAAGTTGGCTATTTCTCTAGCTATAACTCCATATAGCAATAACTCTAGCTCAGATGACAACTCAAGATGCATACACATACATGAAAGAATCTATTTTAGTTAACTGGACCACAATGCCTGTGTTGTCGATAAACGCAATCACTTCCCATTTGGGATTGATTGTTCTTTAGGAGAAATATGCTGCCGAAGACTCAGGCATGTGGAAGGCAATTCCACCATCCATCAGAATCAAGGAGTATTGACAACAGAATGCTAGAAGATGGAGGATGAGGAACATTATTTTATTTCTAGAATTGAGTGTGTTCTATCAAATTATTGTATTTTTTTTCCCTATCTGACAAAACAAAGGCAGAGTATACACTTAGATATTATCCTTAAATTCTACTTGAAGACAGAATCAAAGAAGTTTAGAGCTAGGATTTAGCAAAGTAAAATTATTGTACTAAAGACATCATTTAAAAATATTATATCCTTATGAATATGTTGTGAAAAATAACACATTGGTTTTAAAATAATTTTCTTTTTAAAACTGCAGCCTTTAAAATGTCTGTTTCATTCTAAAGTTTGTTGTTGTTGTTAGATTCCATCAAGTCGATTAGGACTCATAGCGACCCTATGTACAACATAACAAAACACCACCCGGTCCTATGCCATCCTCACAATCATCATTATGCTTGAGTCCATTGTTGCAGCCACTGTGTCAATCCATCTCATTGAGGGTCCTCCTCTTTTTCTCTCACCCTCTACTTTATCAAGCATGATGTCCTTCTCCAGGGTTTGGTCCCTCTTGATAACATGTCCAAAGTACATGCTTCTAAGGAACATTCTGGCTGTACTTCTTCCAACACAGATTTGTTGGTTCTTCTGGCAGTCCGTGGTATATTCAATATTCTTCATCAACACCATTAATTCAAAGGTATCCTTTCTTCTTCGGTCTTCCTTATTCATGGTCTGGCTTTCGCATGCATATAAGAAGACTGAAAATATCATGGCTTGGGTCAGGTGCACCTTAGTCCTTAAAGTGACATCTTTGCTTTTTAACACTTGAAAGGGGTCTTTTTCAGCAGATTCGCCAATGCAATATGTCATTTAATTTCTTGACTGCTGCTTCCATGGGCATTGATTGTGAATTCAAGTAAAATGAAATCCTTGACTACTTCAATATTTTCTCTGTTATCTCAATGTTGCTAATTGGTCCAGTTGTGAGGATTTCTGTTTTCTGTATGTTGAGTGCAATCCATACTGAAAGCTGCAGTCTTTGATCTTCATCAGTTAGTGCTTCAAGCCCTCTTCACTTTCAGCAAGCAAGGTTGTGTCATCTGCATATCACACATTGTTAATGAGTCTTCCTCCAATCCTGATGCTGCATTCTTCCTCATGCAGTTCAGCTTCTTGGATTATTTTCTTAGCATACAGATTGAATATGTACAGTGAAAGGATACAACCCTGATGCACACCATTCCTGACTTTAAACCACACAGTATCCCGTTGTTCTTTTTGAATGACTGCCTCTTGGTCTATGTACAGGTTCCTCATGAGCACAATTAAGTGTTCTGGAATTTCCATTTTTTGAAATATTATCCATAATTTGTTATGATCCACACATAGTCAATAAAACACAGGTAAACATCTTTATGGTATTCTCTGCTTTCAGCCAAGATCCATCTGACATCAGCAGTGATATCCCTCATTCCATGTCCTCTTCTGAATCTGGCTTGAATTTCTGGCAGTTCCCTGTCGATGTACTGCTGCAACTGCTTTTGAATAATCTTCAACAAAATTACTTATGTGTGATATTAATGATATTGTTTGATGATTTCTATATTCTGTTGGATCACCTTTCTTTGGAATAGGCACAAATATGGATCTCTTCTAGTCTGTGCAGGTAGCTGTTTTCCAAATTTCTTAGCATAGATGAGTGAGGACCTCAAGGGCTGCATCTGTTTATTGAAACATCACAGTTGGTATTCTGTCCATTCCTGGAGCCTGGTTTTTTGCCAACGCCTTCAGTGCAATTTGGACTTCAATACCATCAGTTCTTGATCACATGCTAGCTTCTGAAATGGTTAAATGTCCACCAATTCTTTTTGGTAGAGTGACTCTATGTATTCTTTCCATCTTCTTGTGATGTTTCTTGAGTCGTTCAATATTTTCCCCCATAAAGTCCTTCAATATTGCAACTCGAGGCTCAATTTTTTTCTTCAGTTCTTTCAGCTTGAGAAGTGTGTTCTTCCTTGTTGGTTTTCCAATTCCAGGTCTTTGCACATTTCATTATAATACTTTAGTTTGTCTTCTCAAGCTGCCCTTTGAAATCTTCTGTTCAGCTCTTTGAATACATCATTTCTTCCTTTCGCTTTAGCAAAAGTTTCAGAGTCTCTTCTGATATCCATTTTGGTCTTTTCTTTCTTTCCTGTCTTTTTAATGACCTCTTGCTTTCTTCATGTATGATGTCCTTGATATCATTCCACAACTCGTCTGGTCGTTGGTCGTTTGTGTTCAGTGTGTCAAATCTATTCTTGAGATAGTTTCTAAATTCAGGTGGGATATACTGAAAGTCGTATTTTGGCTCTTGTGGACTTGCTCTAATTTTCTTCGGTTTCAACTTGAACTTGCTTATGAGCAATTGATGTTCTGTTCCTCAGTCGGTCCCTGGCCTTGTTCTGACTGATGATATTGAGCTTCTCCATGGTCTCTTTCCACAGATATAGTCGATTTGATTCCTGTGTATTCCATTTAGCAAGGTCCACGTGTACAGCCACTGTTTATGTTGTTGAAAAAAGGTATTTATTTGCAATGAAGAAGTCATTGGTCTTGCAAAATTCTATCATGCTATCTCCGGTACCATTTCTATCACCAAGGCCATATTTTCCAACTACTATCCTTCTTCTTTGTTTCCAACTTTTGCATTCCAATCACCAGTAATTATCAATGTATCTTTGTTGCATGTTTGATCAATTTCAGACTGCAGAAGTTGGTAAAAATCTTCAATTTCTTTATCCTTGGCCTTTGTGGTTGGTGCATAAATTTGAATAATAGTCATATTAACTGGTCTTCCTTGTAGGCATATGGGTATTATCCTATCACTAATGGCGCTGTACTTCAGGATAGATCTTGAAATGTTCTTTTGGATGATGAATATAACACCATTCCTCTTCAATTTGTCATTCCCAGCATAGTGTATCATATGATCGTCCAATTCAAAATGGCCATTATCAGTCCATTTCAGCTCATTAATGCCTAGGTATTGATCTTTCTGAGTTCCATTTCACTTTTGAAGAGTTCCATTTCACTTTTGACGACTTCCTAGATTCATACTTCGTTGTAGGAACGGCTTGGGAGCAGTTTCTAACCTCCTCTAACTTCACAAGGGGGAAGGAGAATCAAGATCAACAGCCCAAGGCTGATTCCTATGAGCTAGAGGTCAGACATGCCTCCTGTCTCTGCCATCTTTACCAATTCTGACACCAACCATCCCTCCCACGGCACTACTTCTCTGCTGGGTTCGATAATTCATTGCAAAGGCCAGAGAACTCACAGACCATACTCATGATTATGGGGTTTATTAGGGAAGTAACAGGTTACAATTCAGGCCCAGGAACACTCAAGGATACAGTTTTTCCATCAAGACAGCCTCTTCCCAGTCATGCTCGCAAGCATGCCTCTCCCTGGCCCTAGGCCTCTGCCCAAAGGCACTCAGCTTTCTCGCTCCGTGGGCTGGGAAGCCCACCGTGTTGTCTCATGCTGCCAGGTTTCTCCTGCCACTGCCTCTCACTGTCTTCAGGGTTACAGCTCACTCCCTCTCTCAGTCTCCTGGATCCAGGGGCTTCTCAGCACAAGGATCCCGGGTCCAAAGACGTGCTGGCTCCTGGCTGTTCTTCCTTGGTGGTGGTGGGATTCTGCTCTTTCCTGCCTCTGGGGTGGCTCATTTCAAGCCCTGCAGGATAGTAACACTGACCAATCCCTTTGGTCAGCTATAATTACCATATCTGCACAGTCTTACCCAATCACCTGGGTGGGAGTTACAAGAACATGGCGAGAAACACACAAAAGCGACCCATCACACCGCATTCATACATTCCAGATACTGATTATTAATGGATGTTTTCAGCTGTTTCTTCTTGTTTTGAGTCGTACCACATCAGCAAATGAAGGTCCTGAAAGCTTGACTCTATCCATATCATTAAGGTCGACTCTACTTTGAGGAGGCAGCTCTTCCCTAGTCGTATTCCAAGTGTCTTCCAACCTGAGGGGCTCGTCTTGGGGTGGCATATCAGACAATGTTCCGCTGCTATTTATAAGGTTTTCACTGGCCAGTTTTTTTAGAAGTAGACTACCAGGTCCTTCCTCCTAATCTGTCTTAGTCCAGAAGCTCCACTGAAACTTGTCCACCATGCTGGTATTTGAAATATCAGTGGCATAACTTCCAGCATCATAGCAACATGCAAGCCACCACAGTACAGCAAACTGACAGATGAGTAGTGGCTAAACAGCTTAGTTGGAGGCAATGGGCTTTGGAAACAAAGCTGTCTGAATTCACCTTCTGACTCTGAAACTTACTAGTGGTTTGCTCTGGGTTATTTTACCACTCTCAGTCTCAATTTCTTCACTTTAAAAATGCTAATGTATTTTAAATGTATGTGCCTTAGAGAATAGCTGCGATGATAAAATATGTAAATCTGTGCTCAGCAAAATTTGACTATTATCATTCTCTTTATCAGCCTCAAAATATGATCAATAGCCCACAAGTTATATCCCATTCATGTCTTAATTTTATACAAAGTTCTCAAGATTTAAAAGCTCCCACGCTTAATGCTAAATCAGTCAATAACATTATTTTATACATTTTTGTTGTTGTTGTCACCGAAAAAGTGTGGTGAATGAGTTGCTTTATGAGGCCTTTTGCTCAGATTCTTTGGAAAAACAGCCTGAGAGATTTTTCCCCTAAACCCTGAGGAGTTACCTTTGCCTTAGTTTCCTAGCCCAGAGGGTTTGCTACTTTTGTCCAGATTGATTGACATTTCCTGGGTAAGCTTAAACAACTTGAGGTTTGATACTTTTTGTCTGGCCCTGAACTGCAGCCTGCCCTGTGATTGGTATGCACTTTGCAAGGATGGGTCAAGACTATGCAAATGAAGTAACTAGAGACTATGCAAATGAAATGACTACAGTGTACTACGCAAATCAAATCTCTGTGATCTACCAAGAGGTGATTGGTCAGTTCCTGGCCCTGGTTGGAGGGTAATGCCTTAAAATTGATGAGGAGTTTGCTTCTATATGCAGCCAACCCACAGAGGTGGACAGATAGAAGCAGAAGGAAGAAAGAAGAGAAAAGAAGCAGAGAGGAGGCAAAGAACCTTCTAAAAGCACTGTAACAGGGATCAAGGACTGTAACACTGAAGACAGCTGTGGCAGAGTCAGTGGCAACAGGCCCAGAAGGGGCCCTGTGGCAGAGTTGATGGTGACAGCAGAAGCCTGCTGTAGGAATGCAGCTAAGAGAACAGAACAAAACTGCCACACACACTGGCTAGGAGCTGGGTCAGTTAGCAGCGGAGAGGCTGATGGCAGTAAGGCTGAAAGCAGAGAGGCCTGTCCTCAGGGGGCCGAGAGAAGGCCTGTCTTGACCTGAGAGGGCTGAGAAGAAGCCTGTCCTCAGGGGGCTGGGAAGAAGCCTGTCCTCACGGGGCTGAGAGGGGGTGGGCATGGCAGAGAAAACGACCTGCTTGCTTGCACAGCCAAGAGAATCTGAGAGGGCTATCCTGCACTGATGAAGCAAGGGATCTGCTCTCCTCTTTGGGGGAGCATTCCAGATGTTGCCTACGTGCTTCCTGATCCTGATCCTGAGTTTTAGCCTATTTATTGATCCTAATCCCAAGTCATACCCTGTCACTTCCTTAATAAACCACTTAACTGTAAGTATGGTCTGTGAGTTCTGTGTGGCCGTTGCAATGAATCATTGAACCCAGCAGAGAAGTAGGGAGTGCCGTGGGAGGGACAGCTGGTGTCAGAATTGGTAAAAAGTTTGGAGAATGGAGGTAGGTCTGACCTCCACCTCATGGGAATCAGCTTTGGGCTGATCCTGGTCATTCTCCATCCTGAAGTTAGGTTCTGGCACTACGACTCCCACCACGTGATAGAAGGGGAGCCACTGTCTGGGCATGCTCTCTCAGAAGGCAATTAATAGTACAGGATGGTGGCTAAGAGCTCAGATCCTAGTGTCAGACAGGGAGGTTGATCCTCAATCCACAATGATACTATCTGAGTAACCCTAGGCAAGTAACTACCCCTCTTTGGAGTTACTTAACCCCTCTGAGCCTCTATTTGCCCATTTGCAGGGTGGTGATAATAACACTATCTCACAAGATTGTTACGTTATATGGTAGGAATAAGTAAGCACTCAACAACTGGTAGATTCCCCTCCTCCCTCTCCAGGTACTTGGAATCTGAGGAGCTAGTGGAAACTTGTTCTGGTTATCTATGGCTGCATAACAAACTACCCAAAAGCTTAGTAGTTTAAAACCACAATTTCTTATTTCTCATGATTCTCATTGACTGGGTGGTTCTTCTGCTTCACATGGTGGGAGCTGAGGCACTTGGAGCACTAAAGGTTATAAACAGCCTCACTCACATGGCTGCCAGTGGTGCTGGCCTGAGCCTGAGAGCTCATCTGGGGCTACTGGCCAGGGACTCAGTTCTCCTCCACATGAGCCTCTCCCTGTGGTGGCTTGGGCTTCCTCACAGCATGGTGACCTCAGAGTTGTCGAACTTCTTATATGGCAGCTAGATTCCAAGAGCATAAAGACAGAAGATGCCAGGCCTTCTCAGAGCTTAGATCTAGAGCTGGCACAGTGTTACCTCCACACATTCTGCTGGGTAAAGTGATCACAGAGTCAGCCCATATTCAGGGGAGGAGATTGGACATGAATACTTGGAAGCATGGTTATTTTCTCTCAAGAGCCTGGGAAAGAATGACTACATCTACCTTAGGGAACAGGAAAAGGTGGTTGCCCCAGCACTATTTTGAAGGATCAATGACTTAATCTTTCCAACTGCCATATGTATGGGGCTCTGGGGCTCTGTCTGTGGCCCTGGCTCATTATTTTCCTCACAGCTTGTCTGGCCTCCTCTGTTCAGAAGCCTCTATCTTTGACATAGAATGAGCTGGTGTCCGGAGGTGAAAATAACTAGCTCATTGCAAATAAATGAATAGCCCCAATATGTATATGTAGGATTCTGTTATCAGTAGATGCATAGGTTTTCCTAAAGAGCAAGTTGTCAGGTAAGCAGGGCACCATTTTGATGGAAGTAGGGAAAGTATCCCTATGTATGAGTGACTACGTGGCTAAAAAGCAAAGGTGAGCATTTTGAAACCCAGTCAAAGATATCACTTCACCTTAAAGTTTACCTTCACCTTAAAAGGAGGAAAGATAAAGTACTTGAGACATAAAAGTAATTTTTATAGTTTCCACAGACCTCCCCATACACAACGGAATATGATTAGACTATCAGCAAAAGGCTTCCTGTGCCCAGCGGGCTCCCTCCTCACTCTACCAAGATGTCCCTAGAGTTTCTTTTGGGGTCATGGCATGGTCTTTAGAAGGTCCTTGCTTAAAAAAAAAAAAAAAAAATGGGCAGCAGGAACAGCATGAAGAGTATCCCATTAGCTCCCACCAAAATTAGCAGACATCAAGGTCTCAAGGGAATAGGCCATAGCACAAAGCAGGACCCTTTTGTTATTGAAAGCTAAGGATCTGTGCTGAGAAAGAATTAGTGCAAGGAATAACAGTATTTGTGCTGCCACATCTCCATCCTGGACCCCTGCAGGTAACACTCAGGGACACTAAGTGATTCTTAGCTGTTACATGTACATGCATGTCTGTCTATCTGCATTGCACATGCAGACAGGCTCTGCCTTCGACTTCCAAGCAGCCATAGACTGCTAAGAATGAGGCACGTACACCCACTGGCACCAGCCATTCCATGGGTGTTACATTCATCTGGGATCAAGCCGGACACAGAAGACACTTACACACTGTTGACAAAGTGAAAGCCATTATTATTATTTATAGAAAGCAAACAGTAAACAATAACCGCATTTTCCCAAAGGAGAACCGCTTACCCTTCCTCAAATTACCCATGTGCATTCTCATGTCACTGGGCAGGCGCACCGTGGAGTCAGGTCAGATGCCATGTTCACATCACCACTGCCTCCGGCTACCACCATGCTGCTCACGGGTTCCTGCATGGCTGACCCCTGAGGTTTCTGCTCTGCCGCTGGGCCTTGCTGCCAGCTGGAAGACCCTTGCACCGGATCTCCCGAGCCTCTGCCTCTGCATCCTTCTAAGCCTCTGTTGCCAGCTCCCGCCACACTACCTGGGCCTGCAGGGCTCTCTTGCTACCATGTTAACCAGGCCCCCACTACAGGGGGTGGGGGGAAGGCATGCAACTCCTGCACGAGGCAACTCAGGCCTCTCTTGCCCTGCACAAGCGTTACAGCTCTTTCAGCTCTGCTGGCAAGCCTCCTGCCCAGAGGCGCCCGGCTCCAGCTTGCTATAGGAAAACCTTTCCACAGGACCTTCTGAGGCAACCCTTGCACAGGCACACTCAGGCCTCTGCCTGCACCGGCCAAGTGTCACCACTCCTCTAGCTCTGCCAGCAAGCCTCCTGCCCGAAGGCACTCAGCTCTCACTCCATGGGCGGGCATGCTCACCACTGTGTTCCTCACCATCTTTAGTGTTCACTCTTTCTTCTGGGTCTAGGAAGTTCTCAGTGCAGGGACCCAGGCTCTTGGTCCAAAGGACATGCTTTGCTCCAGACTTTTCTTCTTGATGGTAGTGAGGTCGCTCTGAAACTCTGTGCGGTTATCCCTTTTAAGCCCAGCAGGATGGCAAAACTGACCAATTCCCTTGGTAGGCCATCGTCACCTTATTTGCATAGTGATAGTAAACTGTCCAACCCCTGCAAAGGTTTTACACACCTTGTTTGCATAGTCCCAGCCAATCATTTTGTTGGAGTTGCAAGATCATGGCTAGAAAGGCCATATAAAACATTTCCCTGCACCACACCTGTCTGAGCTCACGCATGGCCTCAGAATCCTTTTCAATCCAACACTTCAAATAAGCACTACCAATGGTTCAGCAGGGCCCTGGTGCTATCTGGGTGAAGTGATTATGTATTATGTTTCCCCATTAGGGCGTGTGTATTTATCAGATCACATGTCTTAGTTTCTTAGTGCTGCTGTAGTGGAAATACCACAAATGGGTGGATTTTAAGGAACAGAGACTTATTTTCTCACAGTTTAGGAGGCTAGAAGTCCAAATTCAGGGTTCCAGCTCTAGGGGAAGGCTCTCTTCCTGTCAGCTCCGCGAGAAGATTTTTGTCTCGTTCAGCTTCTGTTCCTTGGATCCTTGGTGATCTCCACATGGCATCTATGTCCCCGTGTTTGTGCTTCCTTGCTTCTGCGCCTAGTCTGCTCTTTGTATATCCCTGAAGTGATTAGGGTTAGGGCAAATCCTATACTGATACAGACTCATTAACATAACAAAGAAAATCCTATTCCCAAATGGGATTACATTGACAGGGTTAAGGATCAGGATTCCAACACATATTTTGGGGGACACAATTCAGTCCATGACACCATGAATCCTATACAGGATCTGGAACACCTCATCAAAGCACTCTGCCCAGAAGGTTGGTCTGGGTCATCAGCATCAGTGGTGAACCCAGAGCTGCTGAGCTAGATGAGTGGGAACTGGGAGGGAAGATCTGGGGCACAATGACAAGCAGCAACTTCACCTCTTTCTCCTGTGTGCTTAGGATCAGGCTAGTATACAAAACGGAAAAAATCCATTCCTGTTTTCAGTGCAAAACAAAAATTGTAACCTAAAACCAGACCCCACGCTTCAGTTATTTACAGTGTGAATTCAGGACTCTAAAGTGCCAGGTGAGGTGTTTATGACAACACTCTCCAGAGATATAAACGGAAATTACTAAAATTATAGGTGACTTGGCTATTTAGGGGCAGTTAAACACATTTCTAAATCTGCACGATGCTTGGGTAAGTGGAGCCTCTCACATTCCAGTGGCCCTTTTTGAAGGCACGTAATATTAAAGATAGTTGGGGCCTGAATATATAAAGTCAGATCACGTGCTGGTATTTGCGGTGATCTGTGATTCTTAAACAGGGCCACACATTTTGAGTCTTGGATGTTCATGGACTTTAGCATCACAATATTTGCCCTTGGGAACTAACTACAACATTTTTAACTAGAAACCAAATGTTTATTTGTGGAATTGAGTTTTGCCCACAGTTCACCAAAATAACAGAAAAACTAGCCTGTTTCTATGTCTGGACTGCATTTTTTTCCCATCACAGTCTCATAAGGCCAAGTATATATATATTTAAGCAAAAGGACTCCACAAGCATATATTCCTCAAAAAAGATAACATAATTTAATTCATAGAAAAGAAAAATTCTCCCCCAAACCCATGACAAATACAGGATACGTGGCATTTAGGTTTATTCTTACTGTTGCCTAAAAATGATGACTACTAACACTTGGTTACTCTAATTACTAAGTGTTTGTGACACTTAAATATCTTTTTTTCCATTAGAAACAAAGAGAGAATGAGAAAACCTACTATCTGATTTCTCAAATGATATACCAAGATCACAAAAATAACAGTACAAGCTTATCTTTTTATCAATTCTACTAGCACTTTTAGATGTTTTGCAAAATTGACAAACCAAGGTCTTAAACTTTTAAGAAATATAAATTGAGAAAGAGAGAGAAAGGGAAAGGGAGTTTGGGGATGCTGGAAAGTCCTTAAGGCAGAGCAAGGAGAACACAGGGATGCAGAGAGAAATGCTGATAGGAGAGACAGAGCAGCGAGAAATAAGAGAGAAAACCTTTGCCTCCAGCAGTCTCATCCTCCTATTCCAGAGATTCTAGAGCAAAAGGACTCAAAGCTAGCATAGATCTACATCATATCAAAATTAATTCCAGATTGATTAAATGTAATTTAAGAGATCATAAAAGAAGTAGAAGAAGTTATACGTAAATCCTTATCTTAGAATGAGGAAGCGCTTTCCAAGCATAACTCCAAACACATAAATCATAAAGGAAACGTATCAGTTTCAACTTCTGTATATTAAAAATCCATAAATAAAACTTAAAGGCAAGTGACATATAAGAATATATGTCCAATACACAGGACAAAAGAGTCATATGATTAATATACAGGAAAATCTTAAAAATAAGTGAAGAAAAGAGAAATACTCAGGCATCAGAAACAGGCAAATAACAGAGTCAATTTCACACAAGAAGTACAAATACCTGATGAATAGCATTCTACATCACTAGTTACCAAAGAAGCAGACATTACAGAAACAAGACTTAATTTGTATACGATAAAATGGAAGAAGATAACATAGGGTTAGCAAAGGTCAGAGAGAGAGGCCCTCTCACACAAGTTGACAACACATTGCAAAACCCTTTCTAAAAATGTACATAACTTTTGATGTGCCAATTTCATATTTAGGAATTTATGTTAAGGAAAATATTAAAGATGTTTGCAAACATTTAGCCAAAAACATTTTCATGATTGTGTTGTGTATTATAGAGATGATTCAGACACAATATAAATATCCAATAACGAGGAATTGGTTATAAAAACTTCTGGTACTTCGACATAATAAAGTGCTAAAATGCCATTTAAAAATGAAGTTGTGATAAAGTGTTTAATGACATGGTGAAAAAAACCTAACTGAGTTGGTGTAAGGCATTTGGAACCATGCCTGACACATAGTAAGCTGTTTTACTCAGTGTGGTCCCATTCTTGAGATGAAAATATGTATGTAAATATAGAAATAAAATAAATATATATCTATCAAAATATCTAGTTAGTTTGATATGAAAGAATATGGAAGATTTTGAATTTCTTCCTATGTTCGTATTTTCTGAAGCTTCTATAGGCAACATTGATTATTTCTAGATATAGAAAGGGAGAATCTTTAAAAATGATGTTGTGGATAAACAGTTAACGACAGGTGAATCCATTTATAATATTTGAATAGAGGGGAAAAAAACCATTGCTGTCTGGTTGACGCCAACTCATAGCGACCCTGTAGGACAGCGCAGAACGGCCCCATACTGTTTCCAAGGCTGTAATCTTTAAGGAAGCGGACTGCCATATCTTCCTGCCACTGTGGTGGCAATGGATCGCTTTTGTGTGGTCTTTCTCGCCATGGTCTTGTAACCCAAGTGATTGGGTGGGACTGTGTAAATAAGGTAATTGTGGCCCACCAAGGCAACTGGTCAGTTTTGCCATCCTGTTAGGCTTAAAATGAGCCATCCTGGAGGTGGGAAGGAGAGGATCTCACCACCACCAAGGAAGAAGAACCAGGCGCCGAGCGCATCCTTTGGACTCAAGATTCCTACACTGAGAAGTTCCAGGAGACACAGAGAGAACTGTAACACTGAAGACAGCAAGAAGGGGTGGCAGAGAAATGGCAGCAGAACCAGGAGACTGGCAGAAGACAGCTCAGAAGACTTAGCCCACAGAGCAAGAAAGATGAGTGCCTTCAGGAAGGAGGCTTGCTGGTAGAGTAGGGAGCCTCCGGGCACTTGGTGGAGCTAGGTTTGCTGACCCACGGAGCTAGAGCTGAGCACCTTCAGGCTGAGGCTTAGTGATGGAGTAGGTGCCTTGGGGCACTTATCAGCAGAGCTAAAAGAGCTTTGTAACATTTACCCAAGCAGGGCAGAGGTTGAGGGCCAGAGAGAGGCGTGCCTGCGGACATGGCTGAGAAGAGGCTGTCGTGATTGAAGAACTATATTCTGAGTGTTCCTGAACCTGAATTGTAACTGTTACTTCCCTAATTAACCCCATAATTGTGAGTATTGTCTGTGAGTTCTGTGTGGCTATTGCAATGAATTCTCAAACCCAGCAGAGAAGTAGAAAGTGCTGTGGGAGGGAAGGTTGGTGTCAGAACTGGTAAAGATTCCGGAGAGAGGAGGCTTGGCTGATTTCTGCCTCATAACAATCAGCCTGGGGCTGTTGTGAAGTTAGAGAGGAAGTCAAACACCGTCCCCACACCATTCTTACAGCTTCGGAGCAGCTGGTGGGTTCAAACTTCCAACGTTTTGGTTAGCAGCCGAGCATTTAACCACTGCGCCACCAGGGCTCCTCGAATAGGGGAAAAGGAGGTTACAAATCAGCAAGATGATCTCAAATATGTTACTAAATATATGTATTTAGTACATATATATGTATTTAGTAACATATTTGAGATCATACATTATTATATTTATAAACATATATATATATATTTGGACCCCTGGTGGCACAGTGGTTAAGAGCTTGGCTGCTAATCAAAAGGTTAGTTTGAATCCACCAGCTGCTCCTTGGAAACCCTATGGGGCAGTTCTACTCTGTCCTATAGGGTTGTTATTAGTTGGAACCAACTCAACGGCACCTAACAACAACATATACAAGCCCTTGTGGCACAGCGATTAAAGTGCTTGGCTGATAACTGAAAGGTTGGCAATTTGAACCCACCAGCGGCTCCGCAGGAGAAAGATGTGACAGTCTGCTTCCATAAAGATTACAGCCTTGGGAATCCTATGGGGCAGTTTTTCTCTGTCCTATAGGGTTGCTATGAGTCAGAATTGACTCGGTGGCAACAGGTTTGGTTTGGTTTATATACATACACACATATATGTTGTATATATATTCATAGCAAAAAGACTGAAAGAATATACAATAAAATGTTGACAAATTTTCAGTTTTTCCTTTATGCTCTTTTTCTATTTTTCAAAATATGCATCATACAAATACTTTTTTACTTGTAATCAAGAAAAAAAACCGTTATTTTAAAAATAAGCCCTGAGCTACCACAGGCTGTCCTAGAAGCAGGGCGCATCTAGCTTCCTTGCTTCTGAGTCATGCTGAATCCCTTCGCACTCCATATGTACATAGTTACCAAGACCAGCTGATTTGGTGTCGTATTTTGCATTTCTTCTGTCTATGTTACCACTGCCATCTCTCCAGTTCAGTAAAATCCATTTCCCTGAGCAAAGATGTCCAAACTCTTAAAGCTGAAGTTCAAGGCCCCCACCTACTTTTCCAGGCACACCACTCATTGCATTTCTTCATATATAACCTGCACCACAGTCAAACTACTTTACTTACCATTTCTCCAAATGACTCTATTTTCTATCTCTGTTTTTGCTCGAACTACCCCAACTACATGCACCCAGACTTTTCCCATTCTCTGTCTGAATCCTTGAAGGCACAGCTCAGAATCCACCATCTGTGATTCCTGCCCCAGTCGTCTCAGAGAGAATACATTCCTCCTTTCCTGCCCATTCATTTACACATAGAAAATAACAAGAACAATACAAATAATCTTCTTTTTCTATTACATTGATTATATATTTTTATACCCTTCCCACAGCCCAGAAGCCTAGTAAACAGTAGAATTAAGGTTTGGATGCAAACAAAATCCTTCCCAAGACAGCAGACTGGTACATTTCTATCAATATAACCCTTTAATAAGTGAGTAAGTTAGCACTCGGTTAAAACGCTGCAACAGCACTCCTGCTCCACGGTTACCTAGTAGTGTATCAAGCCACTCTCGGAGGAGGGCTCTAGCAGAAGCCGACCAGGCGCAGCGTGTTGGGGAAGGTCTTGCGCATGCCCATGCACTTCTCCTGGTCTATGTAAACGGAATTGGCTTTGACCGCCAGGTCATGCTCCAGGGTGGCTTTAGTGTGCACCAGTGACTGCAGGGTGTCTTCCGCGTCCTTCAGGCGCTGCTGCAGGGTCTGGATGGTGTCGTCCACCTCATACACCTCGTTGACAAGGCTGCAGGAGGGAATAAGAACCAGGATAGGTTAGCAGAGGCCACACTCCCCTAGTTGGTCATTAGCTGAATTAAAAACCAGTTGCCATTGAGTAATTCTGACTCATAGTGACCCCATGTGTGTCAGAGTAGAACCGTGCTCCATAGGGTTTTCAGTGGCTGATATTTTGCATGTAGATTGCCTGGCCTTTCTTCCTAGGCACCTTTGGGTGGATTCGAACTGGCAACTTTTTGGTTAGTAGCTGAGTTCTTAACTATTTGCACCACCCAGTGACTCTTAAGCTGAATTAAGGGCATGCATACTTACTGAATACCTATTGAGATGTGGTTGCTGTGTGGGGTGGCACATGGATCCCCCAGGAGAACTACTTCCTACAGCAAAGGGAACAATGCTTGTGTGTGCCTCAGGTACCATGCCCTAGTACATTGCTGCCAGAGCCATTCCAATTAACCACACCCCATAATCCAAAAGGCAAACTAGCACTAGCACATAAACAAACACACACACATCTGTATTAAATCTGTAAATGTGTACATTTTAACCACCACCCTGTCAGCTTGTTGTAGTGTAGTCACTTGCGTGTTGCTGTGATGTTGGAAGCTGTGCCACCAGCATTTCAAATATCAGCAGGGTCACCCATGGTGGACAGGTTTCAGTGGAGCTTCTTCTAGACCAAGACTGACTAGGAAGAAAGGCCTAGCCAGTGAAAACCCTGTGAATCACAACAGAAAACTGTTCCAAACAGTGCTGGAAGATGAGCCCCTACGTTGGAAGGCAGCAATGGACTCAAGCATGCTGGTGATCATGAGGATGGCACGGGACCTGGAAGCATTTCATCCTGTTATACATGGGGTCACCATGAGTCAGAGCCAACTTGATGGTAACTAAAAATAATACATTTAAAAAGGAAGAAACCTTTTAAACATTTGATATTTTTTAAAATAGGAAAAAAATCAAAACTTACCTGGGCTTCTTTACATTTATTTCATCATTGAGAATTGTTTTTATTTTGAAGTTAATAACTGGGAAGAAGGGGAGACAGCAAACTTTTTTCAGTGGCTAGAGTCTCTAAAGGTCATATAACTCAGCCCAATCCTACTGGGGCAGAGCGGGAGGGAAGAGTTCACAGGGCACTCCTAGAAATCATTCCATTTCGGATACCCACACCCACTGCCGCAAGGCCCTAAGGCACTGCCTTGGTGTTCCAGAGTAAACAGTGGAACAAGCCACAGCGCCAGTCATGCTGTGATGATGGAAAACATTACGATGTTTTCATTACGATGGCAAGGAGGACGGGTATCATTTCATGAAAACACCTAGCATTTCCATCCCAAATTACTCTAATCAATATCGTTTTAATTTGCACTTCTTTCATTATGAGACACCCTGGTGGTGTAGTGGTTAAGAGCTCGGCTGCTAACCAAAAGGCCGGCAGTTCAAATCCACCAGGTGCTCCTTGGAAACCATATGGGGCGGTTCTACTCTATCCTATAGGGTCTCTATGAGCCGGAATCGATTCAACAGCAACAGGTTTGGTTTTTTGATTTTCATTATGAGTGAGAGTTTCCTAAGTGTCTATTGATCATTTTGCATTTCCTTATCCACAAGCATAATAACTTATGCTTGTAAATAATAACTTACAAGCAGATGCACAGGCAGACACTTATGCCAAATAGGGTAAGGAGGGCTTATAAGAGTGTATGCACATACATACATAGGTTAGGCTGTGGATATTTTTACAAACACATTTGTATGTGCAGCATATACATTCACATATATTATAAAGCACAAAGGGGGCACAGTCATAGAAGATTCCTAGACACATACAAACACCTAGAGGAACCCCGTTACTGGGGTTCAGGTCTGGGGACCATGGTCTCGGGGGACATCTAGGTCAATTGGCATAATAGAGTTTATAAAGAAAATGTTCTACATCCTACTTTGGTGAGTAGTGTCTGAGATCTTAAAAGCTTGTGTGCGGCCATCTAAGATACATCTATTGGTCCCATCTGGATCAAAGGAGAATGAAGAAAACCAAAGACACAAGGAAAATATTAGTCCAAAGGACTAATGGATCGCATGAATCCCAGCATCCACCAACCTGAGCCCTGAAGAACTAGATGGTATCCAGCTATCACCACTGACCAGTCTGACAGGGGTCACAATAGAGAGGCCTGGACAGAGCAGGAGAAAAATGTAGAACAAAATTCAACTTCACAAAAAAAAAGACCAGACTTACTGGTCTGACAGAGACTGAAGGAACCCCTGAGACTATGGCCCCCGCACAAACTTCTAACTCAGAGCTGAAGCCACTCCTGAAGTTCACCTTTCAGCCAAAGATTGGACAGGCCTATGAAAAAAATAATAACAAGGTGAGGAACATTCTGCTTAGATCAATCGAGTATACAAGATCAAATGGGCAACTCCTACCCAAAAGAAAAGACTAGAAGGCAGGAAGGGACAGGAAAACTGGCCTGGACAAATGGACACAGAGGACTCCGGGTGGAAAGGGGGAAAGTACTGACACATTGCAGGGACTGCAACCAATGTCACAAAACAATCTGTGTATAAATTTTTGAATGAGAAAGTAATTTGCTCTGTAAACTTTCACCTAAAGCATAATTAAAAAAAATAAAATAAAAAGTGTGGTGGGAAAAAAATAAACAAAATCTACAGTAACCATTACACTTAATGCTTTTTCCCTAAGATTGGTAACAATGTAAGTACATTCACTCTCTCCACTTCTAACTAGCGTTGTACTAGAAATACTAGCCAATGCAATAAAAAAACAATAACAACAAAAAGAAATAAAAACATTCAAATTGGAAAGAAGGGGAAAAAAAGGGGAAATGGTATCATTTCATGAAAAAAATCTAGCGTTTCCATCCCAAATTACTCTAATCAACATTGTTTTAGTTGTTTTAATTTGCATTTCTTTGATTATGAGTGAGCATTTCCTAAATGTCCCTTGATCATTTTGCATTTCCTCTGTGAATTGTCCCTCCCTGACTTTTCTCCTTTTTTTACTGGGTTATTAGTATTTATCTTCTTTATTTGAAAATAACTCTTAAGTAGTAGGTATATTGATTTTTCTTTGCCTATTATGCCGCGGCAAATAATTTATTGTGTGCTTTTTAATAATTTTAATTTTTAACTTTGTGATGTTTTTATAACAAATTATAAAGCATTAATAATAATAATAAAATAGCAACTTATATTTATTGTATGCTTTATCCTATACATACTAATCTAATTGCTTTTCATAATCAGACAATCAAATCTTCATGACAACACCATGAAATAAATACTATGATCTTCACCATTTTACAAATGAGGAAACTGATGTAGATAGAGTTTAGTTAACTCTTCTTATAATTTTGCATGGAACTACCTATACCAAAAAAAAAAGTTGCCATCGAGTCAGTTCCAACTCCTAGTGACCCCACAGAACAGAGTAGAACTGCCCCATAGGATTTCCAAAGGAGTGGCTGGCAGATTTGAACTGCTGACCTTTTGGTTAGCAGCCGAGCTCTTAACCACTGAGCCACCAGAATTACCCATAAACTGTTTCCAGTTACCATGCTGCTCCTCTGACTCCGGTAACTTGAAGACACAACTCCAAATTATTCATCAATTTTTTTAATAAAATTTTATTCTGTTTTCATTGTAAGTTTGCACAGCAAATTAGGTTCCCGTTTAACAATTTCTACACAATTTATTCAATGACATTGGTTACATTTTACACAGTGTGTCAACTTTCTCATTATTTTCATCCTGGTTTTTCTGTTTCCAGTAATCTAGTTTCCCTGCTCCCTTGCCTTCTCATCTTTGCTTTAGAGTAAGTGTTAACCATTTGGTCTCATATGGATGGTTTTTTAAAGGAGCACATTACTCACAGTGATGTTGTTTATTTTATGAGTCAGTCTGCTGTTTAGCCATAAAGTGACCTCATGGAATAGTTTTGGGTCAAGATTTAAAGGGTATCTCAGGGAGTCCTCCAGTCTCTACTGGTCCAGTAAGTCTGGACTTTCCTATTCACCAAATTTTAACCAGTGATACAAAGACAAAGTTTTCTTTACTTTGGGGTTCATTTATCAGCAGACTACAAAGGCTTGAAATTAATTAAAATACAATATTATACAGAGAACAGTGACAATGAACACAGAGATGTGGACATCCCTAGAGACAGAAAAGGATATGGTTACTATAGAAAAATCTCCAGGCCATATGACAATTTTTACACCAAGGAAATTTTATGACCCTACAGAATTTCACAGCTGGAAGACAAATGTCAGAGGTCATCAGGACCGGCTTCCTTGTTTTACAGATGAGAAAACTGCGCCCAGGATTGATAAGCTGCCCTCTCTGTAGCCGAGGGCCCACATGTGTTCATGCACTGTGCCAATCATCCAGGAAGCCAAGACGGAAACCAGGAGCCTCGGCGGCATCAGAAGGAAGTGAGTCCCACTTCCTGTCCCCCCCCTTCAGTCTCTGTGATCAGAGAAAAGGGCAGAAGCAGAGACCCTGGTAAGTCAGGCCCAGCACACTGCCCGCTGCTCCTTGGGGTCGGACCCATCGTGTTTCTATTTGTAATCTCCACAGTGTGGGGTCACCAGGGAATATCCAAGGTGCCCTTTAAATTTGAATTTCAGGTAACTAATGAACACATTTTTAGTATAAGCATTTTTATTTAAGTATTCTATGCAATATGTAGGACATACTTAAATACTAAGAAATTACTCACTGTTTATCAAAAATTCAAATTTAAGTGGACATCCTGTATTTTAATTTGCAAAACCTGGCAACCTTACCATAGTGCTCAGTATTGTGCCAGCCACAAATAAAGAAGCCACAGAATATTAACATGGCATATACAGCAACATATTCTTTTTCTATTCAAAGCCCTAATGCTTTACTTTTTCTAAACGACAAATTCTAAATTACGGACCAAATCATTAGCTGTTGTTGAGCTAGCATGAGGGAGAGGGGAGAAAACAAACTCTCATTTTTTACCCTGTATCTATCATCATCCAGTTGTGACTCATGGTGACATCGTGTGTCAGAGTAGAACCGTGCTCCACGGGGTTTCAGTAGCTGATTTTTCAGAAGTAGATTGCCAGAGCTTTCTTCCAAGATGCCTCTTGGTGGACTCAAACCTTCAACCTTTCAGTTAGCACCGAGTGTGTTAACCATTTGCACCACCCAGGGACTCCTGACCTTTAGAGAGGTTATCTAAAACGACCTGGCTAACAACGCCACAATGGGGGAAACGTTTCACTCTGAAAGCATAATAATCAAATGTAGACATCTGGAACCTCTCGGACAGCTGGACTACACCCCGCCTTCTGGGCACCACCTCCTTGTTGACATTCCAGCCCCTGGCTGACCCAGCTCTGAGGCTGACTGAGGGCTTCCGGGTCTGAGGGGGAGTATGGGAGCTGATGCCTCACAGTACCCAGACTGCTGGATTTCCTATCCCCAGGCAATGATGCAGCATCCTTGCAGATGCTGAAACCAGAACCTTCTAATCATCCTTGATCCCTCCCTGTTTCTCATGCTCTGCAGTCCTCAATCATAAAGTCATGTTATTCCTGTCTCACAAACAGCCTCAGCACAAACCACTTCTCACTTCACTCTCTGCTCTGCAGGGCTGTCCTAGAATGTGCTTGCTCTGCCCCTGACCCCAGGGCCTCTACCCATACTGCTTCCTCAGCCCAGGCTGCTTGGAACCCACTCCTCACCCAGCTCAATTATGCCATCTTCAAACATCAGGTTAAGCGACACTCCTTTGCGAATTCCCTCCCTAACCCTGGGACTAGTGGGGACAGTGGTGGTTCAGTGGCAGAATTCTTTCCTTCCATATGGGAGAGCTGGGTTTAGTTTCTGGCCAATGCTCCTCCTGGGCAGCCATCTGTGTGTTACTATGATGCTGAATAGGTTTCAGCAATGCTTCCAGACTAAGATGGACTAGGAAGAAGGGCCTAACGATCTGCTTCTGGAAATCAGTCATGAAAAACCTATGGATCACAACAGTCCAATCTGCAACTGATCATGGGGATGGCGCAGGACCAGGCAGCATTTCCTTCGGTCGTGCATGGGGTCACCATGAGTCAGGGGCTAAGCTGACGACAGCTAACAACAACCCTGGACGAGACAGCTGCCCGATGCTGTGTGTTCTGAGAACTCCAACCCTTTTGTAGCCCCCAGGGTGCTGCAATTG
This sequence comes from Trichechus manatus latirostris, assembly GCF_000243295.1. Classification (NCBI taxonomy): domain Eukaryota; kingdom Metazoa; phylum Chordata; class Mammalia; order Sirenia; family Trichechidae; genus Trichechus; species Trichechus manatus. The sequence continues at coordinate 2,280,745 of NW_004443976.1, read as the reverse complement.
CCTGGTGAACTGCAAACCCCACAGAAGTAGCATCCACCTGAGTTCACCTTGCCTGTGGCTGTATGCACTGCCCCTCCTGCAGTTCACAAAACCAAAACCAAAACCAGTTGCTGCTGAGTCAGCTTCGACTCATGGCAACCCCATGTAGGTCAAAGTAGAACTGTGCTCCATAGGGTTTTCAGTTAATGATTTTTTTGGAAGTAGATCACCAGGCCTTTCTTCCAAAGTACCTCTGAGTGGACCTGAACCCCCAACCTTCTGGTTAGCAATCAAACACTTAACCATTTGCACCACTTGAGGATGCCCCCGCAGTTCATAGGCAAAAAATACCTGTCAGATGAAGACAAACTTCCACATCCCAGATGAAGGAGGCAGCCTTAGGAGGCAGGAAGCCTCCCAAAGGTCCAGGTCCACGGGTCTACCAACAATAAGAACCAGACCCAACGCCATGAAGCACAGGCAGGACAGCTCCTGGTGAAATCCCCTGGGTAAGGGACTCTTTTCTCAACCACCTGCAACAGCCAGGTCTACAAAGGAGAAGGAGCACTGGTACAAGGCCCCTGAGCAGGCTCTGAGAAGCAACAAGAGTGAACACATACCACACCCCACAACTCCTTTTGTCTTGGAAGCTCTACCGTTTTCTTACTTTCAATGGTAAACCAGTTGCCATCAAGCTGACTCCAACTCATAGCTGTCAGAGTAGAACTGTGCTCCATAGGGTTTTCCATGGCTGATTTTTCGGCAGTAGATCACTAGGCCTTTCTTCCAAGGTGCCTCTGGGTGGACTCAAACCTTGAACCTTTCAGTTAGCACCGAGTGTGTTAACCATTTACACCTCAGGGGCACTTTCAGTGCGGGAGGAGTGGGATGAAAACAAAGTGCCAAAGTTTCTTTTGGTCTGAGGATGGTGAATGCAAATTTGAGAACTGATCTTAAAGCACATTTTTATGTTGTTCTGATCAAGTTGGATTAAAAAGAAAGTCTTTTTTTTAATACCAGGGTAAAGACACAAATCTTCAGGAGGCTGCTGCAGATGGCTAGTAAGGGATTTATGGCGGCAGGCTCTTCACATCACCCTGGACCTGCCCGTCTCCCACTCCACCTGGGGGCACTCCCCCTGGCTTCAAAAGAAGCCGCGAACCCCAAAGGAGGAAACAGAGCAGGATGATATATGAGTCCCTGCTCCTCGCAGCCAGACTCTATTCTAGTGGAAAATTTGTCTGTGAGGGAACTTTTGAAAATGCACAGGTTAAAATATCCATGTTTAAAAAAATAAAAAAATCCAGATGCACCGTCTGGCTGAAGGCAGTGACACCCTTGTTTTGGCAGTGCTGTGTGGACACAGCCAGGTGATGCTGCCCTGCCCTCACCCCAGCTGCTAGAAGCTCACTGTCATCATCGTCACCTTCAATTAATCACAAACAAAGATCTGTTTTCTTTCGAGGTCACATTTCAGCTCTCAATTTCCTTCTTCTTGGCAGATTGCAGAGAGCTGTTCTAAAATCACTCATTTTTCTTTCAGAATTACAGAACTGAAAATACAAATAAAGCTACTGTAGTTTAAAAAAAAAAAGTGTCAAGATTATTAAGGTAAAGTTGAGCCTAGTTTGGCCTGCCACCAGTGATGCCAAGAATGTTTAGAATCACTTTCAAAAGAACTTGTTTAGAAAATTGTAACTGAAAATAAAATTCTTGTAATAAAAAGGGCAACTTTTCTCATTCTTCACTCCCGCGGGTTTATGAACGTTATTTTTTCTTAATCTTTCAGAACAATGGGTTTAGTAAGGAAATAATTCCCTCCTCCAATAATTCTCCTCGATTCCACTATTGTTACCCCAGGACCAGATTTTTGGCCAGGACATTTTAACTAGAAATCTTCACAGAAGGTTTTGTCCTAAAGTCAATAAACTGAGGAAATAGACATACTTTGAAGTCCACGGGAAGTAAAGGAAAAGCAAATTCTGTTCTACTGTAAAGGGGAAAAAAAGAGTAAAAATCTTTCAGCTTCTCAGAGCAAGCTATGAATGCCTCATTGTTTGATAATTCCCAAAGTCATATTAGACAGCTTCTCAAAATCCTTTTAAAAAGTGACACTGTATTTACCTAATGGCAGTCTGAATGATTCATTTCCATCTCCACTTTGGACGACACAGCAGAAATTTCTGGGGAATAAAACTTTAGCTCAGCTTCTCCTGAAAATGTTTGCATAAAGTCACAACTCGTTTCCAAGCCTACCTGGCCAAGTGGATGTGGTCTCACTGCTAGGGTCTTCTGAAATGAAGAAACACCTCAGGCACCACCTCTATGGAGGCAGCTTATCCTAAAGAATGGGCTCCATGGGAATAAGGCTGCTGAGGAACCCACTTTGAAAAACATTGCAGCAGGGTGAGCTCCCTGTGACCATGGCCTGGATGACGCTCCACGAGGACAGATGCAGTTAATGCAAGAAATGAAGGTCACTTGTCTGTATTCTAACATGTGCTTCCTAGCAGCCAACTAAGATGACACACATGCTATATGTGTGAAAGGTTTGACAGTCATGATCTCCTCGGTGGACCTCAGCTTCGTCCACCATGAGAAAGAGATGTAGATACAGTACCTGCTTTGCTGACTCATTTCATATGGGCACTGAGAAGGCCAAATGAGATCAGGTGCATAGTGGGGTAATGGTAAAAGCATCCCTACAGTGCAAAAGACAGCAGAGGCAGAAGCAAAGAGCTGCTCCGGCTGAATACAGCCCTGCCGTGGGACAGACAAGAATTAGAATGGAGGCTTTCCTTCTTAGCACCAGGGGTGACCTGGGCCAAGTATCTCAACTCCCTTTTGCCTCAGTTTCCCCATTTGTAAAATGAAAATAATGAATGAGATACTCTAACGTACTTAGCAGAGTGCCCAGCACAGAAAAAGATCAATAAATGGTAGCACCTAGGATTGCTATGAGTCGAAATTGACTCGACAGCAATGGGTTTGGTTTTGGTTTTATTCCTATTGAAGTCACCAACAATTTCATTCTACTTGGATCAACAATCAACATCCATGAAAGCAGCAGTCAAGAAATCAAATGACGTGTTGCGTTGGGCAAATCAGCTGCAAAAGGCCTATTTAAAGTTTTAAAAAGCAAAGATGTCACTTTGATGACTAAGGTGAGCCTCACCCAAGCCATGTTTCTTTTCAATTGCCTCATATGCATGCAAAAGTTGAATAATCAAAAAGGAAGACAGAAGAAGAATGGACACACCAAACTGTGGTCTCGGCGAAGAATATTGAATATACCGTGGACTGCAAAAGAGAATGAATAGATCAGTCTTATAAGAAATACAACCAGAATTTTCCTTAGGAGTGAAGACAGAGAATCCTCAACTCACTTTTTTATTTTTTTTAATTGTACTTCAGGTGAAGGTTTACAGAACACATTAGCTTCTTATTAAACAATTAATACACATATTCTTTTGTGACATTGGTTGCCAACCCCATGACATGTCAACACTCTCCCCTTCTCAACCTTGGGTTCCCCATTTTCATTTGTCCAGCTTTCCTGTCCCCTCCTGCCTTCTTGTCCTTGCCCCTGGGCTGGTGTGCTCATTTAGTCTTATATACATGGTTGAGCTATGTGTATTATTGCTTGTTTTATTTAAAAAAAAAAAAAAAAAAAAAAAAAAAACCATTGCCATCAAGTCAATTCCAACTCATAGCGACCCTAAAGGACAGAGGAGAACTGCCCCACAGGGTTTTCAAGGAGCACCTGGTGGATTCGAACTGCCGATCTTTTGGTTAGCAGCCATAGCTCTTAACCAATATGCCACCAGGATTTCCATTTGTTCTATAGGCCTGCCTAATCCTTGGTGGATGGGTGAACCTCAGGAGTGACTTCAGTATTGAGTTAAAAGGGAGTATGGGGGCCATACTCTCGGGGTTTCTCCAGTCTCCATCAGACCAGTAAGTCTGGTCTTTTTTTGTGAGTTTGAATTTTGTTCTACATTTTCTTCCAGCTCTGTCCAGGATCCTCTACTGTGATCCCTGTCAGAGCAGTCCATGATGGTAGACGAGCACCATCTAGTTGAGCTGGACTCAGTCTGGTGGAGGCTGTCGTAATTGTAGACTCACTTACTTTGAACATGTCGTCAGGAAAGACCAATTGCTAGGAAAGGACATCATGTTATGTGAAGTAGAGGGTTAACGAAAATGAGGGAAACCCTCAATAAGATAGATTGACATAATAATTACAATAATGAACTCAAACATACCAACAATCATAAAGATGGCGCAGGACCGGGTAATGTTTCATTCTGTTACACATAAGGTTGCCATGAGTCAGAGCTGACTCAATAGCAACTAACAACAATAACATTATTATCACGATCATTATATTTTATTATTATTTTAATCAGTGTTGGTCTCACGAAGATCTCCCTTTCCTTCTGTTCCAGGAAATCTACCTTCTCAACCCACTACTTGCTTCATTGGTAGTGTTCAAAAGAGTTTTATCCTTAGGACAAATCCTTCACAACTATCATGGGATCAGGTAGAAGACAAGGCCAGTGGCATCTCCCACTGGACCAGAACGGATTTTAAAGTTTAAGTGCTGCCCCTTTGTTCTTCCAGTTGCTATAAATGGAATTCACTTCTGCATGGAACATTTCAAGACCTCAGATAAAATCCAGAAAGAAAAGGCAAACTGCAGGTATCGGGAAATTGGAAATGAAGCCAAAACGTGGGGAGAAAAAAATCTTGGCCAATTCCTCACAAGCCCATCCTGAAAGGAATCTTTAAAGTTAAAATAATAATAATAAAATACTTTCAGTGTTTAGTAGGTAAACTGTTGAGTCATATTTCTCCCTCCATGTACATGTGGGAGCTGTGCTTGATGAACACCAGCTGCTTTCTAGTCCTACTGAGAACAGAACAAAGTGAAATGAGTCCACATGAGAGCATCAGGGACTTCAGGGTTGTGAGGTTGGTCTTAACGACAAGACTAGTGACAAAAGCAGACAAGAGCAAGTGACTGCTGAAAGAGGCCAGCCAGTGGAATTGGTACCACGAATCCCTTTTCTGACAAATCCTCAGTTTTTACCACCACTCTCTCATCCAGGTCTAATTCCTCTCCTGACATTTGCTGCCAAAAATATCCAACAAGTGGCGTATGCCCACTCCCTCCACTTTCTGCCCACTAGTCTCCCAGTGGAGTCCCTGGGTGGTGCAACCGATTAACATGCTTGGCTGCTAACCAAAAGGTTGGCAGTTCGAGTCCATCCAGAGATGTCTTAGAAGAAAGGCCTGGGAATCTGTTTCGGAAAAATCAGACGCTGAAAACCCTACCGAGCACAGTTTTCAATGTCGCCATGAGTTGGAATCAACTCAGCAACAACTGGTAGCTGGTACATCTCCCAGCAATTCCCGTGTTCTGTCTCTGGCTCTAGTTGTACTGTCATTAGCACTGAGAAATGTCCGTAAAACTTATGAACTCTGCTGTCTATAAGAGAGGCGTTCTGGAAACTCCAAAGACTCCAGGGAAATGTAAAGAAATTCAAATGCCACCTTGGCCTTGTTGAATGAGGCTAAGTGTTCATTAACTCTTCTAACGAAGGCCCACACATGCTGAACATTACTATAAAATTTAAAAAAAAAAAAAAAAACTCATTGCCATCAAGTCATTTCCGACTCATAGCAACTCAGTGTCCCTACAAATTACCAGTGTGTTGGCAGAAAGAGCCTTTATGAACTGCCCAGAATCACAGTCAGGCTGGCAGGTTGTACCACGGTGAGACCAAGGCTTCCCCTCCTGTAATGGCCACGCTCCCACCTTACCGTAACTGAGCCATGTCTCGGCAGAGCTCAATATTGGGTCTCCGAGTGCGCTCATCCAGCCTGGTTTGAGCTACTTTCAGGAAGGCAGTCTTGTCCCTGATGGCCTTCTGAATTGATTCAATAGTCATCTCAGTCTGGAAGATCTCCTGCAGGGTCTGGAATGAAGAGACACAAATGCCAGAGTTCTTGCAGCAACAACCTGCTCCCCCTCTTGCCTGTCCATTTGGTGCCAGCGCCTGCCTTGCCCTCTCCAGTGAGGTGGTCGAGTCACTGAGAACCTTGTTCCATGTGTAGCCCTGTACCCAGGGACTCTGCAGTGTCTGCTGGAGCTGGCTCTCACCCACTCTGGAGAGCTGGTTGAGCATGCCAATTCCCATTTCCAGGTTCAGTGATGTCATGCCCATAGCTTGGAATTGGTCAGAGTGGGAATATTTACACCATGGAAATGTTAAATGCTGCAAATCAGGGCTTTCTCCCCATCCCTCACCCCAGCACACATCTGTGACTAACTCTGAGAAAAGTGAGGCCATGAGGTTTGAGTGGCCCTTACTTTCCTTCTCACATCAATATGCCCTTGCCTTTCTAACATCCCACTTTTTCTTTCTACCAACCTCAGAGAGATGTGTTCCTCCTAACCAAGTTTAAGCTTCAGGGACCCTCACAAAAGAAGGGAACTGGCCATTTTGCATTCTTATTTTTTTATTCTTAAAGGGGTTTCCCCAATTTGCATAAACCTGGACCCCTTTCTTTTTCCTCCTCCTCTGTAAAGTGAGCCCCCTCCTAACTCTGAAAGCCCTCCCTTCTCCTATCTACTCTAGGGGCTTGGTCTTAGCAATCCCATCTCTCCACACCCTTCACATTATGCTGCTTCTTCCTTGGCTTTTTTCCTGTGACCTGGAGACAGGCCCAAGTATCATCAATTTTTTCTTTTTTTTTTAAACCACATGTCTTTACCACCACTCTCTCATTCAGGCCTCTCCAATCCCTCTCCTGACATTTGCTGCCAAAAATATGCCACTAATAGCATATGCCCACTCCCTTCATGTTCTGCCTGCCTAACCTCCTGGTAGCTCCTGTAATGCAGCATAATGAATTATCTAGATTTGTGAAGGATAAGAATCAGGATCAGCACAAAGCTGGTTCCTGTGGGGCAGAGGTTAGGTGTATCTCTGCCTTCCCACTTCTCCATTATTTCTGACACCAGCTGCTTCTCCCACAGCATTCTACTTCTCTGCAGGATTTGATAATCCATTGCAATGGCCATGCAGAACTCACAAACCATACTCATAGCTATGTGGTTTATTAGGGAAGTAACAAACTACAACTTGAGATCAGGATCAACTTGGAAGTAACAAGAACAACTTCGGATCTGGATTAGGAAGCACACAGGCAAGGTCTGGAAAGATCTCTGAAGTGGAGAGCACTTCCTTCCCTTCTTCAGTGCAGGACAGCTTCCGACGAGGACAGCTCTCTCAGCTGCTCCCTGCCATTGGGCCTCTCTGCCATCAGGCCTCTCCTCCATTGGCCTCTCCACCACTAACTGGCCCAGCTCACAGCCAGTGTCACAGCCTGCTCAGCTCTCTTAGCTGCTCTCTGCTATCAGATCTCTGCCTCTAACTGGCCCAGCTCATAGACTATGTAGCATCACATTCAACTCTCTTAGTATCTCTCTGCTATTAGGCCTCTCTGCGATCAGGCACTGTAGGCCTCAGCTACTAAATGGCCCAGCTCATAGCCAAGGTAACAGCTTCAGGATCACTCAGCTCCCAGGCAACTCTGCTTCTTTGCTAGCCCAGCTCTTAGCCAGCATCTCTCTCTCATCCAGGAGGCCTCTAAAACCTGTGTTTCAGCCATTTATATATCTCAATCCACCTTTTCCATTAATATCCTCTATAGTCTGGCTTTAACCTACCTGTTCATTCTTCTCTCCCAGGACACAGATCATCTATTCCAGCATAACTGGGCTCTTTACAGACCTGAAATCAACCTCTGATGTGCTACCTCCAAGGCTGTGTTCAAGATGTTACCCCACCTATAAGGTTCACTTCTTCCTCTAAACCCTAACAATACATTCTGTATTTGTTTTTTGGCAACCACAATTTGTAATTTTCTAGTGTTATCAACAGTTTATGATCTTTTCATATTATGCGTCTCTTCTCCATAAATATAAGCTTTCTGGGAACAAAAACTACATTTTAAACTTCTCTCTACCCTTCACTGTATACAGCACACAGTCTTGCTCAAACAACATTTGTTCCCCAAAGAAGACACAATGAGAAGGAAAGGTAAGCTGCTGCAGCCTGGAACATGATGCCACACGGCCAAGAAACAGTAAACTATATGCAGCATAATCCACAGAAATAACCAGGGTGCCAAGACTAATACTAAGTGAAGGAAGAGCTCCTTCTTTATTTGAAACATATAAACTCTGCTTGAATCCTTCAGTTCATTGTCATTATAAAACTCTTATACTTAGACCACTTAAAAATTTTAATATTAGAAATACTTTGAAATACCAAATCGTTTCCTGTATTTAGTTCTGTATTTCAGAAAAAGGGCCCAAGATAATTTAATAGAAAACATTCCTACCATATGTTCTAATAATAAATCCACTTTCTAATTACATACAATGACTCATTAAACTTTAATAACGTTTTGTTTCTGTTAAATACTAAGAAACTTCATTACATAGTGCATTCTTTGTGTTCCCCAAGCCAATGAATTTCAATTTCATTTTTACACCTGGTTACCTGGTTAAAATAAATGATACGCTTTGTACTGTTTTTAATTTTTTTTACTCTGTATGGCCAGGAGGTCATGTGCTTTATGGTGTATCTGTGGATGAGGTAAGAAAATTTGTGGTCCCAGATCGCCCTGTTCTGACTAGGCCAGCTAAGTGGTACCACCAGGGGTTGACTTACTTTGGCTAAGTGAATCTGAATCTTATTTTTAGCATCTGCTGTTTCAGCAATGCGGTTGGTGAAAGACAGGTTGACTTTGTTGAACTGATTCCACATTTCATTGGCTGTCACAACCAAGAGGTTTTCAATGTCATCTCTTAGCTTGGCCGAGGCTGCGCGTTCACTCTGGGAGCGGAGAATATTATCATCGGTGAACTTGGTCCAGGACTCAGGCACAGAGACCCTGAGAAGAGGAAGCAGAACCAGACAGTGGTGACAAGGATGATTGGTCTAGATAATCTGTAGGCAACCTTTTAACTTTTAAAAAAACAAACCTCCAATCACTGATTTTAGTTTTTTTGCATGGGGGCATTGGGAGTTCAGTGGTAGAATTTTCACCTGCCATGCAGGAGACCTGGGTTTAATTTCCAGCCAATGCACCTCATGCACAGCCACCACCTGTCTGTCAGTGGAAACTTGTGTGTTGCTATAATGATAAACAAGTTTCAGTGGAGCTTCCAGGCTAAGACAGAGTAGGAAGAAAGGTATGGCAATCTACTTCAAAAAATCAGCCAGTGAAAACTCTATGGATCACAATGGTCCGATCCACAGCTGATTGTGGGGATGGCACAGGACCAGGTAGCATTCATTCCATTGTGCAAGAGGTCACCATGAGTCAGGGACCAGCTCAACAGCAGCTAACAACAACAGTTTTATGTAAACATCTGAGCAAAGCATATTTTAAACTTTTCTTAATTGCTCCTTATTTTACTGCTAACCAATTTTCTATACAGCCAAAGTATAAACTAACTTCTCTGCCAGTTTAGGGGGAAAAAAGGATTATTGATGTCTATGGGTATGTAGGTCCGTTACAAATGTGTCAAATCTACCTAATAAGCATATGAAAAAATTCAACCTCATGAATAACCAAAGAAATACTAATAAGAACAACAATGTACTATGAATCCATCATCAGAATAGCAAAGATTAAAGAAAATGATAACTTGCAGTGCTGGTGAGAGTATTTAGAAAAAGATTCTCTCATACCCTACAGGTAGCAATATTGAATCAGCACAATCATGCTAGAGGGTAAAAAGGCACAATAACCTTTTAAAATGTGTATAACCTAGAAATTCCACTTCTAGGAATTTATTCTAAGGGAATAATGTACCCAAAGGTATAGATAAGTAAAGACAGATATATATATTAATTTCACCAATATTTACGCCAATCTCAGAAAAATTGGAAACAACCTAAGTGTCCAAATTAAAGAAAAAGTTAAGTAAATTATGGTACACTCAAAAAAGGAATCCATGTAGCACACAAACTCATGTTGTAGAGGAATATTTATTTTCTTGAACAATGTTTTTTAATATCACTAAGTGAAAAAAATCATAGAGGCTATACGAAGAGTATGTGAGTAATAACATTACTTAAAAATACAAATCTATAGTTATAAGCATGGAAAAATATTGGAAAGACTAAGGATAAATTTCTGTCAGTGGGTATCTCTAGGTGGTAGCAGGGTTATGGGTGACATTTGTGTGGTTGGTGGTGTAATAGGATAGTTAATGAGACTCTTATTGTTGGTTAGGGGTTTTAGCTCAGGCCTCAATGACCCAAAATAATAACATAGATACTACATACTCCCACACTTTAAAGGGAAGTTCACTTGGAAAGGAGATGGATCTAACCTAGACTATCAGTCAAGGACATATAAGAGATGGCAAGAACTCATGTTAGAAGTGGAAAAGGCCCACTGAAGTTGGAATCAACTCGATGGCAGTGGAATGATTAAAAAACCAAAACCAAACCCACTGCCATCAAGTCGATTATGATTCCTGGTGACCATATGTGACTGAGTGGGGCTGTCCCATAGGGTTTTTAAGGCTGTAATCTTCAGAAGACCAAAGAATTGATGGCTTTGAGTCATGTTGCTGGTGAAGAATATTGAATATACCATAGACTGCCAAAAGAATGAACAAATCTGTCTTGGAAGAATGCTCCTTAGAAGCAAGGATGGCAAGACTATGTTTCACATACTTTGGACATGTTATCAGGAGGGATCAGTCCCTGGAAAAGTACATGATGCTTGGTAAAGTAGAGGATCAGCGAAGAGGAAGACCCTCAACAAGACGGACTGACACAGTGGCTGCAACAATGGGCTCAAACATAGCAACCATTGTGAGGATGGCACAGGATAGGGCAGTGTTTCATTCTGTTGTACACAGGGTTGCTATGAGTTGGAACTGACTAGACAGAACCTAACAATAACAACAACCATCTCTACAGAGGCAGACTGCCACGTCTTTCTCCCTCGAAGCGGCTGGTGGTTTCAAACCACCGACCTTTCGGTTGGCACCCGAGCATTTGACCATTGTGCCACCAGGGCTCCCCTGATTAGGGTGACATTTTTATTCCTTATTGTCGAACTATGAGAATGAAAGCCTAAACTAGAACTTTCCTGGTCAAACTGTTATTTTGTCCTGTTAAATGGTTTATAACCCTGTGAAGGTCCACAATACAGTGCTTTTTTATTAGGCCAAAAAAAAAAAAAAGAAGAGGAAGAGGCCCTTAATGGAGAGTTAAGTAGTCAGAAACCTGTCCCTCATGAGTGAGCCTGCAAGTATTCAAAATACTGATGGCATAGCTTCCAGCATCACAGCAACATGCAAGCCACCACAGTACATCAAACTGACAGATAAATGGTGATATGCTGAGAAAATAATCTGAGAAACTAGAATATATGAAGAAGAACACGGCATCAGGAATAGAAGAAGACTAACAACTGTGATATGCAGATGACACAACCTTGCTTGCTGAAAGTGAAGAGGACTTGAAGCACTTACTGATTGTCATGGATTGAATTGTGTCCCCAAAAGTATATGTATCAGTTTGGCTAGGCCATGATTCTCAGTATTGTGTGATTGTCCACCATTTTGTCATCTAATGGGATTTTACTATGTGTTGTAAATCTTATCTCTATGAAGTTGAGATGGGATTTGTGGCAATTATGTTAATGAGGCTGGACTCAATCTACAAGATTAGATTGTATTTTAAACCAATCTCTTTTGAGATATAAAAGAGAGCAGCTAGCGGAGAGATGGGGGACCTCATACCACCAAGAAAGTAATGCCAAAGGAAAAGCACATCCTTTGGGGAAGATTGATGACAAGGACCTTCCTCCAGAGCTGACAGAGAGACAAAGTCTTCCCTTGGAGTTGACACCTTGAATTTGGACTTCTAGCCTACTAGACTGTAAGGGAATAAACTTCTGTTTGTTGAAGCCATCCACTTGTGTTATTCTTTTATGGATAACAGATAACTAATATATCTGTTAACTAGATAACTAAGACACTGATGAAGATCAAAGACAACAGCCTTCCGTATGAATTGCACCTCGACATGAAGAAAACAAATCCTCACAACAAGACCAATAAGCAACATCCTGATAAGTGGAGAAAATATTGAAGTTGTCAAGGATTTCATTTTACTTGGATTCACAATCAACGCCCATGGAAGAAGCAGTCAAGAAATCAAACGATGTATTGTACTGGGAAAATCTGCTGAAAAAGATCACTTTCAAGTGTTTAAAGCAAAGATGTCACCTTGAGGACTAAGGTGTACCTGACCCAAGCCATGGTATTTTCAATCACATGCATGTGAAAGCTAAACAGTGAATAAGGAAGACCAAAGAAGAATTGATGCACTTGAATTATGGTGTTGACGAAGAATATTGAATATACCATGGACTGCCAGAAGAACAAACAAATCTATCTTGGAAGAAGTACAGCCAGAATGCTCCTTAGAAGCGAGCATGGCAAGACTTCACCTTACCTACTTTGGACATGTTATGAGGAAGAACCAGTCCCTGGAGAAGGACATCGTGCTTGGTAAAATAGAGGGTCAACGAAAAAGAGAAAGACTTTCACTTCCTCTTTTTCGTTGACACTGTGGCTGCAACAATGGGCTCAAACATAACAAGAATTATGAGGATGGCACAAGACTGGGAAGTGTTTCGTTCTGTTGTACATAGGGTCTCTATGAATTGGAACTGACTAGACAGCATCTAACAACAGTAAGTGGTCAGAGTGTGTGATTCCATACCAGTCTACTACCCACCACCAAGGAGGAGAGGAAGATGCTTCCTCCTCACCTCTAACCAAGTGAGAGGTGTCTCATGGGGACCACTTAGGGCACAGGGTCTGAATATGATTCACACCTGAAGAATTTAGAAGTAAAAGTTGATGGCTGGCCTTGCTTATCTCATAGTAGAGTCAAGAGAATCCATTTGAGTTCACTTTAAAAGGGGGAGGGGGTATGAGTGGTTGCCTGTAGGCCAGGACTAGGGTGTTAATTAGGAGGGAGCATAAGGAAACTTTTGGGGTAACGAAAGTTTCCATATCTCCATTGTGGTGCTGGTGACAAAGGCATATAGCTTTGTCAAAGTTCATCAAAATGTACTCTTAAACTAAGTGCATTTTATTGTACGTGAATTTTACCTCAATAAAACTGATTTTTAAAAAAGGAGGGGAGTAGCTAGAAAAGACTGTGAAACCAGCCTGTCTTAGTTATCTAGTGTTGCTCTACCAGAAATACCACAAGTGGATGGCTTTAACAAACAGAAATTTATTATCTCACAGTCTAGTATGCTAGAAGTCCAAATTCAGGGTGCCAGCTCCAGGAGAAGGCTTTCTGTCTCCGTCAGCTTTGGAGGAAAGTTCTTGTCATCAATCTTCCCAGTCGAGGAGATTCTCAGCATAGGGACCTCAGGTCCAAAAAACATGCTATTCTCCCGGCCCTTGTTTCTTGGTGGTATGAGGTCCCCATGTCTTTCTGCTTGCTTCTCTCTTTTATATCTCAAAAGAGATTGAATTAAGACACAGCCTAATCTTGTAGATTGAGTCCTACCTCATTAACATAACTGCCACTAATCCTGCCTTATTAACATCATAGAGGTAGGATTTACAACACATAGGAAAATCCTATCAGATGACAAAATGGTGGACAATCACACAATACTAAGAATTGTGGCTTAGCCAAGTTGACACACATTTTTGGGAGACAAAAGTCAATCCATGACACAAAAGCAATCACTGACAGTGCAAGTTTAACAAGCAGTGTTAAGAGAAAAGTTAAGCTGTTTTTTCAACCTGTACACTACTGTGTCTTTTCTGTGTTTTCTGGGCTTTCCACTTTGAGCAGGTGTTATTTTCATAGTTAGAACAATAAACAAATATTCTTTTAAAAAAGAATACAGATCATACAAAGTATTTTCTCTGACTACAACGGAGTAAAGCTAGAAATTAATAACAGAAAAAAACTAGAAAATACACAAAAATATGGAAATTAAACAACAAACTATTAAACTACCAATGGGTCAAGGAAGATTAAATCAAAAGAAAAATCACAAATTTCTTAGAGTCAAATGAAAATGAAAACTTATGGGATACAGCAAAGGCAGTGCTCAGAGGGAAACTTATAGCAATAAATGCCTACATGAAAAAGAAGATTTCAAATTAACAACCTAACTCAACAACTCCAGGAACTAGAAAGAGAAGAGCAAACTAAGCCCAAACCTACCAGAAGAAAGAAAATAACAAAGATCAGAGCTGAGACCAGGATCACAACAGAAGGTCCTGGACAGAGCTGAAAAAAAATGTAGAACAAAATTCAAACTCACAAAATAAGACCAGACTTACTGGCTTGACAGAGACTGGAGAAACCCCAAGAGTATGGCCCCCGGACACCCTTTAGCTCATTAATGAAGTCACTCCCAAGGTTCACCATTCAGCCAAAGATTAGACAGCCCCATAAAATAAAAAGAGACTAATGGGGCACAACAGTCCAGGGACAAGGACTAGAAGGCAGGAGGGGACAGGAAAGCTGGTTATAGGGATCCCAAGGTTGAGAAAGGACAGTGTTGACATGTCATGGGGTTGTTAACCATTGTCATAAAACAATACGTGCACTGTTTAATGAGAAACTATTTGTTCTCTAAACCATCTAAAGTACAATAAAAAATAAATAAATAAACAAAAATAATTAAAAAAAACAAAGATCAGAGCTGAAATAAATAAAATCAAAAACAGAAAAAAGAACAGAGAGAATACATAAAACCAGAAGTTGGTTCTTTGAAATAATAAAATTGACAAACCTTTAGCTAAACTGACAAAGAAGAGAAAAGATGCAAATAACCAAAATAAAAAATGAAAGAGGGGACATTACAACTGACCCAACAGAAATAAAGAGAATTACGACAGAATATCATGAACAACTGTATGGCAACAAACTGTATAACCTAGATGAAATAGACAAATTCTTAGAAGCAAACAACCTACCCAAACAGAGTCAAACCCTCCCCCCATTTGGAAAAAAAAATAATCCTGGACCAGATGTCTTCACTGGAGAATTCTACCAAACATTTAAAGAAGAAATGACACCAATACCATTTAAACTCTTCCAAAAGAGAGAGAAGGAACGAATACTCCCTAATTCATTGTATGAATCAAACATAATCCTGATACCCAAACCAGACAAAGATACCACAAGAAATGAAAACTACAGACCAATTATCTTATGAACTAGATGCAAAAATCTAGATGCAAAAATCTCTTATGAATATAGATGCAAAAATCCTGAACAAAATACTAGCAAACAGAATCCAACAGCATATCAACAGCATATTAAAAGAGTCATACACCATGACCAAGTACGACTTATTCCAGGGATGCAGGGATGGTTCAATATTAGAAAATCAATCAACATAATATACCACACCAATATAACAAAGGAAAAGAACCACATGATCATCTCTATGGATGCAGAAAAAGCATTTGATAAAGTCCAACAACCACTTCTTGATGAAAACCGTAAAGAAGATTGGAATAGAAGGGATATTCCTCAATATGATTCAGGGAATATACAAAAAGCCAACAGCTAACATTATACCTAATGGAGAAAGATTAAGAGCTTTCCCCTTGAAATCAGGAACAAGACAAAAGTGCCCACTTGCACCACTTCTATTCAATATTGTATGAGAAGTCCTAGCCAGAGCAATAAGACAAGAAAAAGAAATAAAACGTATGCAGACAGGAAAATAAAAAGTAAAATTATCTCTATTCACAGATATGAGCCTATATATAGAAAATCCAAAAGAGTCCACAAGAAAACTTCTAGAGCTAATAGAAGAATTTGGCAAAGTTGCAGGGTACAAGGTCAACAAACAAAAATCAGCTGGGTTTCTACACACCAGCAATAAGAAGTCTTAAAGGAAAATTAGGGAAACAATTCCATTTACAACAGTATCTAAGAGAATAAAATACCTAGGAAATATCTAACCAGGGATGTGAAGGGTTTATATATTGAAAATTATAAAACACTGCTGAAAGAGATTAAAGAAGACTTAAATGGAAAGATCTTCCAGGTTCGTGGATTGGAAGACTTAATATTGTTAAGATGTCAATACTACCCGAAGTGATCTATAGATTAAACGCAATCCTGATCCAAATTCCAACACTTTTCTTTAAAGAAATAGAAAAACAAATCCTGTACTTTATATGGAATGACAAGAGGCCCCAATAGCTAAAATAATGTTGAAAGAGAAGAATAAAGTAGGACTCACACTTCCTGATTTTAAAACATGCTATGCAGCTACAGTAATCTATTGGTACTGGTATAACAATAGAAACATAAAACAATGGAATAGAATTGACAGTACAGAAATAAACTCACACATCTGTGGTCAAGTGGTTTTTCACAAGGGTGCTAAGTTCATTTAATGAGGAAAGAAGAGTCTCTTCAATAAATGGTGCTGGGAAAATTGGATTTCCACATGCAGAAAAATGAAACAGAATCCATAGCTCACATCATACATGTAAAACAAATTCCAAATGGATTAAGGACCTAAATGTGCAAACTGAAACCACAAAATTCTTAGAAGAACAAACAGGGACAATGTTGTCAGGTCTAACATTCAACAATGGATTATCTAATATAATAACAAAAGTAGAAACAGCAAAAGACAAAATAAATAAGACCTCATAAAAATTAAAAACATTTGTCATCAAAAGACTTTACCAAAAATATGAAAAGACAAGCCACTGAATGGGAAAATATCTTCAGAAACCATATATCCAATAAGAATCTAATAACCAAAATATATATAAAACCTTGACAACTTAACAGCAAAAAGACAAATAACCCAATCATAAAATGGGAAAAGGATTTTAATAGACATTTCACCAAAGAGGACATGCAAATGGCCACCAAACTTATGAAAATATGCTCAGCATCATTAGCCATCACAGAGATGCAAATCAAAACCACAATGAGAAACCATTTCACTCCTGCTAGGATGGCTAAGACTAAAAAAAACAGAAAATAACAAATGTCAACAAGGATGTAGAAAAATTGGAACCCTTATCCATTGCTGGTTGGAATGCAAAATGTACAGCCATTTTGGAAAACAGTGCGGTAGTTCCTCAAGAAACTAAAAATAGAACTACCATATGACCCAGCAATTCCATTCCTAGGTATATACCCAAAAGACTTGAAAGCAGAGACTCAAAAAGAGACCTGTACACCAATGTTCATTGCAGCACTATTCACAATAGCCAAAAGGTGGAAGCAACCTAAATGCCCATCAACAGATGAAAAGATAAACAAAATGTGGTACATACTTACAAAAGAATACTACTCAGCCAGTAGGAGAAATGAAGTCTTGATAGAAGCTGCAGTATGGATGGAGTTTGAAGACATTATGCTCAGAGAAATAAGCCAATCACAAAATGACAAATATTGTATGACCTCACTTATATAAAAAGACAAGAAAAGGCAAATATGCAGAGACCAAAGTTTATTAGTGGTTACCAGGGGCAGAAGGGAGGGGAAAAGGGGGGTTTACGGTGATGGAAAAATTGTATTATGGGTAGGGTTGCATAGCTGATTATTGTAATTGCTATCAATAAATTGTACACCTGTAAAAAGTTGAAATGGCAAAAGTTGTGTGATAGATACGTTCGCAACAACAACAACAGCTGAGGCTGCTTATATACAACCAAACAGCTCATGGGATTTGTGCCCTTGGTTTGAAGATTTAGGTTTCATGGGACATCCCAGTTAATTGGCCTAATAATGTGTTTAGTGCTTCTGTTCTACCTCCTAGTTCATTGCATAGTGCCTGGGGTCTTAAAAGCTTACAAGTGACCATTTAAGGCACAACAATTCATCTCTATTCACCTGGAGCAACAGGGGAAGAAGGAGAGTTGGGAATAAGAGGAAGATATGGAATGTGTGGCTAATTGCCTCCATGAAAAACTGCCGCCTTTGCCATGAGACCAGAAGAACTGGATGGTGCCTGATTTTGATCAAAGATTCCACAGAAGAATCTCAATCAAAAGGTGGAGATGCCAAACCGAATTTCAAATTCTCATGTACTCTGGAGACGTGGAGGGTGGATGAACCCCTGAAACTATTGCCCTGAGATCATCTTTATACTTTAAACCAAAAATATTCCCTGAAGTCATCTTAAAACCGAGCAATAGTTTAATTTAACTAGTGAAAAAGGTCTGCCTTGAACATTGTGCTGTTTTAAGAACTATCTATATCGGATCAAACTGACAACAGCAAAAGATTAGATAGGAACCTTAGGGGGCAGTGAGTTTATGTTAATGAGGAACAACCCAGAAAAGGAGGGTGAGAATGGTTGCACAACTGGAAGAATGTAATCAGTGTACTAAATTGTACATGTAGAAACTGTTGAATTTTTTTATGTTTTGCTGTATATATTCTCAACAACAACAAAATGAATTTTAAAAATTACTGGATGTGACTGAAGGCTTATTGTAAGATGTGTGTGTCTTTATCCTTTCCACATCTTGCCATGTTTTCTGTTTTAACAACCTGTAAGCTGCACCAAGTCATTCTGAAAGAAGAAAGACTGTGTTAAATGACGTGTGAGTAGCCATAGTGGTGTGCCTGACTTACGTCGCATCGACCTTCTCCACCCCTCTGAAGTAGCTGACGCCGTCAGAGGTGTTGCGCAGATGGTGGCACTTATCATCGATCCGGTAGGCTGCCTGCTTGTCACTCAGGTCCTTCTCCAGCTCATGCTGGGAAGCTCTGACAGATCTGGAATATGAAGTGGGAAAATGGAGCTTCAAGTGAAGGTCACAATTTAATATAAGGAAGTAGAGTGGCCCATTTGGGCTGGGTCCCCTCATTATTGCTCTTCTGGTCTCTCCAAACCATGTTTGACTCCACAATTAAAAGGATCCTTCTTGGGAGATGTGCACTGCAATGAGTCATTAGATCCTTTACTCCTGTCCTGTCCCCACATCATGTTCATGTAGGGGTGGGGGTGGGAGAGGAGGTGCAGATAAACAGGAGTTGGGGATCTTGAGCCCCAGGCCTGCAGCCCACCTCCCTAACACACGGACTGTTCCAGACAGGACACTAGTTTAAAGACACTGTCCACCTCTATGCCTTCCTCTCCTTCTTCCTTTTCCTCGTCTACATCCCAACCCCCTTCCTCCCCAAGAAACTGTTAGGCATTTACAGCTGAGCTTCTCTCTAGCCATGGAAGGTGACCTTAGCTTGCAGTAATGGTGAGGCTCAGAAGTTTTCCAGGAGATATAAACCAAGGGTCAAATTATCCTCCAAGGCATGAGCTAGAGAGTGCTTAGAAAGAGGTAAGGGGTTGGTGGCCCACTCAGGCTCCAGCAACACCCTGCTGGGGAGGAAGGGGCCTTGGTCACTCTGAGATGCAGGGTCTTCCCTGCCCTGCTAGGCAGAGAGGATACTCTACAGCCAGAGAGAGAGGTCCAGGTGGTGGGCCCAGGCCCCAGATGAACCACATCTTTGCTCATAGAATAGTATACTCTACAGATAATTACTGAGTTCCTACTCTGTGCTGGGCACTGTTCTAAGCAGGGCTTTGAACCAGTTAGTTCCAATTCAAACCCCTGCTGAGAACTTGCATTCTAACAAGTTCCTAGGTGATGCTAATGCTGCTGGTTAGGGACCAATTCTGAGAACCAACGGTAGAGCCAAACCAAACCAAACCCGTTGCCATCAAGTTGATTCCTACTCATAGCAATCCTATAGGACAGAGTAGAACTGCCCCATAGAGTTTCCAAGGAGTGGCTAGTGGATTCGAACTGCCAATCTTCTGGTTAGTAGCCTGAGCTCTTAACCACTGCACCACCAGGGCTCCCACTAGTAGAGCAAAAAAACCAAAAAACCAAACTTGTTGCCGTCAAGTTGATTCCAACTCATAGTGACCCTATAGGACAGAGTAGAACTGCCCCATAGAGTTTCCAAGGAGCAGCTGGTAGATTCCAACTGCTGACCTTTAGGTTAGCAGCCAAGCTCTTAACCACTGTGCCACCAGGGCTCCACTAGTACAGCAGTGGTTCTCAAAATTTATCATACATAAGAATCAACTGGGGATCTTGTTAAAATGTAGATTTTGGTTCAGTATATCTGGGGGGGAAATGCAAATTCTCAGCAGAGGTACAAACCGGTTCAAAGCCCTAGTTCAAAGAGCCTGGGAGGCATCAATGGGCAAAACAAACATCTCTTCCCTAAAGGGATTGACCTTCTACTGGGAGGAGGCAGACAATATACATAATAAGCAAATCATGTGGGTTGTTAGATGTACAATGCAAAAAGAAAACCAGGAAAAGCGGAGCAGGAATGCGAGTTATGGAGAGCTGTGATTTTAATGTCAGGAAGGGTATGTTTGAGTAAAGATCATGAAAGGGGGAGGACCAGATATTCAGGGCCTTGTCGGCCATTGTAAGGACTCAGGTTTTACTCCTAAAGAGGTCATTCACTTAAATTTGAAAGGATCATTCTGGTGCTTGGTTGTGAACAGTCTGAAGGGTTCAAGGAAGACCCATTAGAAGACCATTGTAGTCATCTGGGCAGGAAATAACGGCAGCTTGGGCCAAGGGGTAGCAGTAAAGGAGGTAGGAAGTGTTTGGATTCTGAACATGTTTTAAAGACACAACCAGGAGAATCTCCTATAAGGTGGGACATCAGTGAGAAACGAGAGCTAAAGTTGAGTAACTGGAAGAACAGAGTTCCATCAACTGAGATGGGAAAGGTTTTGGGTAAGTAGGCTGGGGGAGAAGATAGATGTTCAACTGCGGACACGTTAAGCTTGAGGTGTCCGTTAAACATCTACTGGGGACACCAAGTGGGCTGCTGGAATTTGGGAGAGAGGTCTGGGCTGGAAGTAAAAATTGGGGAGTTGTTAGCACATAGATAGTATTTTAAAAGCAAGGCAGCTAGATGATCTTAATCATTTCTGTATTCCCAGCACCCAGAAATGGTCTTGACATACAGGAATCACTCAGTAAATATTGCACTGAATTGAATGAATGAATGCAGCTTCCCTTTAACTTAGCCTTTAACTTAGCCTGTGTCACCTGACCCATCAGAGCTAAATTTTTTTTCCTCAATAAGTGGCAATGAGAGTGGCATAATGTAAGTGATCTTCATTTTGTGAATTATAAAAATTATACTTATGCAAAGGATAAAATATTAGAAAGCCGCCTCCTCTTGCTACTTCTGCGTTCAGTCTCTTGCCTTAGGTCTACCACTAACTCTGCCAGGAGGAGGCTGAAATCAATTACAAGGCCTTTCTCATTTGTGGTCTAGCACCAAAACCCCCTGCCAGCTTCCTCTCACCCTTGACAATGAGGGGCTGCCTGGAGCCCCTTTGACCTGACCTCAGAGTCTCCTTACGAAAAGAGCTCAAGGCAATCTGTCTCATAGTCACAGATGGGAAGAAACATGGCTACCATGTTGCTGCCTCATGAGATTCCAACCAAGGGCTTCATTGTTCCTTCCAAAACAAGTGGAGTTGAAAATCCCAGCATCTTCCCTGGACAGAGCACAGGGGTCACAGTTAGAGATCCAGGATCCCGGATTCCAGAAAATGAGGTAGGCACCTTGCCCACTGTGCATTAAAGGGAAGTCAAGCTCCTTAGAAGGATCACCAACAAAGACTCCATACATAAAGTCCGTTCTAACCAAGTTCACATGCTGAGACCAAACTTTCTGCAAAGGCCCTCAGTAAGGCCAGGAATGAGACCATTTGTAATGGGGATTGACCTGAAGATGTGCCTCTTCTGGGTGGGACAATGTAGGCCAAGAAAAGCAAAGGCATATAGAATGAGCAGCCGATTATAGAATATGAAAGAAAATGAGGATTAGGAACCGGACAAGAGAACAGAATAGACAGTTCTGTGAACCACACTAAGCTAAGTATTTCTGCAGTTCCTAGGGCGCAGAAACCAGATATTAATGTCAGAATTGCACTGCCTTATACTTATAGCTGTTTAAAGAAACTGTAGTTAACCAAACCATGTGTAGTCAGTCATTCTTAATTAATCTTTTGCCTATTCTCATAAAGTTCTGAATTAAAGAACCTTCCATCCATAGCTCGACAGATATCTCAGCAATACAAACTTCCCTGATTTTTGCAGCAGCATCAAATCTGTTGTGCGCAGTGGGCAAACTAATTAAGCAGTCACAACTTTAATAACACTCCTTTGGGTGGGGCACACATTATCCTTGACATTAGTATAAGCATAATAGTTCTTTCCCTTGTATGATATATTTGACACTACTTCTTTGTATGGCCATAAGCAAATGGACATTGATCTTTCTATTAATGTTGGGCAGCACACTCAATCAACACTTTTCTATGCTGACAGCTGCTATCATTGCTTAAGACCTACCTTTTATTATCATCCCCCTCCCCATAAATATTAAATACCTATTATTGTGGTGCAGTGGTTAGGAGCTTGGCTGCTAACCAAAAGGTCGGCAGTTTGAACCCACCAGGTGCTCCTTGGAAACCCTATGGGGCCGTTCTAGTCTGTCCTATAGGGTCACTATGAATTGGAATCGACTCGACAGCAACGGCTTTCGTTTTTTTTTTTATTGTCAAGAAAAGACAGAATTTGTATTCTGGTGGGGAGTAGGATCGATAAACTATTATCACGCAGTGGGATGAGATGGATACTGCAATGGTGTACTCAGAGCACTAGAAGGTGTACTCAGCTAAGGCTGAGTCTTCAAGGGGGTATAAGAAATAAACACAAGTGAGCCACGATTCATTACTTTTCCAACTGCCCTTCCTTGAAATGCACAGACTGTTAGCACTGAATATATACAAGTCAGTCTCTTATCAAAGAATAAAAGTATTTTGAGTTAAAAGAAATCTTAGCCAAACTCACTCACAGTTAAGGCAGAAATCCTTTACACAGCATGTGAAAATTATTTCTTTAAATAAAAGTTTAAAGCAAATTTATTCAAGTACACATGTTAACCTTTGAATAAAAACGTGTTTGTGTGTGTGTGTGCGTGTAGTCTGATAAAGGCTGAAAGAGATCCGAATGAAGGCATGAAAGCTTTAATGATAGTTCATAAACTACGGAGAGGTGAAGCTCTTACGCGAGTTGGGCAATGGCCTTATCCAAATGCAGCTTCATTCTTTCTTGGCAACACTGAATAATATCGACTTCCTACTCGATTGAAAAAAAAAAAAAACACACATTAATGTTTTCATCAATGTAACTTTCAAAGTCATCAATGAGAGAAAACTTTGTTAAAAAAAAATAGTGAAGTGAAACTAGAGAATAATTTTACATTCACTTATTTACCTATATGGCCTGTGAGACTGTAATCTTATTATTGAACTAAGATCCATTCTTTGTAGGGCTATAGGGAAATTATATTATGGAACAAGTTTTGACATGGTTAAAAGATTAGGGTTTTCTGGCCCTCAATTAAACCACCACCACCACAAAAAAAAATCAAAATTCTTTGTCTGCCCGTGAGGTCGGCTTCACCCGGCTGGCTCAACCCTCACCTACGTCCCCACCTGTGCACAGCAGCCCCGCTCCTGTCCTTGCCCAAGCCCCCGTGCTAGCTAGGCCTCCATACTGACCACATGTTCCGTTTGGATGCTGCCAATATGTATATACTAGTACAAAGTACATGTTGTATCAGAGTCTTTTTAATAACATCCATTTCCCTCTGAAGTTCATACTCACATTAGAAAATTTTTGAAATCAAAATAGCACCAAGAGGAAAACAAAAGAAGTGCATAATCACCATGATCATTTTTTAAAGTAAAAAATCATCATACTCCATATATTGTTTGGTGGCCTCCTTTTCATTTTAAACTTTGAGCATTTTCCCATGACATTGAACCATGCTGCTGTGAAAAATCTCAATAAATATTTAGGCACTATCAAAGAGTGTGCATTTTTTAAGGTTTTGACAAGTACAGCCAAACTGCCCTTCAGAAAAGTTACACTGTTTATAGCAATGAATGGGGGTGCAGTGGTCATTATCATTTCTCTCAACCAACACCAGTGTAACAGACAGACAGCTTCCAAAGAGTCAGCTCTGACTCATGGTGACCTTACGTACAACAGAGTGAAATGCTGCCAGGTCCCGTGTCATCCTCACAATTGCCAGCATGTTTGAGTCCATATTTCAGTTATTGTGGCAGCCCATCTCACCAAGGGGCCCCCTCACCCTCGTTGGCCCTCTACTTCACCAAACATGTTGTTCTCCCCCAGTGATTGATCCCTCCTGATGACACATCAAAAGCAAGAGAGCAGGACTATGTTATGTTGTGATCCATAAGGTTTTAACTGGCTAATTTTTAAAAGTAGATCACCAAGCCTTTCTTCCTACTCTGTCTTAATCTGGAAGCTCTGCTGAAACCTGTCCACCATGGTAGACCCTGCTGGTGTTTGAAATACCTGTGGCACAGCTTCCAACATCACAGCAACATGCAAGCCACTACAGTACAACAAACTGACAGACGGGTGGTGGACCAATGTGCTAGGACCCCTCAAAACAGTAAATCGCTTAAATTTGCATTTTATTATTACAAATGTGCATGTTTCTATATATTTGTTAGTCATTTGATATTCTTCTTTGGGGAACTGTCTGATCATGTGCTTGCATGATACCATGCTGGTGTCAAGGTTCAATTAAACTCTGTCTCACAGCACAGCCCCCATGGGATACACCACACTGAAATGTCTCCCTTCATCTGAAATGCTGAAATGCCTCTACTGCAGTAGATCTAGTCAACTGACAGCTCCAAAACTCATTCTTGCACAGGTCAGGAAACCTATGAGACTGTCATTGCTTTCCGCTTCTGTAACACAAAGGAGGGAGAAGCCACTTGTGAGAGGAAACTGGCCAGCTAGCACCAGGCCCCAAGCAGCAGCCCCAGCCCACGTTCCTAGGAACGCCAGGGGAGGTTGTATATTGGACGGCTCTGCAGACTTATCTGGCATCAAAGTCCAAGGGACTGGCATGATCTGGGGGTCCCAAGAGGATGGGATGATGTCCTATTCCCCAAGAGAAGTGCTTTTGTAAAGATTTGTTGAGTATCGTTGATTCAACGTGAATAATAGTCAACAGAATTCATGAGAAAATATTTCATTGCATCTGAATATTTTCTTTTTCAAAAGCAGGTTTTTTAACACTACCTGTTTTTCTTAGCTAATGCTTATTTAGCTGTTCTAAAAATTGAGATCCATTTTCCCTACCTCGAGTAAGCTACACACGCAGAATACCTTCACTACTTGAATCAAGGCAGCCCCTCAGTGATACACTATTAGTATAACTGCAGATTCAGTTATTTTTGAGAGAAAGCAGCCCCTGACACTAACCTGGAAAACCTAAACCTCTAAAAAGCAGTGGCCCGTAACCCTGGTTATTTATTAAAATTATCTGGAGAGTATTTTACAAATATCAATGCCTAGGTTCCACTCCATATTCAAATTAAAATCTCTCAGGGTAGGATCCAGGCACTGATATTTTTACAACATCCCAGGTGATTCTAATGTGCAGCTGGGTTTGAGAGCCACTGCTAGAATAATGGAAACACCAGAGGTAGCCCAGATTCAAGAAATCTCTTGGAAACACCACAGTGTGCTGGTTTGTGGGCAAACTGGTGAGGTTAAGCTGTTAGAACTGGCTTATAATTTACTTCAGGCAGAGCATCTCAGGACTGGTAAGAACAAGAGGCCAAGGGATAGACAGATAAATAGCTCCTGTCAAGTCAACTCTGACTCATAGCAACCTTACATACAACAGAACGAAACGTTGCCTGGTCTTGTGTCAGCCTCACTATTGCCGGCACGTTCAAGTCCATCATTGCAGCTACTCATCAAGAGTCTCCCTCACCCATGCTGGCCCTCTACTTCACTAAACATGATGTCCTCCTCTAGTGATTGATCCCTCCTGTTGATGTGGCCAAAGCAAATGAGTCTGACAATGTTCTGTTGTGGTCTATAAGGTTTTCATTGGCTAATTTTCAGAAGTAGATAACAAGGACTTTCTTCCTAGTCCAGAAGCTCCACTGAAACTTGTTCACCATGGATCATCCTGCTGGTGTTTGAAATACAGGTGGCATAGCTTCCAGCATCATAGCAACCACAAACCACCACAGTACGACAAACTGACAGGTAGATTAGTAAATTCCTGTCCATTTAGGATGACAAAGTAGAGGACAGATTATTTTAAGATTTGCTAGATTCACCAGAGACTGGGAAAAAAGAAACAGCAGAGCAATGAACCATCACTGCAACACTTCATTCAGGAAGTTCTATTCCTAATCCCTAGTGTTCAGCAGTAGGAGGGGTGGGTTTACAGAGAAGATTATATAGCCTCTCTGTGGTGGCCAAAGCTTTCCTGAGTATACCATTTCAACTCAGATTTCTCTTAGAAAACTGGATAAGGAGAATAAAGGAAAGAGCAAAGAAGAAACTTTTGTTTATCATCCTCAGTGTCATGGTTCATTGAAAAAAATGTAATGTAGTGCTAAAAGGGATTGTGGACAGCTTGTGACAATGAAGTGCCTCTGATGACCAGGTTGCTGGCTCATCTTATTTAATTCCTTATCACCAATCATCACACAAAGGCAAAGCTGATTCAGGATGGAGAAGATCAATGTGCTGCAGCAGAGCTCATCAGGTCAGAGTGGGAAATGAGACTGACAAGTTAGGTGGGAGCCAGATGGTGGAAGGCCTTAGTGGGTTTTCTCTTGCTGGAATCAGGGAGTCAATGAAGGATTTTAAGAAGAAGAAAGAAGCTAGAAATAATATGTAGATACAAGCAAAATTGGGTGTTATGGACTGAATTGTGTCCCCTAAAAGTATGTGTTGTAAATCCTAACCCCTATACCTGTGGATGTAATCACATCTAGAAACAGGGTTTTCTTTGTTATGTTAATGAGGACATGATAGTGTAGGGTGTCTTAAACTTCTGAGATATAAAAAGAGCAAATTAGACACAGAGAGAAGCAAGCACAAATGAGGAAAAGACAGATACCACGTGGAGATGTCCAAGGAATGTGAGAAGAATGCCAGAGAAGCTGAGACAAGGATTGTCCTCCACAGCAGACAGAGAGAACCTTCCCCTAGAGTCAACGCCCTGAATTTGGACTTCTAGCCTCCTGAACTGTGAGAAAACACATTTCTGTCAGTTAAAGCCACTGCCTGTGTTAGTTCTGTTATAGCTGCACTAAGAAGCTAAGACACTGGGGAAAGGGAAAGTGTTGGGGGATTTCACATTAACCAGCTTTGAAGCAGGAAAGGATGAGTTAGAATAATGGTAGGGGGATTGGAATGGAAAGGACAGAGGCAAGATGCAAATCAGAGGAACAATTTACAAGAGCTACAAACTGATGACAGGGTTGAGGAGATGCTGGTAAGCAGGCCAAGCCATGGTGAGTAGAGAACATTGGTGCCATCAATAGAAAAAGGAAGACAGAAAAGTTTGCTTCTAGGCATCATGAATGTGAACAAAAAATGAGTTACCGAAGTAAAAATGTCTGGCAGGCCATTAGGGGTAGAGAACTGATGTTTAACACAGTGTCTGGGCTGAAGAGAGAGACAACGAAGGGCTCCAGGTTCACGATGGTGGAGATCTTAATGGAAAGCAGAGACCTTGGGGGAGCAAGTCTAGGAGATGAAGGTCAGAGAACTTGGAACTAAATCATATTTCCTTGATGGAAGGTGGGAAAGAGAGAGTAGCAGGAGAATCGCGTAGTAGAGCAGATATGACTGTAAGCTTCTGTAGGGCAATTTGGCTGTATGTCAAAAGCTTTCCAAATGCACATACCCTTTGACATCAACTTTACTTTCTGAATTAGAGCTACATACAGTTATCCTTAATAATATTTTGGGACACTGTGGTGTTATTAAAATAGGGAAAAAAGAGAGGGACAGGGAAGCAACATAACTACTCAACAAGAGGGGATTGATTAAAAAAAAAAAAAGATAGGTCCTTCCCATTGTGGAATACTATGCAGTCATTAAAAATCATACCTAAAAGAATAATGATATGGGAAAATTACCCCAATATAATTTTAAATGAATAAAGCAGGATTCAAAATTATATATAAAATATTATTCTGTTCTTGAAGACAAGTTTGTGCGTATTTGTGTGAGTTGGGTGGCGTTTATCTAAGTATGATTTTTTTAAAAAAAAGACAAACTCCAAATTTAACAGTGACTTTCTGTCTAATAGAAATGCAGATGACTTTTATCCTTATCTTTTTCTATATTTTTCCAATTCTTTCAAAGAACATATATTACTTTTATAACCAAGCAAAAATGTATCTTTTCTAGAAGCTATGAATATCTGATACAAAAACCCTTATAGGTTTTATAGAAAATCATCTTTTGTTTCTACATATTAAGCACATGTTTACAACTATGCTTGTTGTTATTCTTGCATTTCCCCCAGAATTTACTGTGAGCAGTTGTGTTTCCACTTCATCATGAACTAGATCGATTCCCATTCTCTTCTCTCGATGAAGTAGACATTCTCGGGCTACCTACAGATACATAAATAATGAAAAGCATTAACACAAACTGACTATAATCAGTGACTAGCAGTTCTAATGACTAAAACAAGTCAATAGATACTCCCAATACCAAATTATCCAACATTTTGTTGAAAATTTAGCATGAAACAGACTACGAAAAATATGTAAATCCTTGCTGCTAGTTAAAAGGTACAGGGTTAGCTCTTCAAAGTAGTTTGAAAAAATTTCTAATTTGGAAAATTGAGAGAATGAATCAGATGGCATCTACTGGATCCCCATTAATTAGCATTAGTTTCTTCGAGAAAAATAGTTTAATAACATGAAGCATAGTCTTGCAGACATTATTTCCAAATATTTTCTACTAAGGAAGACTGAGGAGGAAACAAATTATAAACTTTAAAGACATCACAATATTTGTGCAGCCAAAAATGCAGGTGATTATATTTAAAGTATTATTTATTCCTTTCCTCACTGTAAAAAAAAAAAAAAAAAAAAGCCTTATCCATTGAAGAAAAAAATATACGGAAAAGAAAGAAGAAAATATGACTTGGCCATAATCCCATCACTGTGTTGTTTGTTTGTTTAACAAATTGGGGTTATATGTCCTTACAACTTTATAGTACACTTTTAAGAATTAACATTAAGTAGAAGGCCTGAATCAAGAAATATTCTTTGAGACAAAGTATATTAATGACCTCAGTGGAAAACAGCTTAAATTGCTAACAATAAATTATGTATGCAATAACATTATGCAGCTGTTAAAATGTTTTTGTCAAATACTAGTTTATGACATGGGATGACTGTATAATGTTAACTTTTTAAAAGCATAAAACATAATAGCATGTACACTAAAATCTGAATATAGTATCATTGAATAAAATCGAGTGAACCTCTACTCTTTTTTTAATAGTATAATTTGCATTTACTAGAAGAGGAAATAATGGATTGAGGGGAACTCTGATTATTTTAGCACGTATTACTAGATTGCTTTCCAGGAAGTTTTTACCAATTGACAGTCCCACCAGCAATACATAAAAGTGCCAACTTTCTGCATTTTGTCAACCCTAGATGCTATCAGCTTTCATTTTTGCAAGGTTGATAGGCCAAAGATGGTTACCTCACTGATTTAATTTGCACATTTATTATTAAGTTTAACATTTTTCCTGATATTAGTTGATCATCAATATTTTCTCTTTTGAGACTTATCTCTTTATGCAATTAACTCTCTCCCATTTTAATCAGGATCTTCAATATTGTGTCGATAGTAAATGTTCAAACACAGAACAACATCTGGACAAAAACCGCAGGAAAAAGTTTAAATTAGACCCATCTCACTGAAAGCCCTCATCACTGAAGGAGGACTAGGGGAAGAAACAGTCAAGTGGCTATTGTTTTAAGGACACTTCAAATCCTTGGAGACAGTGGGGAAAGCGGTGTAGAATAGCCTAGTAATTCTCAAAATAAGGCCAGGCTCAGAGAAGGGCATCTGATGCAAAACAAGAATTCATAAGGAATTAATTAAAAGATATCATTAGTATACTATGGGCCTCTCTTGGGATTCCTGGGGGTTGTGTGTATTTGTGTTTGTGTTTAGTGGGAAGGGGATGCAATAAGAAGTGACACTGTGCAGAGGTGACCAGCAAACTCTTCAAGCCACTAACCAAAAAAAACAAACCCAGTGCCATCAAGTCGATTCCAACTCATAGTGACCCTATAGGAAAGAGTAGAACTGCCCCATACAGTTTCCAAGGAGCACCTGGTGGATTCGAACTGCCTACCTTTCAGTTAGCAGCAGTAGCTCTTAACCACTACACCACCAGGGTTTCCATTCAAGCCACTAGACTTCCTTAATTCCCTAAACTCTTTTACTACCAGATGCAAAGACCTACTGCTTATCCTACTGGAAACAAGTTACACAAAAATGAAAAAAGAAAAAAAAAAGGTGGTTAGCTTTCCTCACAGAAATATATACAATTTCTAGAATAATTTCTATAATTTGCAGACCGTCAAAATAAGAATGACCTTTTCTCAGTGGTGGTGGACTGAGTGAGGCTGCAGTGCCCATCACATGCTCAGAGGGTCAGATGGGATTGGAGCCCACCCAGAACCTGGTCAGAGATCAGTCATCAGCTGAAATAATGCCTCTATTACCAGGGCAACTGGCCTAATTCTAACCTAAGTCTCATTTCTCTCTACTTAATCCATCTCCCAAAATAAATTTTCACTGTGCCCTGAACCAGAATCATAGAGTATGCACAGGAGGCATTTCATGACACAGACTAGAAGAACAAAGTTTTTTCTCACACGTTGTTTACTTAATCCAGGGACAGCAATGATCAGCTAGCCAATATGAAAGATGGGAAGACTACATGTTCACCATAAAATGTTCCATGTCCTAATGGTATCTCTTTAATGAGTTTTCTTTGTTTTGCATTTAGAATTCTGTCCAGTTAAGTGGTTGCTCTGTATAATGTGTAAAAATGACAGTGATTTTACCATTACTAAAACCAGCTACAGACTTATCGATAGGGGATTGGCTTCTATAGGTGAAGTGAAACATAATTCAATATATAAATAGCCTCAGAAATTCAACCAGTGGATTATTATAATGAAAATGTAGACTCTTTTATCACAGGGTCTCATAGTTACCTGAAGAGGGGCTTCAGTTTCCATCAAAGCCCTCTCCAATCTTTTCTTAATATCCGTGAGTGCATTGGTCTCACCAATCATTTCATCCAACTCATGAAGGATTTCAGATTTCCAAAACCCTATGTCATTGACTCGTTCTCCCAAATTTTGGGTGGAATCTGCCTGAGTTTTCCTCATTTGCTGATATTTGTCTTGAATCAGGCGAGCTGTATCTACCCTTAGTCTCTCTGAATTATGGCGGGAGGTGTTGGATTCTTGGTAGTTGGTTAAATTGGACCTGTACCAATCATCAGGAGTATACCTGGTGAAGAGAGTGGTTCTGTTGCAAACGAAGGGAAGCATGGTGCTCTCGGACACCCTCTGAGATCTGGTGCAGTATGGAGCCAAGGTCGGTGAATTGGAGGCCACTTTGTAGTACATGCTAGGTTTCCAAGGGAGGCTCAAGCTATGCGTCAAATTGTGGTGGGGGAAGCGGTCCCTATAGGTTGATGCTATGGTACTGATGGCTGGTAGAAAGTTGGTTGGTGTTGGTCTAGGGTGGGCATAAGTTGCCGTTAAAGTAGAACCTAAAAGCTCCATGTTGCACAAACACTATTTGTAAATCTCTCCTGTTTAAAAAAGGTAAAAATAGACAGTCACATAAACTAATCTCTGATGAAATTTAGTATCAGTAGCATTGCTCCTTAACACATTAGATAGATATTTATTCTAATTTGATACCCACCTTGATCAGTGATAATATATTCCAAAATTTTTTTCATCTCTGTCTCAACAATGTATTAAAGTCACTTTTTTAGACTGTCCATTTGAATTTTTGAATATTTTTTAATTACGAGAGTAACTTTGTCTTGTTTTAACAAATTTAAATTAAGACCCTGAACTGTGTATTTCAATAGATAGGGATTCAAATCTTGGCTCTGCTATTTATTAGCTGTAACACTGGGCAAATCACTTAACCTCTGTGCTTCAGTTCCCTCATCTATAAATTGAGACTAATAATAGTACTAATTTCGTTGGATTGTTATAAGTAGTATTAGCAGCAAGGGATTGCTTGGAGAACTAATCACCCCCTCCCATCTCCATCAGCATCCCCCAAACACACACACCAACTCATCCTAAATAAACATACAATCTGGGTAACAATGATGTGCCTAGCACGCAAACAGCTCTGCTTTTTCCTGACAGCTTACCACCTTAAATCACTTCCAATACAGAATTCTAGAATAGTCACAGGGTTATGAAGATTTAGGACAATATAGGTATTTGGAATGCTTAGCACAATGCTGGGTGGGCACACAGTAAGTATTCAATAAATGTCAGTTTTTTAAATTACTAATATGGGGGAGTATATAAAGTAAAAGAAAAATATCTTTTCTCCCCCCAAAAGTGAATTACTCAGAAGCAAACACTGAATAGTTCATTAATAGATGTATCTTTCCAGATTTTAATATTCATATACCAACACAGAATATATATACATGTATGTATGTACATATACACAGATTTTTAATATAAAAATTGAATTGTCTTAATCACTATATATTTTAAAATGTACTTTTTTTTCCTTTTTAACATAAATATATATTTTGGACCTTCCCCCTGTTAGCACACATAGATCCACTTCATCCCTTTTGCCAGCTGAAAAGTAATCCATCCTCTGGAACTTTTGGTCATTACTATTCCAGAAAGCCAAGAATGTCATAGACTATGATGTACTTTTCAGTATCTAAATATCATTCTGTTTTGGCATAATGTCTATGGACCTGTTCATTGAAAAGTGAAAAAAAATCAGGTCCAGTTCTACAGTCTGCTCAGAAAAAAATCCTTGTGGTTTGGGTATCAAAAGCCTCAAGACATAACTATTAAAGATGGTATTCCACTGTTTTCTGGCTTGCATAGTTTCTGAAAACATTCTGTATTAAGTCTTGTCTTTGTTCCTCTCTACCTAATGTATCTTTTTTATCTCACTGATTTTAAGATTTTCTTTATATCACTGATTTTCAGCAGTTTGACTGTGATGAGACTTGGGGGGGGGGTGTCTGTGTATTTATCCTCTTGTAAGCCAGAAAACAGTGGAATATCATCTTTAATAGCTATGTCTTGAGGCTTTTGATACCCAAACCACAAAATAACTTATTTGCAGAATTGTGGCCAAGTAAAAAGCCACTCAGACCATGGGTGATGAAACAGCTGCCCACTGCCAGTGGTGGTGTCTCACACCACCAGACCTCCCTGGATTTTTCCCAAAGTCTTCACATCCACAGGCCCCAAAACACCCATGGCCAAGCTTAGAGAATGATGGTGAAAAACAACACCTTAATAACCACTTGTACTTCTTCACTTCAGTTTGAAACTTAGACACTGCTTTTTGAAAAAGTAAATTCAAAGTAACCTGAAGCCTTAGGGTCCTTATGGCTGCTTTAGTTCTAACCCCCTATCCATGTCAAATATGGAAATAATCCAGTCAGTTTTCTTCCAGTAATAAGTTTCAAGTGAAGTTGGACCACTCCCTACTTGGCTTTGCTTAGTTCTTGACAATAAAGGATCTAAAAACTATGGTCACTTGGTTCTTCAACTCTGGAATTCCAAGTACAGACTTACCACATGCATTCTCCCAACAGTTGTTAAATTGGCATTTTGAGGTATCTCAACCCATGTCTGTCAAATACTGAACCATGAGTTATCTACCCCAAGGGGTGATATGTGAAGATGTAGAGGTTCATAAACCAGATAAGATATGTGGACTGAGAAAAATCAATGTAGTTTTACAAAAGCATCACAGTGATTTTTTTTTTAATTAGGGAGGGGATATAGGTTAGAATATGGAATCTGAAAAATAAAGCTCAGTTGTTTAAAGCACACAGAAGTAGAGCTGCTCATGTATGAGAGATAATGTTCTATAGCACAACTGAAGTTCTAGCTCCCGTCAGCCATTTTGTGAGTCATTCAGGAAAAACTGAATAAAGGACAATAGAATGTCTTGAAACTTTGGTACCCAAACCACAAAATAATCTGTAATAACTGTATTTTTTGTTTATTGGTCAAGAAAACTGAGAGTATCAGGGTCTAAGAAATACTTAAAAATTCAGTTTAGACTCCTGCCTCCAACTATGATGCATAATAAGAACTGTACTTAGTCTCTCATGGTAAACATCTAAAACACTGGGCAAAATATATGAAACAATTGTTTTCAGACATTGGACAACAGGCAGCACAGGACTCTGATCCCTGAGAGTGGAGAAACAAATTTTTAGCCCTCTGATTGCCCCAGCATTCTAACAGAAGGCAATTTCCAGACCATGGGCAAAGATAGATGAAAACCAAATGGAGCCTGGCAGCCTTTGTGAGTTGAGGAAGAGACTGGAATTCATGGAGGCTGAGACAGCTGGAAGTTGTAAAGCATAATTCTGGGATAAATGGAGCTATGCAGAAAAAGAGCTCCAGCATAGGGATCTGTTTAAGTTTTTGCTGAGTAATAGGCTGCGCACGCATTGAAAGACACTCTGTTAGCCTAGGCAAAGAAAGATGGCAGAGTTGTTAGCTAAACAATTTCTAGAGCTCACAGAGGGTAGAGAGACATTATGAACTCAAACCAACCAGAGTGGAGTTAACATCTCTAAGAGGGGTCATGCCTTAGAGGCATGGCTGAACTATCCCTGAACTGAAGGTACTAAAGATTCACTCTAGTAAAGCCTAAAAACAGGCCTCAAACAGAAAGACAATCCACAATTGCCAGACAACATCCAGGCATTCAAATATGTAACATCACAATGTCCAGAATCCAACAAAAAAAATTACTAGACATGCCAAGAAACTGGAAACTGTGACCTGTAATTAGGAGGGAAAAAAAAGTCAGTAGAAACAGACCTAGAAATGACAGAGATGATGGAAATAGAAAACTATGTACAAGTATTTGGAAAATATGAGCATAATGAACAGAGAAAGAAAAGATTTGAAAAAGAACTACATAGAACTTTAAGAATGAAACATACATATACATCTGCAAAATTCCACTCAATAGGATTAACAGAGAATCAGGTATTGCAGAAGTAAAGATTAGTGAGCTTGGATCAAACCAAACTGAATGAAAGAGATTTAGAAAACTAAAAAACGATTGTCTTATGGGACAATATCAAATGGTCTAACATCATGTACTTAGAGTGTCAGGGAGAGAGAGAAAGGGGACAAAAACGTTTGAAGAAATAATGGCTGAGTATTTTCCAAATCTGATGGAAACTGTAAATCCACAGATCTGAGAAGCCCCACATATTACAAGTAAATACACACACACACACACACACCCCTCAAGTCTCATCACAATCAAACTGCTGAAAATCAGTGATATAAAGAAAATCTTAAAATCAGTGAGATAAAAAAGATACATTAGGTAGAAAGGAACAAAGATAAGACTTAATACAGAATGTTTTCAGAAACTATGCAAGCCAGAAAACAGTGGAATACCACCTTTAAAGAGCTGAAAGTGTCAAACTAGAAATCTATATCCAGTGAAAATGTCCTCCAAAAATTAAGGTGAAATATAATATTTTCATAAAAAACAAAGCTTAAAGAATTCATCAGCAGCAGATCTGCACTAAAGAACTGTTAAAGGAAATTTTTAAGGCAAAAGGAAAGTTATACCAGATGCAAACTTGGATCTAAAGAAAGAAATGAAGAGTGTCAGAAATGGTATGTGTGCTAGTATAAAACATTCTTTTCTAACTTTTAATTTCTTTAAAAGATAATAGCTTGAAGTAAAAATAAAAATTTATTGTGCAGTTTGTGATAAGAATTATAACAATAGCACAAATGATAAAACCATTGCTGTTGAGTAGATTCTGACTCATCATGACCCTATAGGACAGAGAACTGCTCCATAGGGTTTCCAAGACTGTAATCTTTACAAAATCAGACTGACACATATTTCTCCCATGGAGCTGCTGGTGGGTTTGAACCATCAACCTTTCAGTTAGCAGCTGAGCACTTAATCACTGTACCACCAGGGCTCCTTAGCACAAATGATGGGGAGGTTGAAATGGAAATATATTATTGTAAAGGTCTTATAGTTGAAATAGAATAATGTTATTTAAACATACACTGAGATGCTCCCAGACCAAGGGAAGACTGATGACAAGGACCTTCCTCCAGAGCCGACAGAGAGAGAAAGCCTTCCCTTCCCCTGGAGCCGATGCCCTGAATTCGGACTTCTAGCCTACTTACTGTGAGAGAATAAACTTCTCTTTGTTAAAGCCATCCACTTGTGGTATTTCTGTTATAACAGGACTAGATGACTAAGACAGTCCCCTAGGTTGGAAGACATTCAAAATACAGAGTGGCAGCAATAATGACATAGAGCATATCAATGATCATGAGGATGACTCAGGACCGAACAATGTTTTGTTCTGTTGTACATGGGGTCACCATGAGTTCGAACAGACTCAATGGTAACTAACAATAGCAATAATAGATGATCTAAAGAATGGAACTAAAGGGCATAGATTGTTAGAATAACTTTTAAGATCCAATATTAAACTATATGCTAACTAGAAAAAAATCTCATTTTAAATATAAAACACAGACAAGTAAAAAGTAAAAGTATAGGGGAAATATACCATGTAAACATTAATCAAAAGAAAACTAAAGTGGCTATATTAATATCATACAAACTAGACTTCAGAACAAGAACTTTCTGAGGAATAAAGAGAGATAAGGTTAAGGAGACCAATCTGTCAAGAAGATTGAACAAACTTAAATGTCTACATATCCATTAACAGAACTTTAAACAAATGAGACAATAACCGACAAAAATAAAATGAGAAATAGACAAATCTACAATGATGGTTGAATATTTTAACACTCTTGTCAGTAATTCATAGAATAAGTGACAGAAAATTGGTTAATACACAGAATATTTGAACAACACTACAAGCAACTGGACCCAATTTACATTTAGAGAGCACTCCACCCAAAACAGCAGATTACACATTATTTTCTTTTTCTTAATATTTTTCTTTTTGTACACAACATTTTCAATTGCACAGAGAACATTCACCAAGGTAGACTGTGCTCTTAACTGTAAAACAAGTTTCAACAAATGTAAAATATTGAAATCATACAGCGTGTATAATCTGACTATGTGAGAATTAAATTAGAAACCAATAAAACAAAGATATCTGGAAAGTTTTTAAATATTAGGAAGTTAACACATTTCTAAATAACCCGTGGGTCAATGAAGAAATCACAGTGGAAATTAAACAATATGTTGAACTTAATGAGAATGAAAACACAATATATCAAAATTTGTGAAATGCAGGAGGTGGAGCCAACATGGTGCTCTAGACAGATGCAACATGCTGACCCTCTGCAGCAAAGACCTGAGAAACGTCAATCCTGGAACCCTAAGCTTCAAATGAAAGGATAAAGAACTAGATCAAACACTGAATGGAAAAACAAACTGACAGAAAACAGTGAATGAGGAGAGATATGGAGTGGAGGTTCCCTGCCAGCTAACATGGCACAGTGTCTTCATCTTGGAACACAGCCAGCAGCAACCCCAGAGGGATCACAGGAAGGCAGATTCGTGGAGCACCCAACATGCGACAGAGCAGCCGGTAAACAGAGAAACTTGCTTTCCCACCCCTCACCTTCTTCCCCACCCTTCTCCTCCTGCCAGCACCAGGGTGTGCCCCATTCCCACCTGCTGGCTACCACCACACCACCCCTTTTATTTTTATTTTTCTTGTGCCCTCTTTTCTTTCTCTCTTCCACACAGTCCCATACATCACCTCCCCCCACCTTTCCACTGGCCCCTGCTACAATGTTAGAGCATCCCCAGCGCTCAGGCCTGCCACGCAACAGGCAGGCCCACACTGCCCCTCCCTCCTGCCACTCGATCAGCTGATGAACCATGGGAAGCGAGCCCATACTGCTCCTCATCCAACAACCCCACCCATCTGGCAAGGAGCTGTTAATGTTCTCACACCACTGGATCAACATCAGGAGGCAGACGGCACTCATCCAGTCTGCTCTACGCCACCTCGCTAATCCAGTGTACAGTGAAGTGGGCTCATCCTGACTGCTGCTGACCTGCCCACCCGGATAAGGTGGTGAGAGCTATCAGGCCGACAGACGCGGAAGCAGCAAAGCATGCCTGGCCTGCCTGCTCAGATATATCAAAACAAAACAAAAAAGCAGGGTGTAAACAACAAACATACATCAATAAATAAAGAAAATAATACCTTCATGTCCTGGAGACAGCAGACAATACCACAACATATAAAAAAGCAGGACAAGATGGCTAAAAGAAAGTGACCAAAATAAAGACTCAGATAAGCTTCTAGTAGAAAAAAAGGCAGTGGAATTACCTGATACGGAATTCAAAAGACTAATATTTAGGGCTCTTCAAGGGATTAGGAAAGAGATTAAAAAAAAAAAAAATACACAGACAAAACCAAGGAAAAAATAGACACAGTCATGGAAAACACAGGCAAAAATAATGAAAACATGGCCAAAATCAAGGTAAACACAGACAAAGCAATAGATGAATTCAGGAAAATAATACAAAAACAAAATGTCAAAATGAATAAACAATTAGAAACCATGAAAAAACAGCAACTAGAAATCCAAAAGATAAACAACAAAATTTCAGAAATGGACTACTCAATAGAAGGTTTTAGGAGCAAATGTGAAACAATGAAAGACAGAATCAGTGAGATTAAAGACAAATCCATGGATGCCACTTTGAGGAAATATCAGAGAAAAGAATGAACAAAAATGAAGAAAACATGAGGATTATGTGGGACATAATCAAGGGCAAAAATGTGCACATGATTGGAGTTGCAGAACAAGAGGAGAAAATCGAAAACACAGAGAAGATTTGCTGGCAGAAAACTTCCCAATTATCATGAAAGACACAAAGCTGACCATCCAAGAAGCTCAATGAACATCATATAGGATAGACCCCAAAAGAAAGTCACCAAGATGTAACATAATCACACTTGCCAAAACCAAAGAAAAAGAATCCTGAGAGCAACTTCAGAAAAACGAAAAGCGACATACAAAGGGGAAACATAAGACTAAGCTCTGATTACTCAGCAGAACCTATGTAGGCAAGAAGGCAATGGGGTGACATACATAAACCTTGAAAGAAAAAAAATGCCAACCAAGAATAATATATCCTTCAAAGCTCTCTCTCAAATACAATGGTGAAATTAGGACATTTCCAGATAAACGGAAACTAAGGAAATTTGTAGAAATCAAACCAAACTTACAAGACATACTAAATGGAGTCCTTCAGTTAGAGAACCAAAAACATCAGACAACAACCTGAGTCTAGGACATAAGACAGCATCAGCCAGGTAACAACCTAGGTAAAGAACTCTCAATGATAAAACAAAGCTAAAAGACTTAAAACGGGGAAACAGAGATGTCAACATGTAAATGATGACAACATCAAAACAATAAAAGGGGAAATAAATGGTGTAAGAATAGAATTTTGAAATGAAGAAGAAGTCAAGGCAATATCAAGTAATAAAAGACTGGGTCAAACTTAGGAAGACAAGAGTAAGTTTCAAGGTAACCACAAAGGAACATAACAAACCTCCTCATCACAATAAAAAAGAAGAAAAACATAAAGACTTAGTAAACATAAAATCTATAATAACAACAGGAATGAAAATAAAATCCACAAACAAAACGAACTCAGCACAGGAATGTAAAAAGAACAAAGAAAACATCAGCACCACACACAAAAAAAAGCACAAAAATATGACAGCAATAAACTCACATTTATCAATAATCACACTGAATATAAATGACTTAAATGCACCCTTATAGAGACAGAGAGTAGCAGAATGGATAAAAAAAGCATGACCCATCAATATGCTGCCTACAAGAGACATCTCAGACACAAAGACATAAATATATTAAAAATCAAAGGATGGAAAAGAATATATCAAACAAACAGTAACTAAAAAAAGAATAGGACTGGCAATACAAATCTCAGATAAAATAGACTTTAAGGCAAAATCCCAATAAAAAACAAGGAAGGGAGGACTTCTGGCAAAATGGCGCTCTAGGCAGAAGCACCATGCCATCCC
Source organism: Trichechus manatus latirostris (assembly GCF_000243295.1). Classification (NCBI taxonomy): domain Eukaryota; kingdom Metazoa; phylum Chordata; class Mammalia; order Sirenia; family Trichechidae; genus Trichechus; species Trichechus manatus. Next base: position 2,240,417 of record NW_004443976.1, on the reverse strand, counting down.
CCCACAGCAAAGATCTGAAAAACTAAGCCAAACAGAGAAAACAACAATCCTGAAACCCTAAAACATCAAATGAAGAGATAAAGAACTCAGCCAAGCACCAAATGGAGTGAGAAAACTGACGAGAATGGAGAGCAAGGAGAGATTAATACAGAGGTCCCCTATCAGCTAATGCAGCACAGATCCGCCATCTTGGACTCCTATCGGAGACCAGCAAACAGGGGGTACGAGAAAGCAGCCTCATGGAGCTTCCAGCAGCAGACAAAACAACTGGTAATCTGCGATATATGCTTTCCCACCCCCCACCCTTCTTCACCCCAACTCGGCCTCCTCTGCTTCCCTCGGCCACAATCTCTTGTCCGGGGAACACTGGCTGCTTGGATTCCACCCATCCAAACGGGCTGGCTCTCTGAGTGCCATTTGTTCGCTGCTGGTGTTACTTTTTTCCGCTTCTTTTGATTTCTTCCTTACCTCTCACACACTCCCCCTCCTTTCACTCAAATACCTGGCTCCGTGCATCATCTTTGCTTCTTCCTGAGGGGCTGCAGAGCTCCGGCAATTTGTGATATGCGCTTTCCCACTCCCTACTCTTCTTCACACACACTCAGCCCCCTCTGCTTCCCACGGACACAGTCTCTTGTCAGAGAAACACCCACTGCTTGGATTCCACCAGCCCGCACTAGCTGGCTCTCTGGGTGCCATTTGTTGGCTGTTGGTGTTGCTTTTATTCATGCTTCTTTTGATTTCTTCCTTACCTCTCACCACCTCCCTCTCCTTTCGCTCAAATACCTGGCTCCGTGTGCCATCTTTGCCTCTTCCTGAGGGGCTGTGGAGCTCTGTTCGAGTGTGGAGCTGCTTCCCAGTCCGGGCTGCCACGCTGGTGGGATCCCGGGGCTTTTGTTCGTTTGTTTGTTTTGAATTGTTTGTTTTCTTTTCCTTTTCTTGAGTTGGGAGCACTTTCTGGCCAGGCGGTGCTGCGTGGCAAGGAGACTACCCACTCGGCTTCAACAGACTTGCAGAGGGATCTCTGAGGGCATTTCTTTTTTCGTTGGTTTTCTTTTTTTTTTTTTCCTTCTGTTTTTAGGGTGCTTTTCTTGGTCTTTTTTTTTTTAATTTGTTTTGTTTTCTTTTCCCTCTTTTTCCCTTTTTGTATTTCTTCATTACTCAGTTTCTCGTGTCTATATATCTTCCTTCTCTTTCTGTTCCCTGAATACCTGATGCTGTACACCTCTACGTCTCGTAGCCAGGCTGCACTGCAACACCTGAGAGAAACTTCCCCAGACCTCATAGCTGCACTGGTGGGATCCCTGGGAAATTTGCAGTTCTTTAACATTTCTGATTTTTATTTATTCATTCTATTCTTTTCTTCCTCTTCCCCTTTCTGTTTTTCTCCATTTCAGAGTCTCTCATCTCTCCACTCCAATGGCAAGCTCCCGAAGCATTCTTTTTTGTTCATATGTTTTTGGCTCCTGTTCCTCTCTCCTCTCTCCCATAGCCATCTTAGCTCCACACATAACAATCTCTCCGCTACATCCTACCTAACAGCACTGTGCGCTTAACATCACACCACCAAGCAGCACAGTCATGGCCTACTGGAACTTGCCCTGCACTGATTACTGACCCACC